>NC_053024.1:581735973-582038949 GCF_003073215.2 Triticum urartu
TCTGGTGTAAAGGTGGCCATGTTTATTCCTTTCAGCTATGTTGCTATAAGGGAGGTAGTGGTGTTCCAGGGTAGAGTCCACCACATAATGTGATGGAGGTCTCGCCGGACCAAGAGGTCTTGTCTTGATGGTTTTTCAGGCTAAAATTTTGTAGTCATGTGCTTCTCAAGAGAATTGAACCCAATAGCCAACTGAGCTAATCTTGTTTGATGTCCTTGTTAAACAAATATTTCTATCTGAGTGATGTTTTATGCAAAAGAAAATTGCACCTTGAATCGGAATCAAACCAGACGAACGTACATTTGAAAATATACAAGAAACTCGGCATCCACGAAATACGAATTGTACGTACGTTTGAAAGAAGATCAAGAAACACTATATACAAGAAAATGTTGTCTCGATCGAGGCTGGCGAGTTGACAACCGTATACAAAAGAACTGTTTATTATTATTCATATTCTTGTTGACTATCTACATCTACACCCTTCTCCAAGAATTCAAAGAATATACACACCGACAGAAACGCAGTAGGAGGAGGCAAGGCTTCCATGGGCCAAGAAAAACCTCATAATTTGGGGGGCATCATCGAACAGATCGACTTGCTCTCATGCCCGCACACATCGAGCGAATGACTCTCGCTATCACAATTCATCCTCCAACCCAACCCCAAACGTAGTGCAAGGGGTAAAAAAAAGACTAGCTTGACTAAATCGAGATGTAACAAATAAATTCACTAATCTATGGTGGACCAGCTCCTGAGCAGCGACGGCCTGGCGAACATCTGCTCGAGCGCCACCACCACGGCCATGGCCAGCGACACGCCGACTCCGGGCTGCACGACCAGCCGGAAAACGTCTGTGCCGACCACCTCCTTGGGCCTGATCTCCGCCACCGCGCGCCGCTCGCCGTCGTACACCACGCAGCTCCGCCGCGCGTACGACCCTTCTACCTCGTACGACGGCCCGGCTCCGGCGCCCGCGCACGCAGTCACGTGGGCCGACGTCTTGCCGCGGCCGCTGCGCCTGACTGTGTACACGGGCTTCCGCGTCTCCTCGCCGGAGAAGACGAGCCACTGCTCGCCCTGCAGGGTGAACCGCTTGCGGCGGACGGTGAAGGCGGGGCGGCCGGCGGCGTCCATGAGGACGACCTCGTCACCGCTCTCGGAGGCGTAGCTGTCGACGCGGTAGGCCAGGTTGCCCTTGGCGTCGAACACCGTGAACCCCTTGCAGTCGAACAGCAGCGACTTGCGCCACACCGTCAGCGTCGTCGGCTCCTCAGTGGAGCTGGCCGGCGCGCACGGCGCCTGGTCGACGGCGCCCGGCGCGGGCACCATGTTAGGGTGAACCTTCGCCATGTAGAGGTATCGATCAAGGATCGAGCAAGGTTGGAGGAGCTGGAGACTGGGGAGGCGGTAGCTGAGTAGTCGGGCTGGATGAGATAATTGAGCTGGGTCGCCCTGTTGGTTGGTTCTGAGAATGGAGTCTGGTAGGCCGTACTTATATACAGGTCGCGCTCCATGGTGGACCGGCCGGAGAAACTGTGCACCTCGCAGAAAAGGCAAAGCCATGTTGATCTGACGTGCGTAGGGACAGGGGTGACATGGGCTGCTGCTTAACGACCTCTTCCGGCATTAATTAATAAGTACTGTTTTGTTTCTTTTGTCATCGCTGCTCATCGATTGCTTGGAACAAAAATATATTAACAAATGCCTGCACGCAAGACCGATGTTACTCTCAAGTCTCAACAGCGTGAGAATGGTGGCTCGTAATAAATAAATATGGTATGAGGATTTGTCTACCAATAATGCTATGTCGACTGAATTTACCATTTAGATAAATCAATTTTGTGAGAGGGGGAATGGTTGAAGGGAGTACCTAGAACTCATCTAGATGAGACATAATTTGGTCTCATTCACTTAAAAAACAAGAACATATATCATCCACGTCAGCACACACACACCTTATAGCATCTTATAGCATCACATCCAATGGCTATAAAAGATGAATGATACCAAATTATATCTCATCTAGATGAGTTCTAGCAAAACTGATGGTTGAAACAGGAAGAAGGCTGAAGGAAGAAGAAGAAAGGACGGCCGTTGGATCTTTAATCCAATGGCCCAAAAATCAACTTACCCAAAATAAATTTTTAGGCGACTTACACACAGCCTGATTTTTATATTGACTTTGCAATCTAATGTGGCAGTTTTCACTGGGAGAAGTGGAGTAGGAGTAATGCTTTTCTTCCGTCAATAACGCCAGATTTAGCTCGCATGCTCCATCACAGTAACAGTATGCTTTTCAAGGTTATCTAGCCCTCAAGCGATTACGCAGGAAACGTTGACGCGCTACCCGTCGACATAAAACTATTCACAGTTCACTAATGGAGCATATCTCCACGCACGCCACCACGAAGTCAGGGCCCGGGCTCGACACGCGGCAGGAGGCGAAGCCTTGGGTGTGCTAGCACTCTACCCTAGTGCGTCTCAGACAGCGATCGTTCGCTCGAGTTCATGTGGACGGGCGGCAGAAATCAATTCCATACCGATAACATTCCATCGGTGCAAGCGCTAACGACACGGTGATCGCCCAGTTAATCAACGGGAGCAGCCAATGAACGCGCTTAACGAAGCATGCGCGCGTGCTGCTGATGTTATCTTGCAGTAGTTAATCAGTGGTTTAGCTTTAGCTGGTCACGATCAGGTCGACCGCGACGAGGTTGATGGCTAGCTACTGGGCCGGCTACTACCGGGCAATTCTCCATTTGGTAACATTCGAGGTGTGGTTGATCATTGCGGCCGAGGAATAGGCCGGAGCTAAGCTTGTGGCTGGCCCGGAGCCATCTGTGAGCTACTGATTGGCCACCTCAACGTCAAAACTAGCTAATCTATTTTAAGATGACCAGGGGCGCATGTATACGTAGTACGTGCTTATAATTTAACCAGCCGTTGGATATTGGCTCAACAAGTGGAGTTGAGGAATTGGCTCCGCGGTTCCATCGATAGGCTAAGTATGTAGTATAGTTTAACCAGACATTAGATAATTATCTTTGGAGTACGTACGTATGTACGTAGTGCCATACACACAATATGTTGAGTGCTAGCAACACATGGAGTAGAGGGATTGGCTCATGTCGATCGAGAGCTAGTATTTGCTCGCCAGTTTCGAAATAGAAATCACGTGAACTTTGAGTCAAGCGATCATGTGGAGCACAATTAAGCGAGATTACCATGATTATAATCTTCAACCAACAATCAGTCTAGACTGTACGGCTGTGACGCATCATCTTCTTTATAAATACATTCAAATCGTCTAAGAGCATCAAAGTGGTCACCATATACAACTGCCAACTACATGCAAAAAAGTACTATACAAATGCCAACTAAGGAGAACAATAATTCAAGTATATAGCCAATTAGTAACCTACGACATGCGACGGCTCAAAAGAGAAACTACTATGTACGGCGTGCTCAATGTGCGGTCCAGAATGTTTCATGGCGGGTACTTGAAAGTGCAACAATATTGTTCAATGTAAACATTTAAGTCCACGGGATATGTTTTTTTTTTTGCGGGTGAAGTCCATGTGATAGTTAAAGTACAAATTATTTGCACTTAAGGCATGCAAGTAATTAGAAGTTTTTTCGAATGATCGACAAAAAATGCAATATGACACAAATTATTTTGTCTTAAAAAAAATTCATGATTTCATAGGTCATGGGGATAATTCGTGAAGATCTTTGTTATCTATTTATGTCCATATTATACATTATTCTTTTCATTGAATAACAGATGAAATGATCCAAGCCTACACTAATAATCCTTCCAATGTTTAGCACTACTTGTGATCTGATAACATGTCAAGGATTTATAGACGAGATTAACGGTACATACCTCATACTATTCAACGGTGGCAGTGGCTAATGAGAATTTGTGCTTGCTATGTTTTCATCTAGCCGATGTTTTTCGAGTGGAGTGCATTATAAGTCCTCGAACTATTTCGGAGGTGTCCCATAGGTCCTTGAACTATAAAAATCGTCATTTAGGTAAAACTAATAATAATAGTCAGATGAGCCAGTTTGTGTCCATCCCTATGATCAATCGTCCTCAATCCATGGTAGATACGCCTGCGCATTCGGCTGATTCAACAAGTTAACCCGTATTCTCACACATACACATGTGCAGTCGGTCCAATATAAACTCAGAAATATCACAAAATTAAAATCAAATTTTGAAACAGCTCGAGAAACAAGAACAATACATTCAACTCTAATATTGCAATTCACATCCCACTTTGGAATAGGTACCATGCATTTATGACTTGAGTTGCCATTTCCACGCCTCAAGTTATGGGTTGGGTTCAAATTTAAATTGTGTCACATTGTAAATACATAGTATAATATGTTGTATCTCGGTGCTCATTCGTATCCAGATGTTCAAAACTTTTAAATGCTACTCCCTCTGTCCCATAATACAAGAATGTTTTTGACATTAGTATAGTGTCAAAAATGCTCTTATATTATAGGACGGAGGGAGTAGTCTTTTACCTCAGGTGCACCGAATGCACCACAAAAGTGGTTGGTTTGGCCGTTATCTCTCGACGGGATACTTGTGGATGCACCAGATACGTTCTCATGCTCGTGGTTGGTTTGGTCCACTATCACTCGACTGTCCTTCCAGCCAAGGAGGCCCTCACTGTGAGGGGGCCTCACTGCGCATCCAGTACAATCCGAGTTCTTTGTCTGCTTATGTCAAAGGAGTAGTTATCTGTTAGATGATCCTACTCAAAATGTTAGCTTACAAACGACTCGTTCTTCATATTTTCTTGGTGGGACACATGAGCACTTTGACGTGAGAGTTTGCAACAGTTCGTACGCTTATCGATGAGCCATGGACGACGTACCAAACGGGCGATCGAGCAATGATCCGTTGGTTGGGGTGGATGCTCCACCATTAAGATTGGGGACAGTGTTGGACTATTGGTGGCGGCCGCTGCCCATAGGTAGCACAATCATTTTGTCCATAATCTCCCCCCCCCCCCCCCCTAATTATCAATCAAATTTATGATATGAGGTGAGTGCCGTATGACAAAGGGTGTGTGTTGGAAGGGCCCAATCAATTGAACTGCTATATATCGTGCACTTCAAATCAAGGTCGCTGGCGCTGCCAACGAATTAGGTTGGGCATCCAAGCTACAAGCAGTACCATCAATTAGTATATCTCTCTCTCAGCACAAGAATATTTAGAGTTTTTCTCCCTCATTAGTAAAATGTTTCTGCCTTAACAAAGATCTTGCCGATCCAGCTCGGCGAACCTTTTTAGCGCAATTTTGTAGTTTTTCGAAACCGATGTTTGCGCTAACCGGGGGATTGCGCAGGCGATTAGCTTCATTTAAGTAGGCGTACTTACCCACTAATCCCGTTTTCAGGGAGAAAGACAAGGGCAAAAAGGCTGTCCTGATTTAGGAAATATGTTACAAAACCAGCCCTTGCTCGCCATTATCGGCGCCGGTAGACCCTTTGCTCGACAAGGTCATCACTGGCAACGCTGCCTTTCAATCTTTGTGTTTTTGTAAAGACGTTTGTAGTACTACTATTATCTTTTGCGATGAAGAGACGTTTTTGTACGTAGTTTACAAACTAACAACCTAGCTTTTTGGATGCATGAGTCATGTGCACTGTGCACGCATCACACCACTAAGCTTTTGCGGGGAAAAGATGTTTTTGTAGTTTACAAACTAATGCATGCATGTATCTGCTGCTAGATCTTGAAACAGCTCCCCTGATAAAGTCCAGCGGGTAGCACCCCCCATGCTGATAACATGCATGGTTTAACGTGGAGTTTAATCAGGAGCGAAACTTGGAGCAAAAGCATGCACACGCTCGATAACCGATACTACTACGAAACGAAATATCTCTACTACATCGACCGATGTCGCCAAATAGAAACCATGTACGGAGTAATAAATCTGCACACATGGATATTTTCTCCTCTACCCTCTGTCGCGGCCTCTCCGTTGTCACCGTCGGTGTGCCGGTCACTTGATCACGCGACTGTTGCTTAATTCGTCGCGGTACACAGCGCAAGTGCAAGACAAAAAAAACACACACACGACCCGATGAACTGAACTGAAGCTGGCCACCGCAACGCAACATGGCAAAGCCGCAAAGAGCACACATGATTCATTCATTCTCATCTACAGCTTTGCCGGCAGAGGCGGTCCATGTTCACGACACAATGATGGTCCAAACACCACGACTTCCGTCAGCCTCAGGGCACCAGAGTCCGGAGCGGTACGTACCAATCCGGCTATAGAAACATGGGAGACAATCAGACAGGGCGATCAATACTCACAACCTAACTGCGCGATCACAACTAAGCAGCCACCATCATGGTGTCTCCCCCTGTCTCCAAATACATCGGCGTCGCTAGTTTAAGCCACTGGCCATGGCGGGCGTCGCTGGTTTAAATTTTAATCAGGCAGGTGGCCACCTACCCAGATAAGTAAGATATCGAGAAAATGTCCTGCGTCAATCTCCCGCCCTCGGCTCTGATTGAT
Source organism: Triticum urartu (assembly GCF_003073215.2). Classification (NCBI taxonomy): domain Eukaryota; kingdom Viridiplantae; phylum Streptophyta; class Magnoliopsida; order Poales; family Poaceae; genus Triticum; species Triticum urartu. The sequence goes on from NC_053024.1 coordinate 581,742,528, forward strand.
CAACCCTAGCCATGCGTGCATGCACCATGCACGCAGCGCGGCGTGTCCCCAGCGGCACGATCGATCGTCTGTCATCTGTCCGCGCGCGCCTCCGGCAACGTCGCTCTCCGACAGATCGTCCCGTCCCGAGAGCCGGGCGAGCGGCCCACCTCACCGGCCGGTCGATCTCCGACGCATGACTCATGAGGCTTACCTGACGACCCATCGAGCGGCGCGGCCACGCATCGGGTCACGTCGCCCGGTTCCCCGGCGATCGCGGCCGATGCATGCCGTGCCGTCGCGCGCTAGCCAGGGGCTTGGCGTTTGCGCGGGTCGCTGTGCGGTGCACTGTAGACCTGTAGTGGTGGCGGGGGAGGATCGGGTAGGGCACAGTGGTGTTGATTCGCGTGATCCCAGCTGCTGGGGTAGCTGGCCTCGGTGGCGCGACGCTGTTCACAGGGTCGGCGCTGCGGCCCCATGGCGCGGCGATCGGTCGACGGATGAGGCCGAGGGATGGAGGGGCGGCAGCTTGCCTTGCCTTGCTTTGGAGGGACGTTGGAAAAGGGCACGGGATCCATGCCAGCGGAACAGGCCATGTGGAGTCGTCGAGATAAAGAATGAGAGTTTCGTGTTAGTGGCGCCGGATAGATGGATGGATGGGGCAACGCACGCGACGCGTATCTGCTTTTGGGATCGATGGATAGATGCTGAGCGAAGACATGTGCTAGTGCTTCCTCTATGGCTTTTACGGATCTATATACCCTTTGTTCTTGGATTTCCCACTGTCATGAGATCATGATACTATGGCTAAGCTAGGTGCTAATCTCGGGGTGGCTCATGCCGCGAAAACGAAAGGAAAAATATGTATCCGGAAGTTCGAGTCCTTATGGACTGTGTACTATAATCTCTATTGGAGAGGATTGGAACACGAATATCCCATGGTCAGAATGACCGAGCAACTTTTGAGAAAAAACAGATTAAAACTCCTTTTGAGATTGTTTTCTCCGTGGTTTTCTTTTTGCTGTACTGAGCAGGTTTACAACAGGAAGAAGGGCTCAAGGAGCTGCGAAGCGGGGCGGAGATGGTCAGGTCGAGCACAGTGCGGCTGATGAAAATGTGCGAAGCGGTGAGGAGGCCAATCGAGGGAGAATGATCGTGCAAGCTCGACTTCGGATGCTTTTGTTGGGTCAAGATCTGGCTTTCGTGCTTTTGCCTTTGTGCTGGTGCCTAGTTGTAATAGACTTATACGATTGGTGTTTGAACTATGGTGTTGTCAGGTTTTCGCCCCATGGCGTTCGTTACGATGACGAGCGAACGCAGTGGGTTTCCTGGCAGTGCTCGAACTCGCTGTACCTCTTTCCTTTCCTCTTGTCGTTCTCGGAACTTTGTATTTCCGTTCATTTGCAATGGAAATGGGTCATGCCCGGTTTGAAAAAAAGTGCCTTGCTCAATAACCACGCGTTAGGTTTAGCCAAAATCATTGTTTTGACTCTTAATGATAAGATTAGCATGATTGAACCTTTCAGAGATCTTTGGCACGATCTGACCGTTTTGATAAACGCCCAACACCCTAGCGTTGCAGCCCTACCTGGAAATGCCGAGATTTCAAACCGGGCTCACGAATCGGCCGAGTAATCGTTGAATGCTGGAAGATCTTAGGAGGGGGATGGCGATCTTGAGGGCGACTGCGGCGGCTCCCGCGCCCGCTGCTGGGGAGGGCTCGTCCTCGCCGTGCTCCCTGGTCGGCGCCGCCCTCCCGCCTCGCCCTCTCTCCCCCCGCTCGCCGCGCCTCCCCCTCCTGGCGTCCCCTCTCCCCGCCATCCCTCCCGCTGCGGCCTCCCCGGGTCGGGCTTGTTGGGATGACTGGGCGGCCGAGGAGGACTTGGCCGAGGCCGCGGCTGCGGCGACTGGCCGGCCTCGTCGGGCTCGCAGGTTTGGTGACCGGCTTGCGGAGGTCGCCGCGCCTATGTTGGGGCTGTCGCTCCCGTCGTCCTTGCCTTCCCTCCCCCCTTCCCTTGCCAGTGCGGCCTAGCGCCTGCCGTGCACCACCTTCCCCATAGTCGCCGGCTGTGCGCCGAGAGGCCGGCCGACGCGGCAGTGGGGCCCGAGCCCGTGCTTGGGGGGTGGCCGGAAGGGCGGATGTCGGTCTCGCTGCGGTCTCATGGCGCCGCCCTTCGTCGTCGTCGTACTCCGGCATCTGCGCCCCGCTGCGTCCCTCGCCGGCGCCGGACGAGGTGATCCCCCGGATTGCGGTGTTTCGTGCGTTCCATCCATCCCCTGGGCCCTCCACGGCGGCTCCTTCCGGACTCCCCGCGGCGGCGGCGGCTCGGGCGCATGGAACCCTAGCTCCTTCCCCTTCCTCCGCGCTGGTTGGATTGGGCCGCCCCAGGCCTAGTGGGCCGGCTGGGGCGGGGGACTCATCTGGCCCTTTACGGCCTGCCCCTCTCCCTCGGGCCGGTGGGATTCTTTCCCCCCTCCCCTCGCAGGCCTTGGCCCAGGCCCAGCCGACCTGCGGGCCCTCTCCCTCTTTAGGGTTGGCCTCTATGCCGGCGCCCGCACCCTCCCCCCCCCCCCCCCCCCCCCCCCCCCCCCCCCCCCCCCCCCCCCCCGCTGCTCCACCCTGCGCCGCCGTCGGGTTCCCCCTACGCTTCTCGCGCCCTCTCCCTTCCCTCTTGGTGCCGGCTCCTCCCGCGAGCCCCCCTCCCCCGTGCGTCCCTACCCACCATGGCCAGGGAGTCGGGCGACGGCGCACCCCGTCCCAAGCGTCGGGCGGTCGCTCGGGATCCGCTGCCCCCTCTGGAGCCGCGCAGGGCCTCGCCGGAGGGCTCCCGCCGGGATATGGAGCTGAGGGAGGACCTCCTCCGCTCCAATGGTCCGGCTCCCGCTGGCAGCGGTGACCAGCGCGCCGAGCGCGGCCGTGAGCGGTCTCCGGTGGAGTGGCAGGGCCGTGGACGTGACCGTGCCACTCGCTCCCCTCCCCGCCGCTCGCGCTTCCCGCCGCGGTCTGACCGTGCTCAGGGGTCCCCCCCGCGCCGCTATGACCCACTGCGCTGCCAAGCTCATTACCCCCCGACCGGCCCCAACCCCAACAACAGCCGCAATGGTCGGGGGGCGTTCGCGAAGAAGAAGAAGAAGCAAGGCAACCACCCCCCGCCGGGTGGCCAAGCCTCCTCCGTTTCCAACCCTCCGGTGGTGGCAGCCCTTCCCTCCACCGTGGTCGCGGCCACATGCTTCAATTGTGGGGTGGCCGGGCACTGTCAAGGTGACTGCCCGAAGGCTCCCGCTTGCTACCTATGCAAGAAGACAGATCACCCCGCTGCCCTCTGCCCGGTGCACCAGCCCCCTGGGACACTTGGGTTGTTAGGATATGCGTTGGAGGATTTGGGCTTCTTCCAGATGGATCTTCCGGAGTCTCAGGCCACCCCGCCCATGACTGCTCTCATCTCGGTCATCCCCGGCAATCATCTCGGAGGAGCTTCGCCACCTGTTCAACCCCGACTGGGATTGAGAGGTGATCCCAATCTCGGACCGGGAGTTCACGGCGGTCTTTCCAGACCCAGTCAGCCTCCACTACGGTACCCATAGTGCCAGACTCACGCTCGCTCTCAACCAGCTCTCTGTCCGCATCTCGATTCCATCGGTGGACCCCTTGGCGGTGGCCACCTTGTCCACGGTGTGGGTGCAGATTCGCGGGCTTCCCTCGACAGCTCGTGACGAGGGTGTCCTCCGCGGCTTGTCTCGCATGTTGGGCAAGTTCGTGGCGGTCGACAGCGCGTCCCTGCCCAAGGGTCCTGCTGTGCGGATGCAGATCAAGTACCCTGATCCTTCCAAGCTCAAGACGACGATCCGGATGTTCTTCAACGACGCTGGCTACGACCTTCTCGTCTCCGTTGAGGGTGGGACTCCCTCAGATCCCCTCAACCCGGAGGCGGGAGATGATGCCGCGCCAGGTTCTGGGGGAGGGGGCGCCGATGCTCAGGGGTCCCCCCGTGGGCCTCGCCGCGCCTCTCCTCGTTCTAAGGCCTCTGACGACGACTCGTCTGATTCTGGGGATGACATTCCTCCTGCTGGCTCCCCTCACCCCTCTACCACGCACGGCGTGGGTCAGGGCCCCCTCGACGCCGACCTTGGGGACGAGTCTGAGGATATTGCAGCCATCGCGGGCATGCTTGATGAGGCCGCCACCCTCCCCCCCGGCACCACCCTCCCTTCGTTGTCCGTATTGGAGGAGGAGGGGAGTGAGGTCAGCAGGAGCAGTATGGAGGTTCTCCCTCCTTCTTCCCCACGGCTGATGTCTCCGGTGCCAGGCCGGGAGGACCTGCCGGCTCCGTCGCCTCTAGCGGTCTCCATGGCCCCGCCTCCCCCGCCTCCACCGTCTGCCTCCAGGCCTACCAAGTCTCGGGGCCGCCCTCGTTTGGCCTCTACCCCGGTGTCATATGCCCGGAAGAGTGCCAGAATTGGGGCGGCGACGGGACTTTCCGGGGCCTCCCCGAACACGGTGGAGAAGGCCTCGTGACGCGCCGCCATCCACAACCTTGACACAGGTCCGTCCATGTCCCAGGCCCCTTGTTTTGATTCCGATGATTTCTGTGATGCGTCCTTCTCCGCGCTTGCGGGGGTGCCCCTTGGCCACCTTGCCAAGGTGGCGGCTGATTCAGCTATTGTTTTCCGTGGCGAGAAGGGCCTGGTCCTTGAGCAGCTTGCGTCCCTCCAGGCCAAAGAGATCCTGGAGGGCCACCTTGCAGCCACTAGGGCTCGCGAGGCGGCAGCAGTTGTGGAGGCCCCCACCCCCCACCTCGCCGTCCCCGTGACCGGGTCCTCTCTGAGGCCGACCCTGGCGAGGTTCGTGGCCGAACTCGCTCTCGTACTGCTCAGTTACGTCGTGCCCTTAGTGCTGCTTCCACAGTTGGGTCCAGGGAGGACCCGTTAGGTGAGTGATCATGCGCGCTCTATTTTGGAACCTGCGGGGCTTCGGCCATGATGGCCGTCGCAGGCAGCTCATAGAATGCATGCGTGACGAAGCCATAGATGTTGTGGCGATCCAAGAGACAACGCGCACCGAGTTCTCTCTTGTAGAACTTGAGCGTCTCAGTAGACATCTCTTTGCCTGGCACTGGTTGCCATCTAGTGGGGTGACAGGTCACTCCGGTGGCATCCTTTTGGGTGTGAAGGATGCCACCTTTGAGGTGGGCTCCATGGAACGTGGAGCCCATTTTGTTAGTATGGAAGTCTAGGAACGCGATGTGAACTTCAAATGGGAGATCATCATTGTCTATGGCCCGGCCGATCACAGTCGATCCGCCGCTTTCTTGGCGGAACTTCATGCCAAGATTTCTTCCGCGACCCTCCCGGTCGTGGTTGGAGGCGACTTCAATCTCCTTCGATCCGCTGAGGAGAAGAATAACTCTCGGGTGGATTTGGCCGAGATGCGATGTTTCAATGATTGGGTCGCGGATCTGGGGCTCCGTGAGCTAGACAAGGTCGGGGCGCGTTTTACCTGGACTAATCGATAGGTCTCCCCGACCCTTAGCGTGCTCGATCGGGTGTTTGTCTCACCGGATTGGGAACTTCGTTTCCCTTTGGCATCGCTTCAGGCCATTACCCGTATTGGTTCTGACCACGTCCCCCTCCTCCTAGCTTCTATGGATGAACGGCCGCCCTCCCCCGCGGTTCCGTTTCGAGAACTTCTGGCTTCGGCAGCCTGGCTTTATGGATGCCGTCCGGAATCACTGGGTCTCGGCTCACGCCGAGCCCCATAGGCATATGTCTATTCTCGATGAATGGCATCATATGTCCAAACGATCCCGATAGTTCATGAAGGGATGGGGAGCGAACATTGGGAGAGATCTTCGTCTTCAGAAGGCTTCCCTCCTCGAGGAGATCCGAGGCCTTGACCTCCGCGCCGATATCTCAGGGATATCCGCGGAGGAATGGATGCATAGATATAACTTGGAGGACTCCTTGATGGAGATTTACTCCAAGGAGGAAGAATTTTGGTGCCAGCGCGGCTCCATTAACTGGGTGGTATTTGGGGATGCCAACACTGCTTACTTCCAGGCCATCTCTAATGGCCGTAGGCGACGCTGCTCTATCCCTCTCCTTTGGGAGGGTGGACAGTTGTTTCAAGACCCTCAGGCTATCCGCCTACTAGTTGACGACTTTTACAAGTCGCTATTTCAGGGACGGCAGCGGAATGGTGTCGCCTTAGCCGACCATATCTGGTCACGCGATCAATAGATTTCCCCCACGGAAAATGCAATCCTGCTAGCCCCCTTCGATGCTGCAGAAGTGGAGACCTTTGTTAAGTCTATGAGCCCGATGTCGGCTCCCGGCCCTGATGGCTTGCCAGTTCGCTTTTTCCAGGCCTTCTGGCCGATGGTCAAGGATATTATCCTTGATCTGTTTAGCAAGTTCGCTAGGGATACCCTAGACGTATCCCGACTTAACTACGGGATTATCTCCTTGATTCCCAAGGTTCCGGGAGCGGCGGACATTAGAAAATTCCGTCCCATCACAGTCCTCAATGTGATCTTTCGGATCCTCGCTAAAGGGTACGCCACTAGGGCGGCCCTTATTGCTCCCCGGATTCATCATCCGAACCAGTCGGCCTTCACAAAAGGGAGATATATCTTAGATGGGATTCTTGCCCTCCATGAGATTATCCATGAGGTTAAGAGAAAACACCTCCGTGCGGTCTTCTTCAAGATCGATTTCCATAAAGCCTATGATACCGTTCACTGGTCCTTCCTTCGGGAAGTGTTGCTGAAACGTGGCTTTGACCCCCACTGGGTAGCCCGGGTAATGCAATTAGTTACGAGTGGCCGGACGGCTGTTAACATCAATGGGGAGGTTGGCCCCTACTTCATGACTGGCCAAGGGGTCCGGCAGGGAGACCCGATCTCCCCATTCTTATTCAACCTTGTGGTTGATGCGCTCGCCTCGATTCTGGACTTGGCCAAGCGTGCGGGTCACATTAGAGGGGTTTGCCCTCATTTGGTGACACCTGGAGGTTTAACCCATCTCCAATACGCGGACGACACTATTATGATGGTGGAGGGATCTGATGAGGATATTCAGAACCTCAAATTCCTCCTCCTCTGCTTCCAGGAAATGCCGGGCCTCAAAATAAACTTTGCCAAGAGCGAGGTAATGGTCATGGGATACTCCCAACGGGAGGCCCAGCGGATTGCTAATCGTCTGAACTGCCGCTTGGGTTCCTTCCCGATGACCTATCTTGGCATGCCCCTTAGTGATGCACGACTCCTGGAAAAGGATTTCCGTCCAATAGTCGCCAAGCTCCAACCTAGAATAGAACCTTGGCAAGGGAGATGGCTTTCTAAAGCCGCTCAAGTGATCCTAATGAACTCCTTCCTTATTAGCCTACTGATGTATATAATGGGATTCTATAGTCTACATGAATCCCTTCATCAGGAAGTTACCAAACTACTCTCCCGCTTCTTTTGGGCGGGAGAGAACAATAAGCAGAAGTACCGTATGGTCAAATGGTCTGAGATCTGCAAACCGAAGGACCAGGGAGGCTTGGGGGTCATCTCCTCCAAGCGTATGAACATTGCCCTCCTGTCCAAATGGCTTTGGCGGATCCAGACTGAGGAGGGCGGCCTGTGGCTTCAGATTCTTTGTGGGAAGTACCTTCGCGGGCAACCATTAGCATTTGCCTCTAGGTCTGGAGGCTCCCAATTCTGGCAATCGGTGATGTCTTTGTTGCCGGTTCTGCGCATTGGGACCTCCGTCCAGATAGGCTCTGGGACTGCCACCCTTTTTTGGCTGGATAGATGGGCGGGTACCCGCCCCTTTGCAGAGCATTTTTACGCTCTATTCTCTATCTGTGTTCGCCCACTGATCTCTGTGGCCGAGGCACTAGAGAACCTAGGCGCGATTGCCTTCCGTCGCACCTTCGGGGCAATCGAACTTCCGCAATGGGATGAACTACATGAATGCATTGCCCTTCATCCTCCTTCTCTGGAACCGGATTCACTTTCCTGGCACCTCGAGCCAAGCGGTAGATTCTCGACTAGATCCCTATACCAGGCGATTGTGCCTACCCCTGGCCCAGTGGAGCTCACGATGCTCTGGGAGATCAAACTCCCCCTAAAGATCCGTATATTTTTATGGCAATGGGTTAGAGGACGCCTCCCCTCGGGCACTGAGGTCCGTAAGAGTAATGGACCTGGGGATGGCCTATGTCCCATTTGTCTGGTTCCGGAAGATTGCAACCATATCTTCTTCCGTTGCCCGGCGGCGCAGTTCCTATGGAGCTGCTTCCGGGAGGTAGTTGGGGGCACGTGGTGCCACGAAAACCTCCCGGATTTGTTTGGGGAGGTCCTACGGCTCCCCGGGACTAGGCGCGCCCCTATTTGGGTCGCGCTAGGTACCCTTGCCTGGTCCCTTTGGTGTACCCGCAATAAGTTAGTCGTCGAACGAGTGATTCCGTCCCGAGTGACTGATGTGATCTACAAATTGTGTGGCTACTTGCAGCTCTGGAGACCGCTTAGTAAGCGGAGCGATCGAGGCGTCATCGACAACATCATGACGGGTCTTCGCGCCTTGGCTGCGTCTTTTGCTCCTCCCCCGCCGCCTCCACCGCCCCCTCCTGAGCCAGATTAGTGTCTCCTAGTAGGCTTATTTGGGGCTTGTCTTGCTGTGCCCCCAACATGTTTCTATGACTTCTTGTACTTGTAACCTTGTGTTGGATGCTTTGTGTTGGATGCTTGGTGGTATGCTTTATAATATAAAGCGGGGAAACCCTTTTTCGTTAATCGTTGAATGCTGATGTGGCGCGTATGACATGACGAAGGCGTTTGTAGACGCGCCCACAGTGCTGGCATTTCTGAATCGAATAGGTAAGTGGTAGCGGGGCTGGGTGGGGCTCCCACTCACCGTATCTCTCTTCCTCCTCATTCCATCTCCCCTTATTTCTCCTCCACTCAATTCTCTCTCAAATCCTTTCAAATCAATGGCATTTTTCTTTGGATTAGGTCAGGGGCGGACCCATGTTACTCCAGCCAGTGTCATGAGACACCGGGTAAGCTTGTTGCTTACCTTATGTACGTAGGCTGTCAATTGAGATGACACCGATAAATTTTCTTAATGGACAACGACAAGCAAGACCAAGAGCAAGGGGCCAACGACGCAGATGCACTCAGGCCCATCTAGCAGCCCATGTGATCAGCGGCCAGTTTCACGCACTCACGCTGCCACGCACCCGCGCCCTAGTCGGTCTGAGCTCTAGCGTAACTTGCATCTACTTCCTGGCTAGGGCCTCACCTCCTCCTGTAGACGGTAGATCCACACTTGTTGGTCATGGTGTTGTCGTCGCCATCGAAGCAACACCATGCCATGCCATCAAGCCATTGGAGAACTGGAGAGAGAAAATGTAAGACACATGATCAATTTCTCCCAGGTGTATGGATCTATTACGTCTAATTCTTGCTTCCTAAATTGTGTGCCTAGGGTTTTTAGTTTTAGGGTTGTTACAATTGAAAATTGGATTAATGTGATCTGCCAATTTTGGAGTGTTATCCACGTCGTTCGGGTTATTATCAACTACCGAAGGCGCTACAAGGATATTAAGAAAAAAAATGTCAAGTGAGTTAAATTCCAGGTTAGCACAATTCAATCAATATTGCTTTGTTAGTTACTAATTTACCCCTGACTATGCAAACATAAATAATGTAACGTTGTATTTGTACTTGCACAATATTTGTTTATTATCTTGATATGATCTCTGAATTGTTGAATGTGGTTTGGTTTTCTACAAAAAGAAGATCATGATTTGAGAGAAATATAAAGAACACTTGCATATATAATTATGTGTGTTACTTTCATCAAGAACATTGCTTGATACCGCACACATTTAATGTATACATGGACACTGGGACATTTTTGTCCTGGGTCCGCCCTGGATTCGGGGTCTTTTGCATTCATTGAGGTAATCTCTTTCATATCTCATGATTAGATTGGGTTGGAGTCGTGTATTTTCATGGTATTTTTCATGTGATCCCCAACCCTAGTTTTTACAGGTCCATCCTTTGTTCTTGGTTGTACCACTCTATCATGACATCAGCATGCATGGGCATGATACTATAGCTAAGCTAAGTGCTAATCTTGAGCGTCTCGTGGTACGAAAATGGAAGGAAAAGATGTATCCGGAAGTTCAAGTCCTTAAGGGGACTTTAATCTCTACTAGAGAGGCTTGAAACACAAATATCCAATGGTCACAACTATGTGTTAGGTCTCGAGATGCCCTCCAACTTTCACAAACTTCTCGATGATTTTCCACAACTTAGAACCTTTTGGGCGACTCCCATATCAGATTCACCAAAATTCCGAGAGTGCAAGATTGATGAAGAACTAGGGGGTACATTTTGGCTCGGTAGAATCACGGACCTAGGTTCCATCTTTTTTTTCCACACACTTAGGTTCATCACATGGGAGGTTGGGTCAATGACGGAGGTTTATGCTAAGATTCACACGAGCAAGTCATGTTGGGAAAGAACCCCCCCCCCCCCCCCCCCCCACCCCCAAAAATACAATCTTACTTTGTAACATACCAGGAGAGTTCGAACATTGTCCACAGTTTCGGGGTCCCCGAATTTTGAGGCACTTGTAGGTTAATTTTTGAACCAATTAGAGAGCATATCTCCTTGTTTAGAGCTTAACCCAGAGTTTTGGGGAAATTCCAGGATCCCAGAATTCAGGGCAATATAAACTGAAGTCCGGACCATACAAAGAACAAATTCTCTTGTTTAGAGCTCAAACCAAACCTATAAGGCCATTTCAAGTTTCACAGAGAAGCGGCAATAGAAGCTTTAGAAGCACATTTTAAGGTGAAAAAATTAAGGCTAGTGTGTACCATATAATTCTGTATGTGGTCAGTATCCAACTCCTTAAACTTCATTTCACTCTCCCTTCTTAAATAGTACAACTTCTCATATGGCTGGAGTAAATGAGGAATGACGGGAAATTTAAGCATGCCATCTTCTTTTCCCTTTCTTTTTGCACGTGGTGGTGTCCAGCCCTATTTTTTTACATCACTTTGAGGACTGATTACTTGTCTAAGCACATGATAAACATTAGTCTCCCTCAACCCTATTTCCTTACAACATTCCGATGATTGATTGTCTAAGAACTTGGTTAACATTAGTCTCCCTCAACCCTATTTTCTTACAACCCTTTGAGGACTTATTATTTGTCCAAGCACCCGATAAAACATTAGTCTCCCTCATCGCTTGTCATCAACACCAGAAGCCAATTATGACTTAAATGTTTTTCCAAGTATTATTGTTGATCATGTCCGGGTTATTGTTGATGTTGTGTGCATATGTCAAGAATATAAACACATAGTTTTCTAAATGAATCTACTGTTGATATATATTTGGTAAAGTATTTTTAAAAATTTCATAGTGGTTTGTAACACACTGGGCTCAAAATTATTGTTACTTATAGTAAAGTGCACTTTGCTGACTAGCAAGGTTATATTGTCAACTCAAGTTGAGAGAATTTTGATGGGCTTTCCACCCGATCAAGAGGATTGGACAGGGGTGTATTCTATTTTTTTGGTGAGATCTAATTTTCAAGTTGAAATGTCTAGATTACGATCTATTTGTACCATTGCGCTCCTCACATACAGATCTTACAAACAAGACCACATGTCGATAGGTTTCGATGAACTTTGTTTTGATATAACTTGTACTTCCCATTGTAATAAACTTGTACTCCCTGGTGTGTAGTGCATTTTGCGCGCGAATCACACCTTTGATGCAACGCGAAGCACACCTCCATGCGGGCACAAACACAACTTTGATGTGTACCATAGCACACGATGTGTACCATTCCAATAGTGCGTAGTCCGTACAAATTAAACTTCCCACACGGGAAGAGGGGGCATGAGCCAAGCCATTAGGCCTTGACTGCAGTTGTTTTGGTCGGTTTTATTTGCTTTTTTTTTGTTTCAATACTTCTTTCAATTACTTTCTTAGGGTTTTTTATTTTTCTTTTTATTTAAATTCATAAAATAATAAAACCTGAAAAAAATATTTAAAAAAATCATGCTATTTTTAAAAATTTACAATTTATTTCCGATTTTCACAAATAAATTTCTAAAAATTCACAAACATTTTCAAAACCTATTGCGCCCATTTTAAACTTGTTTTCTTCATACATATTTTCCTCCAACCAGTTTCTTCCTTCCATTGCAAACTATGTTTTTCTTTTTCTTTGATCAAACTGTAGCCAACGACAATATCTCTACTTCTAATGGACGACTTGGTGAATAGTCTCCGCGGTTTATTTTCGCTGATTTTTTTCATCATCCTCCCACTTCCGGTATTTTTTCGTTCTCCTCCCACCTCCGGTTTTTCTTTCATTCCTATTTTTTTCTTTCAAAAGAGTAGCAACATACCCTTTTTTCTTATTTCCTTCGATAAAGCATTTATCTCTTCTATAGAAATCTAATAAGAGGGATTGATTCTGATATACTTTTATTGGACTTTCTTCTTATTTTAACCTTTCGATTTATTTCTATATTAAGGATAGGCTGACAAAGTTGGCCTAATTTATTAGTTTTCACTAACCCTAGATTCTTTCCCTTCCATTGAAGAGAAGCAAATGAAACGCTTTCATAAAAATTCTCGTAGAATCGAGAATGAAGTTTTCATTCTGTACATGCCAGATCATGAATTAGTAACTGCATCCAATCTCCGAAAAGTCCCTATTGTTTCGATTTTTGAAATGGGATATTTACGGAATCCCCATGAATAGGATCAAACCTTATTACATGCTATTTCCATAAGATTCTTCTTTCTTATTTTTAAGCAAGCCCTCGAGAGGGCTTAGTTGATCATGATTTTTGTTTTCTCTTTCTTTTCCTTTTTGTTTGTTTCGAGAAAGATATCGTCTGATTCTCCTTCTATTGATTCTTTTCCGATCGAGATGTACGGATCCATGTGTCTACATACATAGATTCTAGATATTAAATGCTAGGAAGTGCTAGGAAGTGAAATAGAATGAAATAGAGCCACTTTGGGCTTCCCTATGAAATGAGGCATGGAACCGAGCCACTACGAAGAAATTATGGGAGTTACGAAAGAAGCTTCGGACTCATATTGTTCATGGGTTGAGAGCGGGAGTTGAACTCTAGGAGGTCGAATCCCCCATTGTTCCTCAGTAGCTCAGTGGTAGAGCGGTCGGCTGTTAACTGACTGGTCGTAGTCTGACTGGTCGTAGTCTCTCCGCCCCGATCATAAAAAAACAGCCTCGAGACTTCCCTCGATCTGTTTCCTATCGTCAAGACTCCCCTAGCCTCTGAGCCCTTCGCCGCCTCTGAGATCCGCCGCCGCCGCCCCTTTGATTCTGGCCGACGCCATCCTACTTACGCGCCAGCCGCCACCAGCGTGGCTCACCCTTGTCTCCCAATCGATGCACAGCACCTCCTCGCCGTTCCCTCCCTGCGCGCGCCCCTGCGGCTAACCCTAGCCGCCAACTCATGTGGGGCACTGAGGATGGGAGCGGGGCAAGCCGCGTCGCTGAGGGTTGGACCGACTAGGTGCGTCACCACTTGGGGAGAAGTAGGGGCACGGTGGCTGCCGTGGGGGGAGGAGAAGGATGGCGAACGGACAGGCGAAGACATCGTTGGCGGCGGCGGCGAATCTGGTAGAGCTCCTCTCTCTTCCCAAGCCTCCCCTCTCACCCTCTTCCTCAAGCGGCAAGGACCCAGGGGGATGGAGGACTGAGCAACGCGGGGCGTTGGTGCGCTGGCGTGGCGGTCCGGCGGTGGCCGGAGGGCCCATCAGCCAGAAGCAGCAGAAGGCAACTGAAAAGCGAAGCAGATCAAGCACCCGGGTCGCCTGAGCGGCTCGGTGCAACCTTCAAAGTGCGTCAGTAGCTGCGTCCTCCGTGAGCCGGCGCTCCCGCATCATCAGGCCCTTCAACGTCAGAAGGTAAATAGACCAAGGGATGAGTCATCGATAGATGGACTATGTCCAGCCATTCATTATCCCCATGCTTGTTCTAGCCGATCAACTATTGTATTTGACTGACGCATATAATTGCACACATCCAGACCCCTGATGGTGTTTCAAGGAAGTTTTCCGCAGCTGCAGTAGTGCTTACGTAACTGTGATGTAGACCAGTTCGGACCATGGAATTCTCTACTCGATTCAGAACAGGCATCGGTGTAATGTGTTGTCCTGTACAGTGTCGTGACACCTACATCCTAATCATGGACGAAGAAGACAAATACAATGATCCATGTATCATCAACATGTATGCTGCAGCTAACAAAGTCAACTTATCAACTATTCTCCATCCCTACCGCATTCCACAATTACCATATACTATATCATGAATCAATGGATGAGCTATGAATAGCAGTAGCTCTTGCTGAATAGTGAAGCTCCACCTTTTAAGGAAATGCAAGTAACATACCTTAGATAATTGTTTTTTTACCGCGTATTCAGTACCGCGTATTCAGATGATTCTAATTACTCGCTTGTATGGATTTCAAGTAATCTCTCCAGCAGCCTTACTTTAACAAGTGGTTTGGTGCATGTTATTTATTATTTAACAGTTCTTCTTACTTTCTGGTATAAATAGAGAAAAATGAGGATCTTGTAGTTATTTTAGAATGTTCAAGATTTAGGTGTCCATACTGTGCTAACTATGATCTGAATTTTTTTGGGGAATCATGATGTCATGTCGTGATTACACAATTCCAAGCTAAAATGTGGTTCACAAGCACACTTCGCTAAAATACACATAATCATTTCTTCGGGTTTTGTTCTCACAATATATATACATAAATCATGTAAATTGCAACCTTGGTAAGTGCACCTCGAGCTGCCTGAAACATGCATGTTCCAATCAGGAAAGGATAATATATCACCATTTTCAATGACATGCAAGTTGTCAGGGGCCTTCTGTGCACACTCGTTAGTATAGCCCCTGTTGGTGTCAAAAACGGCGGATCTCGGGTAGGGGGTCCCGAACTGTGCGTTTAAGGCGGATGGTAACAGGAGGCAGGGGACACGATGTTTTACCCAGGTTCGGGCCCTTTTGATGGAGGTAAAACCCTACGTCCTGCTTGATTATTCTTGATAATATGAGTAGTACAAGAGTTGATCTACCACGAGATCAGAGAGGCTAAACCCTAGAAGCTAGCCTATGGTATGGTTGTCTGTTGTCCTACGGACTAAAACCCTTTGGTTTATATAGACACCGGAGGGGGCTAGGGTTACACATAGTCGGTTACAAAGAAGGAGATCTACATATCCGTATTGTCAAGCTTGCCTTCCACGCCAAGGAGAGTCCCATCCGGACACGGGACGAAGTCTTCAATCTTGTATCTTCATAGTCCAACAGTCCGGCCAAAGGATATAACCCGGCTGTCCGGATACCCCCTAATCCAGGACTCCCTCAGTAGCCCCTGAACCAGGCTTCAATGACG
This sequence comes from Triticum urartu, assembly GCF_003073215.2. Lineage (NCBI taxonomy): Eukaryota > Viridiplantae > Streptophyta > Magnoliopsida > Poales > Poaceae > Triticum > Triticum urartu. The sequence goes on from NC_053024.1 coordinate 581,757,970, forward strand.
ATGAGTCCGGCGCGCAGATTGTCTTCGGCATTGCAAGGCGGGTTCCTCCTCCGAATACTTCATAGAACATTTTGAACATGAGGATCGTGTCCAGCTCTGCAAAATAAGTTCCACATACCACCGTAGAGGGAATAATACTTACACCAGTCTAATCTGCTGACGTTCCCCGTAGTGTGACATCACACCACAGCCAGGTCTTTATTCGAATCGTTTTTCATAACCTGTCTCAGCGTGTTTCGCGAGGCGGTTTCCTTGGCACGTCTTGTCGAAGCAGAGATCGTGTCCCCTTATTACGGGATTCCCATTAATACGGACGTGGGTAGCCCAACCGCGCCATCAATTACGGCGCTTGGGGGATAAGCAAGTTTTACCAGGCTGGTGGGGGCGCATAGTTTTGTCCGCCCTTATAAAGGGATAAGGTTTCACCTTTTTCTACCCACGCCTTCTTCCTCCTTGCTCATCCACTTTCGCGCACTCGAGCTCCAGCGCCCAAATCCACATCCTTCTCCTCAACTCTCTCCAAACATGTCCGGAGCGGGAGGCAAGTGGATGGTCTCCTCCGTCACGGAGGGACACATCAAAAAACTACGTGGCGCCGGATACTTAGCCACGGATATCGCGCACCGGCTGCCAGCCGTGGTGCAGATCGTCCCTACCCCGGAACCTCACGAAAGGGTGGTTTTCCTCCCCACTTCGTCTGCGGACTGGGGTTTCCCCTCCATCCATTCGTCCACGGCCTTATGTTCTATTATGGGTTGGACTTTCATGATCTGGCCCCGAATTTCATCCTCAACATCTCGGCGTTCATCGTCGTGTGCGAGGCTTTCCTCCGCATCCGGCCCCACTTCGGCCTATGGCTGAAGACCTTCAATATCAAGCCGAAGGTAGTTGGCGGCCAACAAGCGGAATGCGGCGGAGACATGGTGGGCAAAATGCCCAACGTTACATGGCTCGAGGGCTCCTTCTGTTGGGGAACGTAGTAATTTCAAAAAAATTCCTATGCACATACAAGATCATGGTGATGCATAGCAACGAGAGGGGAGAGTGTTGTCCACATACCCTTGTAGACTGAAAGCAGAAGCGTTAGCACAAGGCGGTTGATGTAGTCGTACGTCTTCACGATCCGACCGATCAAGTACCGAATGCAAGGCACCTCCGAGTTCTGCACACGTTCAACTTGATGACGTCCCTCGAACTCCGATCCAGCCGAGTGTTGAGGGAGAGTTTTGTTAGCACGACGGCGTGGTGACGATGATGATGTTCTACCGACGCAGGGCTTCACCTAAGCACCGCTACGATATGATCGAGGTGGATTATGGTGGAGGGGGCACCGCACACGGCTAAGAGATCAAGAGATCAATTCTTGTGTCTTTGGGGTGCCCCTGCCCCCGTATATAAAGGAGTGGAGGAGGGGGAGGGCCGGCCCTCTCTATGGCGTGCCCTAGGGGAGTCCTACTGCCACCGGGAGTAGGATTCCCCTTTTCCTAGTATAACTAGGAGCCCTTCCATGTAGTAGGAGTAGGAGGGAAGGAAAGGGAAGGGAAAAGGAGAAGGAAGGAAGGGGGCGCCCCCCCTCCCTAGTCCAATTCGGACCAGCCCATGGGGAGGGGTGCGGCCACCCTTTGAGGCCTTTCTCTCCTTTCCCGTATGGCCCATTGATGTCTACTACACAACCTTCTTCTTGTAGACGTTGTTGGGCCTCCAAGTGCAGAGGTTTGTAGGACAATAGAAAATTTCCCTCAAGTGGATGACCTAAGGTTTATCAATCCATAGGAGGCGTAGGATGAAGATGGTCTCTCTCAAGCAACCCTGCAACCAAATAACAAAGAGTCTCCTGTGTCCCCAACACACCCAATACAATGGTAAATTGTATAGGTGCACTAGTTCGGCGAAGAGATGGTGATACAAGTGCAATATGGATAGTAGATAATAGTTTTTGTAATCTGAAAATATAAAAACAGCAAGGTAACGAATGATAAAAGTGAGCGTAAACGGTATTGCAATCATAGGAAACAAGGCCTAGGGTTCATACTTTCACTAGTGTAAGTTCCCTCAACAATGATAACATAATTGGATCACATAACCATCCCTCAACATGCAACAAAGAGTCACTCCAAAGTCACTAATAGCGGAGAACAAACGAAGAGATTATGGTAGGGTACGAAACCACCTCAAAGTTATTATTTCCAATCAATCCGTTGGGCTATTCCTATAAGTGTCACAAACAGCCCTAGAGTTCGTACTAGAATAACACCTTAAGACACAAATCAACCAAAACCCTAATGTCACCTAGATACTCCAATGTCACCTCAAGTATCCGTGGGTATGATTATACGATATGCATCACACAACCTCAGATTCATCTATTCAACCAACACAAAGGACCTCAAAGAGTGCCCCAAAGTTCTACCGGAGAATCACGACGAAAACGTGTGCCAACCCCTATGCAAATGTTCATGGGCGGAACCCGCAAGTTGGTCACCAAAACATACATAAAGTGAATCACGTGATATCCCATTGTTGCCACAGATATCCACGGCAAGACATACATCAAGTGTTCTCAAATCTTTAAAGACTCAATCCGATAAGATTACTTCAAAGGGGAAACTCAATTCATTACAAGAGAGTAGAGGGGGAGGAGAAACATAAGATCCAACTATAATAACAAAGCTCGCGATTCATCAAGATCGTGCCAAATCAAGAACACGAGAGAGAGAGATCAAACACATAGCTACTGGTACATACCCTCAGCCCCGAGGGAGAACTACTCTCTCCTCGTCATGGAGAGCACCGGGATGATGAAGATGGCCACCGGAGAGGGATTACCCCGTCCGGCAGGGTGCCGGAACGGATCTAGATTGGCTTTTGGTGGCTACGGAGGCTTCTGGCGGCGGAACTCCCGATCTATTGTGCTCCTGGATGTTTTTAAGGTATATGGAGATATATAGGCGGAAGAAGTATGTCAGGGGGCCACGAGGGGCCCACGAGGGTGGAGGGTGTGCCCAGGGGGTGGGCGCGCCCCCTGCCTCGTGGCCTCCTCGTAGGTCCCCCGACGTGCACTCCAAGTCTTTTGGGCTTCTTTCCTTCCAAAAATGCGTTCCGTGAAGTTTCAGGTCAATTGGACACCGTTTGATTTTCCTTTTCTTTGAAACCCTAAAACAGGGTAAAAACAGAAACTGGCACTGGGCTCTGGGTTAATAGGTTAGTCCCGAAAATGATATAAAAGTGTGTAATAAAGCCCATAAACATTCAAAACAGTAGATAATATAGCATAGAGCAATCAAAAATTATAGATACGTTGGAGACGTATCAGCATCCCCAAGCTTAATTCCTGCTCGTCCTCGAGTAGGTAAATGATAAAAGAAAGAATTTTTGATGTGGAATGCTAGTTGGCATAATTTCAATGTAATTCTTCTTAATTGTGGCATGAATATTCAGATCCATAAGATTCAAGACAAAAGTTCATATTGACATAAAAATAATAATACTTCAAGCATACTAACTAAGCAATTATGTCATTTTCTCAAAATAACATGGCCAAAGAAAGCTGTCCCTACAAAATCATATAGTCTGGCTATGCTCCATCTTCACCACACAACATATTTAAATCATGCACAACCTCGATGACAAGCCAAGCAATTGTTTCATACTTTTGATGTTCTCAAACTTTTTCAATCTTCACGCAATACATGAACGTGAGCCATGGATATAGCACTATAGGTAGAATAGAATGGTGGTTGTGGAGAAGACAAAAAGGGAGAAGATAGTCTCACATCAACTAGGCGTATCAACGGGCTATGGAGATGCCCATCAATAGATATTAATGTGAGTGAGTAGGGATTGCCATGCAACGGATGCACTAGAGCTATAAGTGTATGAAAGCTCAACAAAAGAAACTAGTGGGTGTGCATCCAACTCGCTTGCTCATGAAGACCTAGGGCATTTTGAGGAAGCCCATCATTGGAATATACAAGCCAAGTTCTATAATAAAAGATTCCCACTAGTATATGAAAGTGAAAACATAGGAGACTCTTTATCATGAAGATCATGGTGCTACTTTGAAGCACAAGTGTGGTAAAAGGATAGTAGCATTGCCCCTTCTCTCTTTTTCTCTCATATTTTTTATTTTTTATTTGGGCCTTCTCTTTTTTATGGCCTCTTTTCTCTTTTTTTATTTGGGCTTCTTTGGCCTCTTCTATTTATTCATTTTCGTCCGGAGTCTCATCCCGACTTATGGGGGAATCATAGTCTCCATCATCCTTTCCTCACTGGGACAATGCTCTAATAATGACGATCATCACACTTTTATTTACTTACAACTCAAGAATTACAACTCGATACTTAGAACAAGATATGACTCTATATGAATGCCTCCGGCAGTGTATCGGGATGTGCAATGACTCATGAGTGACATGTATGAAAGAATTATGAACGGTGGCTTTGCCACGAATACGATGTCAACTACATGATCATGCTAAGGAATATGACAATGATGGAGTGTGTCATAATAACGGAACGGTGGAAAGTCGCATGGCAATATATCTCGGAATGGCTATGGAAATGCCATAATAGGTAGGTATGGTGGCTGTTTTGAGGAAGGTGTATGGTGGGTTTATGGTACCGGCGAAAATTGCGCGGTACTAGAGAGGCTACCAATGGTGGAAGGGTGAGAGTGCGTATAATCCATGGACTCAACATTAGTCATAAAGAACTCACATACTTATTGCAAAAATCTATTAGTTATCTAAACAAAGTACTACACGCATGCTCCTAGGGGGATAGATTGGTAGGAAAAGACCATCGCTCGTCCCCGACCGCCACTCATAAGGAAGGCAATCAATAAATAAATCATGCTCCGACTTCATCAGATAACGGTTCACCTTACGTGCATGCTACGGGAATCACAAACTTCAACACATGTATTTCTCAAATTCACAACTACTCAACTAGCATGACTCTAATATTACCATCCTCATATCTCAAAACAATCATCAAGTATCAAACTTCTCTTAGTATTCAACACACTCATAAGAGAATTTTATTATTCTTGAATACCTAGCATATTAGGATTTTAAGCAAATTACCATGCTATTAAGACTCTCAAAATAATCTAAGTGAAGCATGAGAGTTCATCTATTTATTCAAAATAAAACTACCACCATGCTCTAAAAGATATAAATGAAGCACTAGAGCAAATGACAAACTACTCCGAAGGATATAAGTGAAGATCAATGAGTAGTTGAATAATTATGCAACTATGTGAAGACTCTCTAACATTTAATAATTTCATATCTTGGTATTCTATTCAAACAGCAAGCAAAGCAAAATAAAATGTCATTCTAAGAATAGCAAACATCATGTGAAGAAGCAAAAACTTAGGATCAACCGATACTAACCGATAGTTGTTGAAGAAGAAAGGTGGGATGCCAACCGGGGCATCCCCAAGCTTAGACGCTTGAGTCTTCTTGAAATATTATCTTGGGGTGCCTTGGGCATCCCCAAGCTTGAGCTTTTGTGTCTCCTTAATTCCTCTCATATCAAGGTCTCCCTAAATCTCAAAAGCTTCATCCACACAAAACTCAACAAGGACTCGTGAGATAAGTTAGTATAAACCATTGCAAAAACCTTATCATACTCTACTGTAGAAAATCACTAGAATTATTATTCAACATTACATACTAAATGCCTCTGCATATTTAATAGTCCTATCCTCAAATAGAATCATTAAAGAAGCAAACATATGCAAACAATGCAAACATAACAGCAATCTGCCTAAACAGGATAGTCTGTAAAGAATGCTGCAACATCCATACTTCCCTAGCTCCAAAAATTATGAAATAAAATTCCCACTGTAGTAAATTTATCAGAGCTTAATATGAAAAAGGTTTCAACATTTTATCACATTCTGACTTTTCTAGGGAGTTATTGCAACAGCGGTAAACTTTCTGTTTTCAAACAGCAACATGTGGACTTCTAAAATAGGCATAGTAGAGGCTATCAATGACACTTTTATTGAAATAAAAGATGCAAAACATTGTTCTAAATAAAAGCAAGCAAATCCTAATAAAATAAATTGACGCTCCAAACAAAACACATATCATGTGGTAAATAAAAATATAGCTCCATGTAAAGTTACCGATGAATGAAGACGAAAGAGGGGATGCCTTCCGGGGCATCCCCAAGCTTAGGCTCTTGGTTGTCCTTGAATATTACCTTGGGGTGCCTTGGTCATCCCCAATCTTAGGCTATTTCCACTCCTTATTCCATAGTCCATCGAATCTTTACCCAAAACTTGAAAACTTCACAACACAAAACTTAACAAAAAATTCATAAGCTCCGTTAGTATAAGAAAATAAATCACCACTTCAAGGTACTGTAATGAACTCATTATTTATTTATATTGGTGTTAAACCTACTGTATTCCAACTTCTCTATGTTTTATAAACTATTTTACTAGCCATAGATTCATCAAGATAAGTAAACAACACATGAAAAACAGAATCTGTCAAAAAACAGAACAGTCTGTAGTAATCTGGATCAAACATATACTTATGGAACTCATAAAATTCTCAAATAAATTGCTGGACATGAGGAATTTATCTATTAAACATCTGCAAAAATAATTAACTAAATATCACTCTCCAAATAAAAATGGCAGCAATTCTCGTGAGTGCTAAAGTTTCTGTTTTTTACAGCATGATCAACAAGACTTTCCCCAAGTCTTCCCAAAGGTTCTACTTGGCACAAACACTAATTAAAAGCATAAAACCACATATAAACAGAGGCTAGATGAATTATTTATTACTAAACATGAGCAAAAAGTAAAGAACAAAAATAAACTTGGGTTGCCTCCCAACAAGCGCTATCGTTTAAAGCCCCTAGCTAGGCATGATGATTTCAATGATGCTCACATAAAGGATAAGAATTGAAACATAAATAGAGCATCATGAAGAATATGACTAGCACATTTAAGTCTAACCTACTTCCTATGCATAGGGATTTTGTGAGCAAACAACTTATGGGAACAAGAATCAACTTGCATAGGAAAGGAAAACATGCATAACTTCAAAACTTTAAGCACATAGAGAGGAAACTTGATATTATTGCAATTCCTACAAGCATATATTCCTCCCTCATAATAATTTTCAGTAGCATCATGAATGAATTCAACAATATAACTATCGCATAAAACACTATTTTCATGATGCACAAGCATAGAATTTTTATCACTCTCCACATAGGCAAATTTCTTCTCATGAATAATAGTGGGAGCAAACTCAACAAAATAACTATCATGTGATTGAAAATTAAGATCAAGATGACAAGTTTCATGGTTATCATTATTCTTGAAAGCATACGTGTCATCACAATAATCATCATAGATAGGAGGCATGCTTTCATCATAATAAATTTGCTCATCAAAACTTGGGGGACAAAAAATATCATCTTCATCAAACATAGCTTCCCCAAGCTTGTGGCTTTGCATATCATTAGCATCATGGATATTCAAGGAATTCATACTAACAACATTGCAATCATGCTCATCCTTCAAATATTTAGTGCCAAACATTTTATAGATTTCTTCTTCTAGCACTTGAGCACAATTATCCTTTCCATCATACTCACGAAAGATATTAAAAAGGTGAAGCGTATGAGGTAAACTCAATTCCATTTTTTTATAGTTTTCTTTTATAAACTAAACTAGTGATAAAACAAGAAACTAAAAGAATCGATTGAAAGATCTAAAGATATACCTTCAAGCGCTAACCTCTTCGGCAACGGCGCCAGAAAAGAGCTTGATGTCTACTACACAACCTTCTTCTTGTAGACGTTGTTGGGCCTCCAAGTGCAGAGGTTTGTAGGACAGTAGCAAATTTCCCTCAAGTGGATGACCTAAGGTTTATCAATCCGTAGGAGGCGTAGGATGAAGATAGTCTCTCTCAAGCAACCCTGCAACCAAATAACAAAGAGTCTCTTGTGTCCCCAACACACCCAATACAATGGTAAATTGTATAGGTGCACTAGTTCGGCGAAGAGATGGTGATACAAGTGCAATATGGATAGTAGATAATAGTTTTTGTAATCTGAAAATATAAAAACAGCAAGGTAACGAATGATAAAAGTGAGAGTAAGCAGGCAAATTTGATAATTTGCCACCCCTTACCTCCCCCTTTCATAATTTGCCCCCCCTGAGAATGATAGGTGGGGCCCGGGCCCGCCCGTCATTGAGACAATGGGTGGCAAATTGTGAAAGGGGGAAGTAAGGGGTGGCAAATTGTCAAATCGCCCGAGTAAACAGTATTGCAATGATAGGAAACAAGGCCTAGGGTTCATACTTTCACTAGTGTAAGTTCCCTCAACAATGATAACATAATTGGATCACATAACCATCCCTCAACATGCAAGAAAGAGTCACTCCAAAGTCACTAATAGCGGAGAACAAACGAACAGATTATGGTAGGGTACGAAACCACCTCAAAGTTATTCTTTCCAATCAATCCGTTGGGCTATTCCTATGTGTCACAGACAGCCCTAGAGTTCATACTAGAATAACACCTTAAGACACAAATCAACCAAAACCCTAATGTCACCTAGATACTCCAATGTCACCTCAAGTATCCGTGGGTATGATTATACGATATGCATCACACAACCTCAGATTCATCTATTCAACCAACACAAAGGACCTCAAAGAGTGCCCCAAAGTTCTACCGGAGAATCACGACGAAAACGTGTGCCAACCCCTATGCATAGGTTCATGGGCGGAACCCACAAGTTGGTCACCAAAACATACATAAAGTGAATCACATGATATCCCATTGTCGCCACAGATATCCACGGCAAGACATAAATCAAGTGTTCTCAAATCTTTCAAGACTCAATCCAATAAGATTACTTCAAAGGGGAAACTCAATTCATTACAAGAGAGTAGAGGGGGAGGAGAAACATAAGATCCAACTATAATAGCAAAGCTCGCGATACATCAAGATCGTGCCAAATCAAGAACACGAGAGAGATAACAAACGAAGAGATTATGGTAGGGTACGAAACCACCTCAAAGTTATTATTTCCAATCAATCCGTTGGGCTATTCCTATAAGTGTCACAAACAGCCCTAGAGTTCGTACTAGAATAACACCTTAAGACACAAATCAACCAAAACCCTAATGTCACCTAGATACTCCAATGTCACCTCATGTATCCGTGGGTATGATTATACGATATGCATCACACAACCTCAGATTCATCTATTCAACCAACACAAAGGACCTCAAAGAGTGCCCCAAAGTTCTACCGGAGAATCACGACGAAAACGTGTGCCAACCCCTATGCATAGGTTCATGGGCGGAACCCACATGTTGGTCACCAAAACATACATAAAGTGAATCACATGATATCCCATTGTCGCCACAGGTATCCACGGCAAGACATAAATCAAGTGTTCTCAAATCTTTCAAGACTCAATCCAATAAGATTACTTCAAAGGGGAAACTCAATTCATTACAAGAGAGTAGAGGGGGAGGAGAAACATAAGATCCAACTATAATAGCAAAGCTCGCGATACATCAAGATCGTGCCAAATCAAGAACACGAGAGAGAGAGAGAGATCAAACACATAGCTACTGGTACATACCCTCAGCCCCGAGGGAGAACTACTCCCTCCTCGTCATGGCGAGCACCGGGATGATGAAGATGGCCACCGGAGAGGGATTACCCCCTCCGGCAGGGTGCCGGGACGGGTCTAGATTGGATTTTGGTGGCTACGGAGGCTTCTGGCGGCGAAACTCCCGATCTATTGTGCTCCTGGATGTTTTTAGGGTATATGGAGATATATAGGCGGAAGAAGTACGTCAGGGGGGCCACGAGGGGCCCACGAGGGTGGAGGGCGCGCCCAGGGGGGTGGGCGCGCCCCCTGCCTCGTGGCCTCCTCGTTGGTCCCCCGACGTGCACTCCAAGTCTTTTGGGCTTCTTTCCTTCCAAAAATGAGTTCCGTGAAGTTTCAGGTCAATTGGACACCGTTTGATTTTCCTTTTCTTCGAAACCCTAAAACAGGGTAAAAATAGAAACTGGCACTAGGCTCTGGGTTAATAGGTTAGTCCCAAAAATGATATAAAAGTGTATAATAAAGCCCATAAACATTCAAAACAGTAGATAATATAGCATGGAGCAATCAAAAAATATAGATACGTTGGAGACGTATCACCCATTAAGGTCCAATACGAATTCCCGTAACTCCCCGGTACTCCCGAAAATACCTGAATCATTCGGAACCTTTCCGATGTTCGAATATAGTTATCCAATATATCGATCTTTACGTCTGACCATTTCGAGACTCCTCGTCATGTCCCCGATCTCATCCGGGACTGCGAACTCCTTCAGTACATCAAAACACAAAAACTCATAATATAACCGTCATCGAACTTTAAGCGTGCGGACCCTATGGGTTCGAGAACTATGTAGACATGACCGAGACACGTCTCTGGTCAATAACCAATAGCGGAACCTGGATGCTCATATTGGCTTTCTACGAAGATCTTTATCGGTCAAACCGCATAACAACATACGTTGTTCCCTTTGTCATCGGTATGTTACTTGCCCGAGATTCGATCGTCGGTATCTCAATACCTAGTTCAATCTCGTTACCGGCAAGTCTCTTTACTCGTTCCGTAACACATCATCCCGCAACTAACTCATTAGTTGCAATGCTTGCAAGGCTTATAGAGATGTGCATTACCGAGTGGGCCCAGAGATACCTCTCCGACAATCGGAGTGACAAATCCTAATCTCGAAATATGCCAACCCAACAAGTACCTTCAGGGACACCTGTAGAGCACCTTTATAATCACCCAGTTACGTTGTGACATTTGGTAGCACACAAAGTGTTCCTCCGGTAAACGGGGGTTGCATAATCTCATAGTCATAGGAACATGTATAAGTCATGAAGAAAGTAATAGCAGTAAACTTAAACGATCAAGTGCTAAGCTAACGAAATGGGTCAAGTCAATCACATCATTATCCTAATGATGTGCCCCCGTTGATCGAATAACAACTCATGTCTATGGCTAGGAAACTTAACCATCTTTGATTCAACGAGGTAGTCAAGTAGAGACATACTGTTTGTCTATGTATTCACACATGTATTATGTTTCCGGTTAATACAATTCTAGCATGAATAATAAACATTTATCATGATATAAGGAAATAAATAAGAACTTTGTTATTTCCTCTAGGGCATATTTCCTTCAGTCTCCCACTTGCACTAGAGTCAATAATCTAGTTCACATCGCCATGTGATTTAACATCAATAGTTCACATTACCATGTGATTAACACCCATAGTTCACATAGTCATGTGACCAACACCCAAAGGGTTTACTAGAGTCAATAATCTAGTTCACATCACTATGTGATTAATACGCAAAGAGTACTAAGGTGTGATCATGTTTTGCTTGTGATGGAAGTTTAGTCAACGGGTCTGCCACATTCAGATCCGTATGTATTTTGCAAATTTCTATGTCAACAATGCTCTGCACGGAGCTACTCTAGCTAATTGCTCCCACTTTCAATATGTATCCAGACCGAGACTTTGAGTCATCTGGATCAGTGTCAAAACTTGCATCGACATAACCCTTTACGACGAACCTTTTATCACCTCCATAATCGAGAAACATATCCTTATTCCACTAAGGATATTTTTGACCAATGTCCAGTGATCTACTCCTAGTTCACTATTGTACTCCCTTGCCAAACTTAGGGTAGGGTATACAATAGGTCGGGTACACAGCATGGCATACTTTATAGAACCTATGGCTGAGGCATAGGGAATGACTTTCATTCTCTCTCTATCTTCTGCCGTGGTCGGGTTTTGAGTCTTACTCAACTTCACACCTTGTAACACATGCAAGAACTCCTTCTTTGACTGTTCCATTTTGAACTACTTCAAAATCTTGTCAAGGTATGTACTCATTGAAAAACTTATCTAGCGTCTTGATCTATCTCTATGGATCTTGATGCTCAATATGTAAGCAGCTTTACCGAGGTCTTTCTTTGAAAAACTCCTTTCAAACATTCCTTTATGCTTTGCAGAATAATTCTACATTATCTCCGATCAAAAATATGTCATTCACATATACTTATCAGAAATGTTGTAGTGCTCCCACTCACTTTCTTGTAAATACAAGCTTCACCACAAGTCTGTATAAAACTATATGCTTTGATCAACTTATCAAAGCGTATATCCAACTCCGAGATGCTTGCACCAGTCCATAGATGGATCGCTGGAGCTTGCATATTTTGTTAGTACCTTTAGGATTGACAAAACCTTCTGGTTGCATCATATACAACTCTTCTTTAATAAATCCATTAAGGAATGCAGTTTTGTTTATCTATTTGCCATATTTCATAAAATGCGGCAATTACTAACATGATTCAGACAGACTTAAGCATAGATACGAGTGAGAAACTCTCATCGTAGTCAACACCTTGAACTTGTCGAAAACCTTTTTGTGACAATTCTAGCTTTGTAGATAGTAACACTACTATCAGCGTCCGTCTTCCTCTTGAAGATCCATTTAATCTCAATGGCTCGCCGATCAATGGGCAAGTCAATCAAATTCCATACTTTGTTCTCATACATGGATCTCATCTCAGATTTCATGGCCTCAAGCCATTTCGCGGAATCTGGGCTCATCATCACTTCCTCATAGTTCGTAGGCTCGTCATGGTCAAGTAACATGACCTCCAGAACAGGATTACCGTACCACTCTGGTGCGGATCTCAATCTGGTTTACCTACGAGGTTTGGTAGTAACTTGATCTAAAGTTACATGATCAGCATCATTAGCTTCCTCACTAATTGGTGTAGTAGTCACAGGAACAGATTTCTATGATGAACTACTTTCCAATAAGGGAGCAGGTACAGTTACCTCATGAAGTTCTACTTTCCTCGCACTCACTTCTTTCGAGAGAAAGTCCTTCTCTAGAAAGGATCCATTCTCAGCAATGAATATCTTGCCTTCGCATCTGTGATAGAAGGTGTACCCAACATTTTCTTTTGGGTATCCTATGAAGATGCACTTCTCTGATTTGGGTTTGAGCTTATCAGGTTGAAACTTTTTCACATAAGCATTGCAACCTCAAACTTTAAGAAACGACAGCTTAGGTTTCTTGCCAAACCATAGTTCATACGGTGTCATCTCAACGGATTTAGATGGTGCCCTATTTAATGTGAATGTAACTGTCTCTAATGCATAACCCCAAAATGATAGTGGTAAATCGGTAAGAGACATCATAGATCGCACCATATCTAATAAAGTACGGTTATGACGTCCGAACACACCATTACACTGTGGTGTTCTAGGTGGCGTGAGTAGTGAAACTATTTCACATTGTTTTAACTGAAGGCCAAACTCATAACTCAAATATTTTACTTCTGCGATCATATCATAGAAACTTTTATTTTTGTTACGATGATTCTCCACTTCACTCTGAAATTCTTCGAACTTTTCAAATGTTTCAGACTTGTGTTTCATCAAGTAGATATACTCATATCTGCTCAAATCATCTGTGAAGATCAGAAAATAATGATACCTGCCGTGAGCCTCAATATTCATCGGACCACATACATCAGTATGTATGATTTCCAACAAATCTGTTGCTCGCTCCATTATTCCAGAGAACGGAGTCTTAGTCATCTTGCCCATGAGGCATGGTTCGCAAGCATCAAATGATTTATAATCAAGTGATTCCAAAAGCCCATCAACATGGATTTTCTTCATGTGCTTTACACCAATATGACCTAAACGGCAGTGCCACAAATAAGTTGCATTATCATTATTAACTTTGCATCTTTTGGCTTCAATATTATAAAAATGTGTATCACCACGATCGAGATCCAACAAACCATTTTCATTGGGTGTATGACCATAGAAGGTTTTATTCATGTAAACAGAACAACAATTATTCTCTAACTTCCATGAATAACTGTATTGCAATAAACATGATCCAATCATATTCATGCTCAATGCAAACACTAAATAACATTTATTTTAGGTTTAACACTAATCCCGAAAGTATAGGTAGTGTGCAATGATGATCATATCAATCTTGGAACCATTTCCAATACACATCGTCACTTTACCCTTAACTAGTCTCTGTTCATTCTGCAACTCTTGTTTCGAGTTACTATTCTTAGCGACTGAACTAGTATCAAATACTGAGGGGTTGCTATAAACATTAGTAAAGTACACATCAATAACATGTATATCAAATATACCTATGTTCACTTTGCCATGCTTCTTATCCGCCAATTACTTGGGGTAGTTCCGCTTCCAATGACCAGTCCCTTTGCACTAGAAGCACTCAGTTTCAGGCTTAGGTCTAGACTTGGGTTTTTTCACTTGAGCAGCAACTTGTTTGTCGTTCTTCTTGAAGTTCCCCTTTCTTCCCTTTGTCCCTTTACTTGAAACTAGTGGTTTTGTTTACCATCAACACTTGATGCTTTTCTTGATTTCTACCTTTGTCGATTTCAGCATCACGAAGAGCTTGGGAATTGTTTCCGTTATCCCTTGCATATTATAGTTCATCACGAAGTTCTATTAACTTGGTGATGGTGACTAGAGAATTCTATCAATCACTATTTCATCTGGAAGATTAACTCCCACTTGATTCAAGCGATTGTAGTACCCAGACAATCTGAGCGCATGCTCACTGCTTGAGCTATTCTCCTCCATCTTTTAGCTATAGAACTTGTTGGAGACTTCATATCTCTCAACTCGGGTATTTACTTGAAATATTAACTTCAACTCCTGGAACATCTCATATGGTCCATGACGTTCAAAACGTCTTTGAAGTCCCGATTCTAAGCCGTTTAAGCATGGTGCACTAAACTATCAAGTAGTCATCATATTGAGCTAGCTAAACGTTCATAACATCTGCATCTGCTCCTGCAATAGGTTTGTCACCTAGCGGTGCATCAAGGACATAATTCTTCTATGCATCAATGAGGATAAACCTCAGATCACGGATCCAATCCGCATCGTTGCTACTAACATCTTTCAACTTAGTTTTCTCTAGGAACATATCAAAAATAAAACAGGGGAGCTAAACGCGAGCTATTGATCTACAACATAGATATGCTAATACTACCAGGACTAAGTTCATGATAAATTTAAGTTCAATTAATCATATTACTTAAGAACTCCCACTTAGATAGACATCCCTCTAATCCTCTAAGTGATCACGTGATCCATATCAACTAAACCATGTCCGATCATCACGTGAGATGGAGTAGTTTCAATGGTGAACATCACTATGTTGATCATATCTACTATATGATTCACGCTCGACCTTTCGGCCTCAGTGTTCCGAGGCCATATCTGTTATATGCTAGGCTCGTCAAGTTTAACCTGAGTATTCCGCGTGTGCAACTGTTTTGCACCCGTTGTATTTGAACGTAGAGCCTATCACACCCGATCATCACATGGTGTCTCAGCACGAAGAACTTTCGCAACGGTGCATACTCAGGGAGAACACTTGTTCCTTGATAATTAGTGAGAGATAATCTTATAAAGCTACCGTCGAACTAAGAAAAATAAGATGTATAAAAGATAAACATCACATGCAATCAAAATATGTGACATGATATGGCCATCATCATCTTGTGCCTTTGATCTCCATCTCCAAAGCATCGTCGTGATTTCCATCATCACCGGCATGACACCATGATCTCCATCATCTTGATCTATATTAATGTGTCGTCACATGGTCGTCTCGCCAACTATTGCTCTTGCAACTATTGCTATCGCATACTGATAAAGTAAAGCAATTATTTGGCGTTTGCATCTTATGCAATAAAGAAACAACCATAAGGCTTCTGCCAGTTGCCGATAACTTCAACAAAACATGATCATCTTATACAACAACTTATATCTCATCATGTTTTGACCATATCACATCACAACATGCCCTGCAAAAACAAGTTAGACGTCCTCTACTTTGTTGTTGCAAGTTTTACGTGGCTGCTACGGGCTAAGCAAGAACCGTTCTTACCTACGCATCAAAACCACAATGATAGTTTGTCAAGTTAGTGATGTTTTAACCTTCTCAAGGACCGGGCGTAGCCATGCTTGGTTCAACTAAAGTTGGAGAAACTGACACCCGCTAGTCACCTGTGTGCATAGCACGGCGGTAAAACCAGTCTCGCGTAAGCGTACGCGTAATGTCGGTCCGGGCCGCTTCATCCAACAATACCGCTGAACCAAAGTGTGACATGCTGGTAAGCAGTATGACTTATATCGCCCACAACTCACTTGTGTTCTACTCGTGCATATTACATCAACGCATAAAACCTGGCTCGGATGCCACTTTTGGGGAACGTAGTAATTTCAAAAAAAATCCTACGCACACGAAAGATCATGGTGATGCATAGCAACGAGAGGGGAGAGTGTTGTCCACGTACCCTTGTAGACCGAAAGTGGAAGCGTTAGCACAACGCGGTTGATGTAGTCGTACGTCTTCACGATCTGACCGATCAAGTACCAAACGCACGACACCTCCGAGTTCTGCACACGTTCAACTCGATGACGTCCCTCGAACTCCGATCTAGCTGAGTATTGAGGGAGAGTTTTGATAGCACGACGACGTGGTGACGACGATGATGTTCTACCGACGCAGGGCTTCGCCTAAGCACTGCTGTGATATGATCGAGGTGGATTATGGTGGAGGGGGCACCGCACACGGCTATGAGATCAAGAGATCAATTGTTGTGTCTTTGGGGTGCCCCTTGCCCCCGTATATAAAGGAGTGGAGGAGGGGGAGGGCCGGCCCTCTCTATGGTGCGCCCTAGGGGAGTCCTACTCCCACCGGGAGTAGGATTCCCCTTTTCCTAGTAGAACTAGGAGCCCTTCCATGTAGTATGAGTAGGAGGGAAGGAAAGGGAAGGGAAAAGGAGAAGGAAGGAAGGGGGCGCCCCCCTCCCTAGTCCAATTCGGACCAGCCCATGGGGAGGGGTGCGGCCACCCTTTGAGGCCTTTCTCTCCTTTCCCGTATGGCCCATTAAGGTCCAATACGAATTCCCGTAACTCCCCGGTACTCCCGAAAATACCTGAATCATTCGGAACCTTTCCGATGTTCGAATATAGTCGTCCAATATATCGATCTTTACATCTCGACCATTTCGAGACTCCTCGTCATGTCCCCGATCTCATCCGGGACTCCGAACTCCTTCGGTACATCAAAACACAAAAACTCATAATATAACCGTCATCGAACTTTAAGCGTGCGGACCCTACGGGTTCGAGAACTATGTAGACATGACCGGGACATGTCTCCGGTCAATAACCAATAGCGGAACCTGGATGCTCATATTGGCCCCTACATATTCTACGAAGATCTTTATCGGTCAAACCGCATAACAACATACGTTGTTCCCTTTGTCATCGGTATGTTACTTGCCTGAGATTCGATCGTCGGTATCTCAATACCTAGTTCAATCTCGTTATCGTCAAGTCTCTTTACTCGTTCCATAACACATCATCCCGCAACTAACTCATTAGTTGCAATGCTTGCAAGGCTTATAGTGATGTGCATTACCGAGTGGACCCAGAGATACCTCTCCGACAATCGGAGTGACAAATCCTAATCTCGAAATACGCCAACCCAACAAGTACCTTCGGAGACACCTATAGAGCACCTTTATAATCACCCAGTTACGTTGTGACGTTTGGTAGCACACAAAGTGTTCCTCCGGTAAACGGGGGTTGCATAATTTCATAGTCATAGGAACATGTATAAGTCATTAAGAAAGCAATAGCAACAAACTAAACGATCAAGTGCTATGCTAACGGAATGGGTCAAGTCAATCACATCATTCTCTAATGATGTGACCCCGTTAATCAAATGACAACTCATGTCTATGGCTAGGAAACTTAACCATCTTTGATACAACGACCTAGTCAAGTAGAGACATACTGTTTGTCTATGTATTCACACATGTATTATGTTTCCGGTTAATACAATTCTAGCATGAATAATAAACATTTATCATGATATAAGGAAATAAATAATAACTTTATTATTGCCTCTAGGGCATATTTCCTTCACCTTCATGGAGACCATAAATAGGTGGCAATCGGGGTGGTTCTACATCACCGAGCCGTGTGACACCAACTGGGTGGCGGCCCCCGAGTTTTGATCCGGAATCCCCACGCGCTTCACTTCCTGGAAGGAGAAGGGCCTGTCCTAGGGCTCATCGGTGGAGCTGGACGGACTCCAGAAGTGTATCCGGAACATGATAAGCAAGAAACTTAAGCTTGTCAACATAGTCCAGGTCATGCTCTTCCGCTGGATCATCCCGTGTCAACAACGGGCTTTCAACTTATGGGAGTTCGACCCGGCCCAACACCAGACTCTACGCGAGCTCTTCGACACGACGCATCAGGACGTCTGGAAGGTGCTGTTCAAGGGCGCCGAGGTCCCCCCTTTTCTTACCGATGATTGCGGTCTAAGCGCGAAGCGCCCTGCGAATCCGGTAAGTTCTGTACATCTGGTAGGGTATTTATTTCCCATAGCTTAACCATGTGCGGGGTCTGAGCTCCCATGCCTTTGACAGGACTGGGTGGAGACATCGGAGCAGATTAACTGTCCGGCCCCTCTGCCCGAAGACCCTGCAGACGCTCTCCTAATGGATGTAACACCCACGATGCGGCTATATCTCCCACGTGTCGAAGCACGACTTAGAGGCATAACCACATTGTAAGCAATGTCGCAAGTGGGGTAATCTTCACACAACCCATGTAATGAATAAGGAAAAGAGGTACATAGTTGGCTTACACTCGCCACGTCACACAATGCATAAATATCATTACATTCATCCAGATACAATCAAGGTCCGACTACAGAACCAAAATAAAGAACAACCCCAAGTGCAACAAAGTCCCTGATCGCCCCAACTGGGCACCACTACTGATCGTCTGGAAAAGAAACGTAGTATCTTCCCGAGTCCTCATCAAACTCCCACTTGAGCTCAGTCGAATCTCCTGGAGCGGTATCATCGGTCCCTGCATCTGGTTTTGAAGTAATCTGTGAGCCACGGGGACACAGCAATCTCACACCCTCGCGATCAAGACTATTTAAGCTTATAGGTAGGGAAAAAGGTATGAGGTGGAGCAGCAGCAAGCACTAGCATATATGGTGGCTAACATACGCAAATGAGAGCGAGAAGAGAAGGCAAGGCACGGTCGAGAAACTATGATCAAGAAGTGATCCTAGAACAGCCTACGTTCAAGCATAACTCGAGACCGTGTTCTCTTCCCGGACTCCGCCGAAAAGAGACCATCACGGCCACACACTCTGTTGATTTATTTTCATTAAGTTAAGATTCAGGTTTTCTACAACCAGACATTAACAAATTCCCATCTGCCCATAACCGCGGGCACGGCTTTCCAAAGTTCAAATCCCTGTAGGGGTGTCCCAATTTAGCCCATCACAAGCTCTCACGATCAACGAAGGATATTCCTTCTCCCAAGACAACCCAACCAGACTTGGAATCCCGGTTACAAGACAACTCGACAATGGTAAAACTAAACCAGGAAAGCCGCCCGAATGTGCCGATAAATCCCGATAGGAGCTGCACATATCTCGTTCTCAGGGCACATCGGATGAGCGCTCCGTACAACTAGAACCAAACCTCGATTTTCCCCGAGGGGGCGCTGCAAAGGGCTCTAGTTTGGACCAACACTCAGAGGAGCACTGGCCCGGGGGTTTAAAATAAAGATGACCCTTGAGTCCGTGGAACCCAAGGAAAAAAGAGGCTAGGTGGCGAATGGTAAAACCAAGGTTGGGCATTGCTGGAGGAGTTTTATTCAAGGCGAACTGTCAAGGGGTTCCCGTTATAACCCAACCGTGTAAGGAA
The DNA here is from genome assembly GCF_003073215.2 of Triticum urartu. Lineage (NCBI taxonomy): Eukaryota > Viridiplantae > Streptophyta > Magnoliopsida > Poales > Poaceae > Triticum > Triticum urartu. The sequence goes on from NC_053024.1 coordinate 581,777,879, forward strand.
CGCAAAATCAAGGAACATAACACCGGTATGAAGGAAACTAGGGCGGCAAGAGTGGAACAAAACACCAGGCATAAGGCCGAGCCTTCCACCCTTTACCAAGTATATAGATGCATTAAAGTAGACAAGATATAATAATGATATCCCAACAATAAACATGTTCCAACAAGGAACAAACTCCAATCTTCACCTGCAACTAGCAACACTATAAGAGGGGCTGAGCAAAGCGGTAACATAGCCAAACAACGGTTTGCTAGGACAAGGTGGGTTAGAGGTTTGACATGGCAATATGGGAAGCATGATAAGCAAGTGGTAGGTATCGTAGCATATGCATAGCAATAGAGCGAGCATCTAGCAAGCAAAGATAGAAGTGATTTCGAGGGTATGGTCATCTTGCCTGCAAAGTTCTCCGAGTTGACGTTAGCTCGATCCTCGTAAACGTACTCAACGGGCTCCTCGATCACGTACTCGTCTCCTGTCTCTACCCAAAGCAAGAACACAAGCAAAGGGAGACACAATCAACCACGTGCAATGCACAAGCAACATGATGCAAAACATAACATGATATGCGGGATGCGATATGCGATGCATATGCATGTTTCAGAAAAGAAAGATTGAACCTGGCCTCAACCTGGAAAACCAAGAGTACCACTGGAAAGAGGAGTTGATTTCGGTCGAAATCGATATAAAGATCACCGAAATCGGATGCACGGTTTGCAAATGTCAAGCAAAACAAATATGGCACCGATATGCGATTAATAGCATGAAGCCATCTAAAAGCATCAAGAACAACAAGCAACTGAACTCTAACATAAAAACAAAACACATGGCAGGGATCCACTCAATATGTTTGATAAAAGATGAATACTGAGCTATGACTAATTCACTCAATAGCAGGTTCAAACAAGCATGGCAAAAGTGCAAAAGATATCAGGTTACAGACTTAGTGAAAATAACAAGTCAGGAATTTAACATCAGGAAGCAATGTTTAGAGCAAGATAACAACATGCTACAGGAACATATTATGGCAAAGCAAAGCATGGCATGAAGCTACTCAAATCATACAACAAAAGTCCCTTACTGACCATAAGCCAAAAGGGATCAGAAAATACAATGGCATCCATGTGAACATAGCAATTATCGTTAGCAGATTCAGACTTGGTAGAAAACTGGAACATGGCAAAACAGATATTAAGTAGGCATGCTTACGAGCTCGATGCACTCACCATAAGGCATTGCATGACAAACTAAGCATACACCCAGCAAGTAGACATGGCATAGAAGCGAAACATGGCAAGAACAACATCATAGTATGTATGGATCAACTACAACAAGCTCGGCAAAAATGCTTAACATGTAAACATTCTGCCAGGAACATTTTATAGCAAAAGTAGATCTCGATTGACTCAAGCTAGGGTGCTCCATAATTGCAAAAAAAGACATGGATGGATAGAGCTCAACAATATCTACAAAACATCCTTACTGATCATGCTCAAAAGAGGCATGTATCACTCTGTAGCAACAAGAATACATGGCATAAAAATATTGATAAGACAGAAGATTTCTAAGTCCCTGAAATCAGCAACACTACAAGGGCTACTTTGCATGCTTGTGCTAGCCACCACAGAGACCACAAAAATACATGGCATACACCCTTGTAAAGATGGCATGGCATACTTCAAAACACATGTAGGGCTCAAGTTCATAGGAGGCACACATCAATCATGGCAAAAATGACAAAAGACAAATTACTGATAAGAAGCTGAAACTAATATAAACTAGCACTCTTGGAACAGCATTAAGGGCATCAATGTGAGCTCAAATGAACATGGTGCAATGGAATGAAATGAAGTACTCGTCGAGACAAAAATTTTGATATGCTACACGCCCAAAACGGAGCCACGGATGATGAGATATGATGCTATGAAGAATGCCAAAAATTACTGAAAATTAGGGCAAAAGTCAACCCTCTCAGATCCAGATCCAGACTGGGCACGCAATCCGAGGATGGCCGGAATCACTGTAGACGGCCGGAGATCGAGGTGGTCGGAGCTCGGAGGTCGAGGAGGAGGCCGGGGAGCGGGATCTGGAGCGGCGGACGGCGGCGATGGTGGCGGTGGCGCCGGGCAGGGCGGCGCTGGGCGCGGACGGCGACGATGCAGAGAAGCGGCGGGCTCCAGCGGCCGGAACTCGCGGTGGCGAGGCGCGCGACGCCGGCGGGCGGCGGAGCGGCGTCGGGGGCGACGAGCGGCGTCGGGGCGAAGGAGGCAGGCGACGGCGGACGCGGGATGGGCCGCGGGGGCCGGCGCTGGGCCTGGCGGGCCCGTGCGGTCGGCGGCGAAGTGGGGCTCGCCCGCGAGACACGTGGTGGCTGCTGATTCGTCCGGCGGAGTGGGCAGACGTGTCCGGCCAACGAAATTTCGTCCGACGGCGCGAGGGAATGGGGAGGTTAGGGTTTCGTCCGGATTTCGGGGGAGAGGGACCTTTTTATAGGTAAGAGGAGCTGGGAGGCTCCAAATTGAGCATGGTTTTCAGCCACACGATCGTGATTGAACGACCTAGATGATGGAAGGGTTTTGGTGGGTTTTGGGCCACTTTGGAGAGGTGTTGGGCTGCAACACACACGAGGCCTTCTCGGTTCCTCGGTTAACCGTTGGAGTATCAAACGAAGTCCAAATGGCACGAAACTTGACAGGCGGTCTACCGGTAGTAAACCAAGGCTGCTTGGCAAGTCTCGGTCCAATCCAAGAACGTTTAACACCCGCACATGAAAAGAGGTAGAATGGGACACCGGAGGACATAGGAGCGCCGGAATGCAAAACGGACAACGGGGAAAATGCTCGGATGCATGAGACGAACATGTATGCAAATGTGGTGCACATGATGACATGATATGAGATGCAAGACAAAGACAAAACAACACGAAGACAAAAATACGACAACGAGGAAATGTCATAACTTAGTGCCGGAAATGGCAAGAGTTGGAATACAAATATGGCAGGTTACATACGGGGTGTTACAACACTCCACCACTATGAAAGGATCTCGTCCCGAGATCTAGGACTAGAAAAACTCCGGATATTCGGAACGGAGGTGGTCCCCGCGTTCCCAGGTGGCTTCACGGTCGGAAGGATGTGACCACTTGACTTTCAGGAATTTGATAGACTTGTTGCGAGTCTTGCGCTCAGTTTCTTGAAGAATAGCAATGGGATGCTCATGATAAGACATGTCTTCTTGGAGATCAATCTCTTCAAAGTTGATGGTGCAGTCAGGAGTCTTGAAACACTTGCGGAGTTGAGACACGTGAAACACGTCGTGCACATTTGCAAAGTTGGATGGAAGCTCAAGTTGATAGGCGAGATCGCCTCTTTTGCCCATGATCTTGAAAGGACCCACGTATCTAGGGGCAAGCTTCCCTTTGATACCGAAGCGACGAGTACCTTTCATTGGAGAGATGCGGAGGTAGACATGGTCTCCGATCTCGAAAGCCAAGTCACGATGCTTGCTATAATAGTAACTCATCTGGCGCGATTGCGCGGCTTTGAGATTTTCATGAATGACTTTGCACATTTCTTCAGCCCCTGTGATCAAGTCATTGCCAAGAAGTTGGCGTTCACCAGTCTCTGACCAGTTAAGAGGAGTACGACACTTCCTGCCATAGAGAATCTCGAATGGGGCCTTGCCCGAGCTCGCTTGGAAGCTGTTGTTGTAGGAGAACTCGGCATATGGAAGACAATCTTCCCACTTCATACCGAAAGAGATGACACATGCCCTGAGCATATCTTCAAGAATTTGATTGACCCTCTCGACTTGGCCACTGGTTTGAGGATGAAAAGTTGTGCTGAAGCGAATGTTGGAGCCCATGGCCTTCTGAAAAGAATCCCAAAACTTGGAGGTGAAGATGCTCCCACGATCTGAAGATATCAACTGCGGAATGCTGTGCAGAGAGACAATCCTGGAGGTATATAGCTCTGCCAACTGAGCTGCTGTGATAGATTCTTTGATAGGGAGAAAATGAGCCACTTTAGTGAGCTTGTCGATGACAACGAAGATAGCATCATTGCCACGCTTGGACTTTGGAAATCCAGTCACGAAGTCCATTTCAATGTGGTCAAACTTCCATTCTGGAATGGCAAGAGGTTGGAGGAGACCAGCTAGTCGTTGGTGTTCTTCTTTCACTCTTCTGCATACATCACATTCATTCACGAACTGAGCAATCTCGCGCTTCATTCGAGTCCACCAATACGACTGCTTGAGGTCCTGGTACATCTTTATACTTCCAGGGTGAATGGAGAGGAGTGAATTGTGAGCCTCGTTCATAATGACTTTACGAAGGTCACCTTTAGGCACAACAATGCGATCCCCGAAGAATAGAGTATCCTTGTCATCAAGACGATAGCACTTGTACTTGGGTTGACTCTTGGCAATCCTAATCTTCACCTTCTTCACCATAGCATCAAGAAGTTGAGCCTCACGAATCTGATCTTCCAAAGTAGGAGATACTTGAAGGTTGGCAAGGAATCCTTGAGGAACAACTTGTAGATTGAGTTTGCGGAAATCTTCACAAAGTTCCGGTTGGTAAGGCTTGAGAATCAAACTGTTGCAGTAAGCCTTCCTGCTCATTACGTCAGCAATTACATTGGCCTTGCCTGGAGTATATTCAATACTTAGATTATACTCTTGAATCATTTCGACCCAATGAGTCTGTCTGAGGTTGAGGTTTGGCTGAGTGAAGATGTACTTGAGACTCTTGTGATCAGTGAAGATGTCCACTTTTATTCCCAATAGGAGATGTCTCCAAGTTAAAAGAGCATGGACAACTGCCTCCAACTCGAGGTCATGAGTGGGGTAGTTCTTTTCATTGGGCTTCAACTGGCAAGAGGTATAGGCCACAACTTTCTTCTCTTGCATCAACACCGCACCAAGACCTTGAAGGGAAGCATCACAGAAGACCTCAAATGGTTTGGATTCATCAGGAGGAGTCAGAACTGGAGTAGTGACTAACTTCTCTTTCAGGGTGTTGAAAGCGATGTCACATTCAGGCGACCAGACGTACTTCACATGCTTCTAGAGAAGGTTGGAAAGAGGCTTCGCGATCTTAGAGAAATTCTCAATGAACCTTCGACAATAGCTTGCGAGCCCAAGGAAGCTGCGGAGTTGCTTCACATTCTGAGGTGGTTCCCAATTCACAATTGCAGACACCTTCTCAGGATTAACAGCTATGCCCTTGGCGGAGATGATATGCCCAAGGTAGAGAACCTCATAGAGCCAAAACTCGCACTTTGAAAACTTCGCATAGAACTGATGTTCTCTGAGTTTATCCAGCACCAGTCTCAAATGCTTGGCATGATCCTCCTTGTCCTTGGAAAAGACCAAAATGTCATCGAGGTAGACCAAGACGAAGTCATTTGTGTAGGCGTTGAAGATGAAGTTCATCATGCGAGAGAATGTTGTAGGAGCATTGACAAGGCCGAAAGACATGACAGTGTATTCATATGAACCATAGCTTGTTCTGAATGCTGTCTTGGGGATATCTTCTTCACGAATGCGAATCTGATGATAGCCCATACGGAGATCAAGCTTGGAGAATACTTGAGCACCTTTGAGTTGTTCGAAAAGCTCATTGATGTTGGGAAGTGGGTACTTGTTCTTTATGGTCTTGTTGTTCAATGGACGGTAGTCGACACAAAGTCGGTCCATTCCATCCTTCTTCTTGACAAAAAGAACACCATAGCCCCATGGAGAAGAACTTGGTCGGATGAGACCCATACGCTCTTGAATATCGAGTTGCTTCTTCAGCTCTTTCAACTCTTTAGGACCAAGCTTGTAAGGACGTTTGCAAATAGGTTCCGTGCCAGGCTCAAGATCGATGATGAATTCAACTGGCTGGTGCGGAGGCATTCCTGGAAGCTCTTCTGGAAAGACGTCTTGATATTCACAAACGACTGGAATCTGAGAGATGGCATCCAGCTCGCCCTTCTCATTGAGAGAAAACAGTCGAATGGTATCATCACGAGCGGCAAAGACGATTACATCCTCAGACGAATGTGTCAATTGAATCTTCCTGGCAGCACAATCAAGCTGGGCCTTGTGCTTAGAAAGCCAATCCATTCCGAGAATAAGATCAATATCCGAGTCGCCCAGAACAATAGGAGAAGCTAGAAATTTGTAGTCGCCCAACGTGATAGTAACATCCGGGACTGAGATATTAGCTGTCATTTGCTTGCCCGGGGACACAACTGATAAAGATCTTTGCAAATGCTGATAATCACACTCATACTTTGATGCAAAAGGCTTAGAAATGAAACAATGCGATGCACCAGTGTCAAAAAGAACTTTTGCAGGAACATCATTAACAGGAAGGTTACCCATGATAACTTCTGACGAGTCCTCTGCCTGAGCTGCGTTCATCATGTTAACCTTGGCATGCTTGGGGTTATGCTTGACCACTGCAGTACTAGCAGCTCTCACAGGAGGAGGAGGAGGAAGATGCCTCTGATTGAAGCATTTGTTCGCATACTGACCCTTCTGCTGACACTTGTTGCACGTGACCTCCGAGAGCGGACGGTGATACGGAGCACTAGATCTTGGAGCATGAGACGAAGCCTTGTTCTGAAAGCCTGGGTTGGGTGGGTGGGAAGATCCATTGCCACCTTTGCTCTTCTGCTGATAAGGCTGGCGGAACAGAGGAGGAGGAGGCAACCAATACTTTTGCTGCTCAGTTGCCACTTGAGTTGAGGAAGAAGGAGTTGCATCCCTGACTCGCTTCTTGGAAGCATCGCACTTGAGCTGAGCAGTCTCTTGTTTCAGTGCCATGTTGTAAAACTCATCGTACTTCTGCGGCTCAAAAAGCACAAGAGCTAGTTGGAGATCTTCTCTGAGGCCACCTCTGAACTGGTAAATCATGCTCTTCTCGTCAGGGATGTCTTGCTTAGTGAAACGGGCTAGCTTCTGGAACATGATGTTGTACTGGTAAACAGACAGGTTGCCTTGCTTCAGATTGCGGAACTCCTCAGGCTTGCTCTCAACAACACTCTGAGGAATGTGTTGAGCTTTGAAGTCTTGACGAAATTCATCCCAGGTAATCACACGACCTCCTCTGGAATCTTTGTATTGCTGATACCATTCAGCAGCTTGGTCTTTGAGTTGGAACGAGGCAAACTTGACAAAGTCCTCAGGCCTGACGTTGCTGCACTCGAAATGCTTGCAGATATCCACGAGCCAATCATCAGCGTCTGTTGCCTCGACACAGTTACTGAATGTCTTTGGCTGGTTAGCGAGGAACTGGTTGAGTGTAGCAAACTGATTCTGATTGTTGCCATGGCCTTGATTCCCTTGGTTGCGCTCTTGCAAGAGTTGCATGATCAGCCACGTGTTTGCATTGGTAGCACCCATCAGAGCTTTCCATGCCTCCGGAGGTGGAGGTGGTGGCAGCGGTTCAGGATTTTGACGCGTTGGAGGAGCCATCCTGAAGAGGGTGACATCCGTTAGCATCTTGACAGACATATATTCAAGCTGAATCAAATGGATCGAAATTGCAACATATAGTCTTAACATCCGAACAAAATGAACGAATGCATTCCAAATGAAATGGTCACACTTCCATAAATTGAGAAGCCACTTAGATAGAGGTAGAAGAATAAAACAACAAGGTATGGACAAGAACAAATACTTGGTGAGTATTACCCAATCACAAACCAAATATCTGCGGAAGAAATACTAGAACTACAAGAATTCCCACCTATGAAACTCCCGAACCTTTCCGGTTATGCAATCAGGTGTTGGGGATACAGGGGAAGCATAATATCTCACCTAAAGCTAGCAAATCCTACATCCAGTTGTATCCATCCTTCAACACATAACCAAGAAACCTTCGGAAATCATTTACCTCAACCTTCGAAAAGCATCCGTTATACGAGTTATGGCAATACTCCCGAACTCCCGCCCCAGTACTGGGTGGCGTCGAGGTTATCTCACCAACAACTGCATAAAAGAGATTTTTGATGTCGGTGAAACTCAGGTCCAGAACTGTAACGATAAAATTGTGACGACAACACCTCGGAGCTCAACTCCCCGGGTGTCGGGGGTTGGGTGCGACATATGCCAATGGATGGCTTATCATGGTGGGGGCGAGTAGAACGTCGCCGGTGCCTGGAAACGGGATGAGGCATAGACACGAACGCCGGCGAACTTTACCCAGGTTCGAGGCTCTCCTAGGAGATAACACCCCTAGTCCTGCTCTGCGGGGTCTCCGTGTGATCACAAAGGCAAAAGTGGGTACAATGGTGCTCCTTGAGCTGTATCTAAGGGCAGGGGGAGACTAGGCCAGCTCTCCCCTCTCTCTGAGGTCTGGTCTAGTTCTAATGGATCGGAACCCTTTGCATGGGTGCCCTGGGGGGTTTATATAAGCCTACCCCCTAGGGGTACAATGGTAAACCGACCGGGCGCAGGGCCCAGCCGTCAGTCTCTTCACCTGCCAGCTTCTCTGCCGACTGCTGGGGCCCACTGGCTGGTGGGCCCCGCCGACTGGTCTGGTACGGAGCCAACAGGCCGTACCCGTCGCTTGCGGGTCTTGCTGGTTGCCGATTACTGTGGCCGTGTTTCTAATGACACAGGCTTGGTCATTGGGTCGTGGCTACAGCCCTGCTACCTGGCGGGCGATTACTGTAGCCACTCCCCAACTCATCTGGTTAATCGCGCATGGGACCCGTGGGAGGGGCAGGCCGACTCCCGGGGGCCGGCTCCCTTCGGGTCCGACTGGTGGCGCTCTTGCCGTCTTCTGGACTCTCACTGGCCGGTAGGGCCCATCGTCCGTGGACCGTACCGACAGGCCGTCATGGGTGCAGGACTCCGCCCCATGTTGCTGATGTCAGGGATGGCACGACAACAGTGCCTCGCCGGATGGAGATCTCCACTGGTACGGCGCACTGTGGCCTAGCCATCCCACGAAAAGGGGAGGGGGTGGGCTTTACTGTGGCCACTCCCTTCCCATCCCCCCTTATGAGGGCATGGGCTTTGTTGGTGTCGTGGGCCGACTCCCCGTGGCTGGCTTCTCTGGGAGCCACCAGGTGGGAGTCGGCCCGTCTTGACCTCGCCTCCAGGACTCGGCCGCATGCGGGCAGTCGGCTGTTCCTTTAGCCGGCCTCTGGAAGGCGGCTCTCCATCCTGGTGTCTTGAGGGGCGCAGTCAGCCCCGATGTCTTGAAAGGTTCTGGGCCTCGGGTTAGCCTACCCGTGGCCCATTACTCCGACAGTAGTCCCCGAAGCTGGTGAGGCGCCGCAGATGATCGGCCGAGGAGCCTCAGCAGTTTCTTTCTCCGAGTGCTTGAGGTGAGACCTCGTTTGACTTCTGCCGGGCCGAGTAGTAGGAGTCGGAGTCGCCTGACCTTGACTTGTCCAAAAATGCTTTCGAATCCCCCGGCAGGAACTCACTAGCGTGTGAGCTAAGCCTCTTGACCGCCACCCACTCCGTGCCTGCCATGTGGCAACCAGTGGCCAGGCCAGCCCGCCTACCCATCCGCGAGATGGGATATGTTTGCAGCCGGGCCCGCAACTAGCACGCCTCGGCATGTGAGCGGATCCACTGCAGCCGTGGGGGCAGTTGAGGTTCCCACGGAATTACTGCGCAGTAACTTTGCGCGATAAACGTGGGGGCGTGGAGTAGTGGGCGTAGTAAATCCCACAACTGCCCCCTCGGCTTCGCAGCCCGCTGGGCTATAAGTAGGGGGAGGAGGGGTGTCGGTGTCAAAACCGGCGGATCTCGGGTAGGGGGTCCCGAACTGTGCGTCTAGGCCGGATGGTAACAGGAGGCAAGGAACATGATGTTTTACCCAGGTTCGGGCCCTCTTGATGGAGGTAAAACCCTACGTCCTGCTTGATTAATATTGATGATATGGGTAGTACAAGAGTAGATCTACCACGAGATCAAGGAGGCTAAACCCTAGACGCTAGCCTATGGTATGATTGTTGTATGATGAAGTTGTCCTACGGACTAAAACCCTCCGGTTTATATAGACACCGGAGAGGGTTAGGGTTACACAAAGTCGGTTACAATGGTAGGAGATCTTGAATATCCGCATCGCCAAGCTTGCCTTCCACGCCAAGATAAGTCCCATCCGGACATGGGACGAAGTCTTCAATCTTGTATCTTCATAGTCCTGGAGTCCGGCTGAAGGTATAGTCCGGCTACCCGAACACCCCCTAATCCAGGACTCCCTCAGTAGCCCCTGAACCAGGCTTCAATGATGATGAGTCTGGCGCGTAGATTGTCTCCGGCATTGCAAGGCGGGTTCCTCCTCCAAATTCTTCATAAAAGTTTGTAAACACCAAGAGTAGTGTCCGGCTCTGCAAAATAAGTTTCCATGTATTGCCACAGAGAGAAATCAATATTAACACAAATCTAATCCGCTGACGTATTCCGCAGCGTGACATCACACTACAGCCAAGCCTTTATTCGAATCGTTTTCACTTTTCCACCTCAGCGTGTTTTGCGAGGCGGTTTCCTTGGCACGTCTTGTCAAAGCAGAGATCGTGTCCCCTTTATTTACGGGATTCTCATCAATACGGACGTGGGTAAACCAATCGTGCCCGTTAGCATGTCTTCTCGATTAAAGGCGAGTCCCAAACGGTCACGGGGAGGGCTCCTGGTATTCAACCTCTTATAAAGAGACCAAGGCCTTACTCCTTTTCTCCAATCTCAAAACAAGTTCGCCCATCGCCTCGAGTTCCAACACCCTAGGCTCCAGATTCCAGGCGCTTCGAACCTTCGACAATGTCCGGTTCCGACCTTCAAGGCCGATGGATGCCCTCCTCCGTCACGGAGGAGGACATGCTAATGTTGAGAGAGGCTAAGTTCTTGCCCGCCGAAATTTTGCATAGGTTGCCCGCTCAAAGGCAGGCCATTCCCAGTCCCCAGCCCGGTGAGAGCGTAGTGTTCAAGTCTCACTTCCTTCGGGGGTTAGGCTTCCCGATGGATCCCTTCGTGAGGGGGCTGATGTTCTATTATGGTCTGGAATTTCATGACTTAGCTTCGGAGTCCATCCTCCACATTTCCTCATTCATCGTTGTGTGCGAAGCGTTCCTCCGTGTTACTCCTCACTTTGGATTATGGCTCAAGACATTTGGAGTGGAGCCGAAGATGATCGAGGGACGGCACGCAGAGTGCGGAGGCGCTATCATAAGTAAGAATGCTGATGCTCCATGGCCGGAGGGCTCCTTTCAAGAGGAGCTCGGCTTGTGGTAACGAGAGTGGTTCTATATCACCGCTCCCAGGAGCGCCAAGTGGGTGGCGCCTCCTGCCTTTCGCTCGGGTCCCCCACCACGGCTAGCGTCATGGGTCAACAAAGGATTAGATTGGGGGTTATCCAAATACGTGCCCTTGTTGCAGGGCCGCATTAGGGATCTCTTAGAAAGAGACCTCAACCTGGTCAAGGTGACGCAGGTCATGCTGATTCGCCGAACACTGCCCGGCAAACGTCGCTCCCTTCGTCTGTGGGAGTTTAATCCGGAGGGACCATGAGCTCTCTAGCATTTTATGGGCGCAACGCCCGTGGAGATGTATAAAATGTTCTTCGGATCACAAGCAATGTGTCCGGATTTGACCGAGGACGCAGGTTTAAGCTGCAATCGCCCGGATACTCAAGTAAGTAACCTTGTGCCCGGACTCGCTATCCGTAAAATTGTCATAAATTCGCCCCTAAAAGAGGTTGTCATTTTAAACAGGAGTGGATAGCGAAGGCAAAGCTGATCAGGTGTCCGGCTCCCCTTCCTGAGACCAGGCCGGATCCCGTGCTAGTCAGGATGTTGAAGATCGTGCCTTTTGGAGGGAAGTGAGGGGGAGGACAAGGAAACTATGGCCTCCTTGAAGGAGGCTGCTCCAAAGGGAAGAACCGAAAATTCTTCTCCTAAGGGGAAGAAGAGGGCTGCCTCTGACGACCCGGAGACCATGGCCTCAAAGCGGGGGAAAAAGTCCTCGTCAGAGGGTCCAACGCCGGGGAGATCCTCGACCGAACTACGCCCTCAAAGGGATCAGCCCTCCAGCGAGCCGTAAGTAGAGAAAGATTTTCCTTTAGAGGGATGAGAGAAATCCTTGCCTTTTATCTGAGAGGATTAACCAAAATTTTACTTTGTAGCTCGGACCTCAGCCCTTCTCAGCAGAGCTCGTCTTCGGGGGATCTTCTTCTGGAGATGATGGAGAGTGGAACGCCTCCCCCTGCCGTACCGTCTGGCGAGGCGGGCGACCCTGAGGTGTCGTCGCGGAGCGTTTCTCTGAATCCGGCAGGGGTGGAAGGTAGCCATATGTCCCCCCAAGGTTCTCCGCGTCCGGCCTTCGATGGAGGTCATAGGACGAGTCCGGCACCGTCCGATGCGCGGTCGGAGGAGCTGATGGTTCTGCTGGAGCGAGCTTCTATCTCAGAGGAGCACCATGCATTGATGGGTATGGTGATTGGAAGGATTTCGTCCGCGGAAAGCGGATTGCATGAGGCCGTCAGAAGTTTGCTGACGGGTTTTGAGGTACGTTTGATAATGTACTTCTTTGTCAGTTGTGCATAAACAAGATGCGCCCTGTGTAGATAGTAGCCCCTGAGACTCTGTGCGTTGTCAAAATTAACAGCGCGCAGAGGATCATAATCCCAGGTCTAAAATGTCGCCTTTGTATACAGGTGGCGAAGTGTCCGGAATCGAGCCGAACTGATGATTTTTGCCGAACTAAAGCGGCAACTTGATGTAGCGGATGCCGACATCACGCTCGTCAACGAGCGGCTTGATGAGGCTCAAGGTATGCAATTCCTCGGGCGGCATCTGGTAAGAGGAGCTTTATGCCAGTATCTTACAATGCGTGTGCTTGACGCAGATGGTGCGGCCGCCGTGGAGAGTCTTTGGGCGGAACTTGCCCGAGCTAAGGAACAAGCCAGGAAAAGTGATGCGGCTGCCGAGAAGGCCCTTGAAGAGCTGAGAGCCGAACAGGCTGCTCACTGCCGAAGCAAGAAGGAGATGGCCGTGATGGCCGTGAAGTTAAAATGTGCTGCTGACCGTTGCAAGTTTCTTGAGAAAGAAGACCGGGCGAGATAGACGGACTTAGAGAAGGCCGTTGCTGATGCCAAGGATGCTCGCTCTGTGATGAGAGCTGCGAAGGAGGAGCTGCGGCAGGCCGGACAGATTGCGGCTGGAAAGCCCTTTATGCTGCGGAGGAAGTTTTGCAATCCAAAGTTTGCTTCATTGGACCGGATGTGGAGTGCGGAGGACACCTATCTGGATTTGGCAGCGAGTGCTGCTGATGTGACCGAATACTTTCGAGATCAAGAAGATCGTGAAGTGGAAAGGCTTTTCTGGTCGCAGTTCCAGAATCCAGAGCGTCCACTGGCAGTGGACGATCGTCTGGCTCAATGGGCCGAACTGAATAGATTGTTCGGACTCGCAATGAAGTACGTCATGGGTCATCTGTGGACGGGGAGATCAGAGCCTAAGAGTTATTTCAGCTTGGTGCAGCAATTCCTTGACGCGGTGCCAGGTATCAAGCGATGAAGAGGTCAGCATGCATAAAGGGCGAACGAATGGCTCTTGCCCGTGTCAAGACATACTAGGCAGAGATGGAGACCACCATTGTTGCATCCCGAGATTTGGAGAAAAGCCGAGTACCCTCCGAGCACTATTTTCAAGAAGTCCTTGAAGGCGCTCGTGTAATAGAGACGCAGTGCTCGAAGGATGCTATGTTCTGATAGCATATGTAATTATAAAGCAATATTTTGATGAATTGTAGTAGCCTTTTATACTTGTGCCTTCAAGTATTTGGAACACCTCCCGTGCGGCCGTTTTAAGATATATATACAAAATCTGAAAGATTGCAGTCGTTGGCTTCAGCCCCCACGCACATAGTGCGGGGGTGCTCGCAGAAGGCGCATTTTCACACTTAATCCAACGTCTTGGTCCTACAAAGGAGGTGATAGCGCAGCGAGCTAGGCAACCGGACTATAATGCTTTAACACTTTCACTTAGCCATAGGAGCTTGACAATGGGACTATTTAGGTAGCCCTTGGTGGTGACTGCGCTCGCCCGAATTCGGGGCGCGTATGTGCCTGGCCGGGAAACGGCCCTTCGTTAATGCGGAGGAATCCTACAGATTCCGGAGAGTCATCGAGTGGTTGACCAGTCTCACGCCATATCATGACAGTCGGTTTTCGGCTTTCTCTACTGAGGTGCTCGCCTGGCCGAACCAGGGCACAATCGCAGTAGTTCTCCTGGTGCCGCCTTAACCGATAGAGCGGAACGTAAGGTGGCCGAACACAGGAGCCAGGCAACCCAACATTTGACCAAAATCATGACTCGGAGCTGATGCATATAAGGCCAAACTCGCGACGCCGAACACTCCCTAAGGTATTCAGTCTTTATGAGAGCGGGCGAGGTAACGCTCTGAAGTATAAGCCCCTAGTATCCAGGTACGCGCAAGAATTCTGACGTGGCCACATGCCAAGACGCCAGCCTCCTCCTTGGTCATAGAACCAGGGGATGTGTATCAACAAGAGACAGTAAAAAAGGTTTACGCAGGGTCTTAATCTGAAAAGAATCCTTGGAACGGGTCCCTACTGCACGTCTGCGCCTGTGTCTCCGTTGTGCCGTATCCTGGACGGGCGCAGCATGACGTTCATCTGTAAAAAGAGAGCAACTAAGTTGAAAAAGGGGCGTGCCGAACAAAAGTTATATGAAATAAACAAAGTGTAAAGTAAAATATGAAAAATTGAGCTTTATTGTCTCTTATTTTATACGTGTGAAGCCCCTAGTGCAGGGGTATATGGTGTAACACCCTCGATGCGACTATAGCTCCCACGTGTCGAGGCACGACTTAGAGACATAATCGCATTGAAGGCATATGTCGCAAGTTAGGCAATCTTCACAACATCCCATGTAATATAAATAATAAAAGGGGAGATAACATAGTTGGCTTACACTCGCCACGTCAATCAAGGTACATAAATAACATTACATTAACCAAACACTCATGGCCTGACTACGGCGCTAAAATAAAAGATAACCCAACATGCGACACGGTCCCGATCAACCCCAACTGGGCACCACTACTGATCATCAGGAAAGGAAACATAGTATCGTTGAGAGTCCTCGTCGAACTCCCACTTGAGCTCAAGCGCGTCTCCTGGAGCGTAATCATCAGGCCCTGCATCTGGTGTAATAGTAATCTATGAGCCACAGGGACTCAGCAATCTCGCACCCTCGCGATCAAGACTATTTAAGCTTATAGGTAAGGCAAGGTAAATATGTGGAGCTGCAGCAAGCGACTAGCAAAAATGGTGACTATCCTGTTCGCAAAAGAGAGCGAGAAGAGGAGGCAAAGCGCGAGCGGGAAACTAGAGAGCAACCTGAGCAAACATTACTCCAACACCGTGTCCACTTCCTGGGCTCCGCCGAGAAGAGGCCATCACGGTAAAACACTCAGTTGATTCATTTTAAATAAGTTAAGGTTCAAGTTATCTACAACCGGACATTAACAAATTCCCATCAGCCCATAACCGTGGGCACGGCTTTCGAAAGTTCAAATCCCTGCAGGGGAGTCCCAACTTAGCCCATGACAAGCTCTCACAGTCAACGAAGGAATAGACCTCCTCCCAAGACGTACCGATCAGACTCGGTATCTCGGTTCTTCAAGACGCTTCGACAGGTTAAAACAAGACCAGCAACACCGCCCAAACGTGCCGACAAATCCCGATAGGAGCTGCACATATCTCTTTCTCAGGGCACACTCAGATTGTCTAAACTTCCGGTAGGCCAGCCCAGAATTGCCCCTGGTAGCCACCGGCGGCCGACGAGTTGGACCAACACTCAGAGGAGCACTGGCCCGGGGGGTTTAAAAATAAGATGACCCTCGGGCTCCAGAAACCCAAGGAAAAAGAGGCTAGGTGGCAAATGGTAAAACCAAGGTTGGGCATTGCTGGAAAAGCTTTAATCAAGGCGAACTATCAAGGGGTTCCCATTATAACCCAACCGCGTAAGGAACGCAAAATCCGGGAACATAACACCGATATGACGGAAACTAGGGCGGCAAGAGTGGAACAAAACACTAGGCAAGAGGCCGAGCCTTCCACCCTTTACCAAGTATATAGATGCATTAAGATAACAAGATAATATAATGATATCCTAACAAGTAAATAAATGTTCCAACAAGGAACGGCCTCCAATCTTCACCTGCGACTAGCAACGCTATAAGAGGGGCTGAGCAAAGCGGTAACATAGCCAATCAACGGTTTGCTAGGACATGGTGGGTTAGAGGTTTGACATGGCAATTTGGGAGGCTTGAAGGCAAGTGGTAGGCATCGTAGCAATGGCATAGCAAAAGAGCGAGCAATCTAGCATAGCAAAGATAGTAGTGATTTCGAGGGTATGATCATCTTGCCTGCATAGTTGTCAGAGTTGACTGGATCCTCGAAATAAAACTCAACGGGCTCCTCGTTAGCGAACTCGTCTCCCGGCTCTACCCAAACAAGACAAACAAGCAACAAGGACACAATCAACCACGTGCAAGCTCGAACAAAATGATGCAAAGATGATATGCTATGCGGGATGCGATGCGTGATGCATATGCAAGATGTGACAAGGAATGCATGAACCTGGCCTCAACTTGAGAATCCAAGTGTGCCACTGGAAATAAGAGATGAAATCGCTTGAAAACGATATAAAGAACGCCGGAAACGGAGTTACGGTTTGGAAATGGCAAGCGATTCAAATATGACACCGGTCTGCGATTTACAGCAAGTAGCCATCTAAATGCAATGAGATGAACAAGCTACAGCACCCAAGCATGACAACAAAATACATGGAAGGGATGCATTCATGATTCTTAACAAAAGTCTAGCACTGAGCTACAGCCAATTCATCCATTAACAGGTTCAAACAAGCATGGCAAAAATGCATATGGCAAACAGATTTTAGACTTAGTGAAATCAACACTTGTCTGGAATTTCAGATCAGGTAGCACTCTTCGGAGCAACAAAACTACATGCCACAGGACCTGAACATGGCAAAGTAAAGAATGGCATGGAGCTACGCAAAGAGCTTAACAAAAGTCCCTTAGTGACCTTGAGCCAAAAGGGAACAGAAAATACAATTCCAAGCATGTGAACATAGCAAAAACATAATCAGTTTTCAGACTTAGTGAAAACTGGCACATGCTGAAACATAACTCAAGTAGGCATGTTTACGAGCTCGATGCACTCACTACGGAGCAAGTAATGATAAGATAAGCATACATCTAACAATAACACACAAAATACAAGCTAGAAATGGCAAGAACAATAACATAGCATGCATGGATCAACTACAACATCATCGGCAAAATCGCTAACAAGTAGACAATCTGCCCAGATTCACAAAGTCGCAAAAGTAGAGCTCGATTGACTCAAGCTAGGGTGCTCCATAAATGCAAACAAAGACATGGATGAATAGAGCACTACAAGATTAATAAAACATCCTTACTGATCATCCTCAAAAGAGGCACAGATCACTAGGAAACAACATGAACATATGGCCATATGAGATAAACATGTCAAGGACTTAGTGGAAATGCTAAGTCCCTGAAATCAGAATTACCAAGTGCCTCACTTTGCAAGCTTATGCTAGTCGCCACACACATCACAAAAATACATGGGTTGCACCTCTGGAAAGATGACAAAGCCCTTAACAAAAAACATGTAGAGCTCATGGGCATATCATGCATACATTAATCATGGCAAAAATGACAAATATCTAAACGGAGTAGCAGATCTGACAAATATCTCAAGTAGCCCTCTTCTAACAGCATTTCGGGAATCAAGATGTACTCAAATGAAAATGATGCAATGGAATGAAATGATATACTCTCTGAGATGAACATTTTGATATGCTATATGCCAAAAACGGAGTTACGGATGCAAAGTTATGAGGCTATGAACATGAGCAAAGAAATTAGGGACTTAGGAAAAAAACGGGGTCAACCCTAAAATTTGGATTTGGATCTGGGAACACGGTTCCCGAGGTTCGACGCCGTCCTCGCCGGAGTTCTTGACGGACTTGCGTGGAGGAGGCCGGCGGCTTGCCGGACGACGAGGGAGACCGGAGAGGACGACGAGGTGACACCGGTGATGTAGAGGATGGCCGGCGGGGTCGGCGGCTCGCGGTGGCCTGTGGCGGCGGAAGCCTGCGGTGGCGAGGCGCGCGGCGGAGCGGCGAGCTCCGGGCAGCCGGAGATGGCGGCGGCGGCGCCGAGCTGGAGGAGCCGTCCGGCTCGGGCGACGCGTAGGGAGGATGGCGGCGGGGACGCGATGGGCCTCGGGGGCCCGACGTGGGCCTCCTGGGCCGGCGGCGGGGAAGTGGGCGTGATGCCACTTGGCGCCCACTGATTGGCCGAAGGTGGCGGCGGGATTTGTCCGGCAGCGGGGCGGACGTGTCCGGTGGCGGCGGGCAATTTTTTTAGGGTTTGGGAGAGAGCAGATCCGCGAATTTCGGGAGGGGGCTTTAAATAGAGGTAGAGGGAGCTAGGAGAGTCCAAATGAGGTGCGGTTTGCGGCCACGCGATCATGATAGAACGCTCTAGATGATGGAGAAGGTTTTGGTGGGTTTCTGGGCCAAATTGGAGGGGTGTTGGGCTGCAACACACACGAGGCCTTTTCGGTCCCTCGGTTAACCGTTGGAGTATCAAACGAGGTCCAAATGGCACAAAACTTGATAGGCGGTCTACCGGTAGTAAACCAAGGCCGCTTGGCAAGTCTCGGTCCAATCCGGAAATGTTTAATCCCCACACACGAAAGAAAGGTAGAAAAGACCACCGGAGGAGAACGAAGCGCCGGAATGCAAAATGGACAACGGGGAAAATGCTCGAATGCATGAGATGAACACATATGCAAATGCAATGCACATGATGACATGATATGAGATGCATGAAAACAACAACAACAACAACAACAACACACGGAGACAAAGACCCGAACCCGAGAAAATAAAATAACTTAACGCCGGAAACGACAAGAGTTGGAGTACAAATTGAGAAAGTTACATCCGGGGTGTTACATATGGCCACTAAGCCTTTATCAACGATACTTTTGTGCCGGACTCGTCTATCCGTGTCTGTGGTCTTAATGACCTGTTCCGATGTTCTGGCTGGTGAAGCCATTGTATTGTGGGGCTGTTTAAAGCGGCCGCACAATCCTCCGCTTGGGGGAGGTGTTCTCACTGCTTCCCCTTCAAGGAGATGATGCCACGTGGACCGGGCATCTTAAGCGTAAGAGATGCATAATGCGGTATTGCGTTAAAGCGGGCAAAAGCTTCGCGTCCCAGTAGTGCTTGATAGCGACTTGAGAATGGGACGATGTGGAAAGTCAGCTTTTCGTGACGGAAGTTATCGGCAGAGCCGAAAATAACCTCGAGCCAGAGAAAACCCATGCAATGGGTGTCCGGACCTGGCGTTACTCCTTGAAAGGAGGTTTTGCTGTGGCGAATTCTTTTTGGGTCGATCCCCATGTGGCGGATTGAGTCCTGATATATCAGGTTGAGTCCGCTGCCACCGTCCATAGGGACATTTGAAAACTGGAGTCCGCCAATTATTGGATCGAGTACCAGGGCAGTCCAACCTGGGTTCCTGACACTTCTAGAATAATCCCGATGATTGAAGATGATTGGTTTTGACAACCAGTGGCGGGATTCCTTTGGGATAGGCCGTGGGGCGCGTACCTTTATGGGCGCCGCACGTTTTGTTATGTGGAGTAAGTTTACTGTTTTTACTTCTTGTGGGAAATTATTTTGCTTCCTGGTACTCTGCTTTTGGGGTTCGTCCTCGTCTTCACTTGGTGTGTCGAGCCCCTTGTGTTCGGCGTTGAGTCTGCCGGATTGTTTGAAAACCCAACAATCTCTGTGGGTATGGTTAGCAGGCTTTCCGGGAGTGCTGTGTATTTGACATATCCTATCCAAGATTTTGTTTAGGTTGGATAGGTTGTTCCTGTTATCTTGGAGGGGCGGCTTTTTCTGATTCTGTCATGAGCTTTTGAATCCGGCGTTGACTGTCGTGCTCTTCGGACTTTTTTCCTTAGTCCAGCGACGGTCCTTATTGCGTCGCGGTTTTCCATTTCCACCCCTAGTTTCGGATGTACTTGGGTCACTGGTGCTGCATCTTGCCAACCAGCTGTCCTCTCCTGCGCAAAAGCGGGTCATGAGGCTTGTTAGTGCGGCCATTGTTCTTGGCTTTTCTTGGCCGAGGTGTCTGGCGAGCCATTCGTCTCGGACATTATGCCTGAAAGCCGCTAAGGCTTCAGCGTCCGGACAGTCGACTATCTGATTCTTTTTAGTAAGAAATCTATTCCAGAATTGCCGAGCTGACTCTCCGGGCTGTCGAGTTATGTGACTAAGATCGTCTGCATCCACTGGGCGGACATAGGTCCCTTGAAAATTTGCTCGGAAAGCGTCCTCGAGCTCTTCCCAACTTCCGATTGTGTTTTCAGGAAGGCTTTTGAGCCAATGCCGGGCTGGCCCTTTAAGCTTGAGGGGTAAGTATTTTATGGCGTGGAGGTCATCTCCTCTAGCCATATGTATGTGGAGGATATAATCCTCGATCCAGACTCCAGGATCTGTTGTTCCATCATATGCCTCTATGTTTACGGGTTTGAATCCCGCTGGAAATTCATAATCCAGGACCTCATCGGTGAAACATAGGGGGTGTGCGGCGCCCCTGTATTTGGGTGTGCCGGATTCTGATAATGGCTTTACTGCATTGCTTACGAGAGCTTGCTTTCTTGGCCTGTAAATGGGCCTGGCTGGGCCATGATGCGAATCCTTAAGTGGGTCGCATGCCGTCTTAAGTGCGGCGCTGCTTACCGCTTTATGCTGGCCATGGGGTCGTCTATCTGACCATGTGGCTTTCTCACTTTTGGAATGCGAGGGCTCTAAGGCCTCCTCGTCGAATTCAGGCAGTAGCTTTCTCTTCGGATAGCTTTTAGTGCGGCGACTGTCGCCATATTTTTCTGTGGTATTGATTACTTTACTCCATCTGATCCTGAGTGCATCTTCCGCAGTTTTTAGCTTCCGCTTCTGCTTTTTCAGGCTGCGTGCGGTTGCAACGAGCCGTTTGTGGAGGTTCTTCTGCTTCGTGGGCTTGTCCGGCGTAGGGTCGTCCGGAATGCCATTTTCGCCGGGGGAGGGATGTTCGGTTTCTCTATCCGGGTTGTCCTGTTGGGACGGTTGCTCTAAGGCATGCTCGTCGTCTACCGGCTCATCCTGCTCTGTGGCTGGGTCTTTATCGAGGCGGGGCTTGGGTCGGCGTTTACGCCGACGATTTGATTGTTTTTCGAGAGATCGATCACTCTTTCCAGCCCCGTTTTCCTCGTTGTTGCTTCCTTTAGGGGTATCCACCATGTACACATTGTGAGATGAGGTGGCTATCCAATGCCCTATAGGCGTTGGTTCTTGGTTGTCTCCTGCATCGTCGTCCATACCGTCGATGTCTTCGGAGTCAAAGTCGAGCATGTCGGTTAAGTCGTCGACAGTGGCTACGAAGTGGGTGGTGGGTGGGTTTTGAATTTCTTCATCATCCGAATCCCATCCTTGCTGACCGTAGTCCGGACAGGGCTCCCCTGATAAAGAGAGAGACTTTAGCGAATTCAGGATGTCCCGAAGGGCGAGTGCTGAAAGATGTCTGCGGCGGTGAACTCCATTATCGGCGCCCAATCGGATTCGATCGGCAGGGGCGCGGGGGGCTCGGAGTTCGAAAAGGAATCCGGCTCCTCGGAGTCACGGGCCATGCGGAGTGTGGGGCTGGAGTTCGGATTGATCGCCTCTGAGATCGCAGCCCATGAGGCAGCGTCCAACCGCTGATCCTCGATCGGCATAGTAGGCTCCGAATCAATGGTCGGAACCAATGCGTGTGCGGCCTCCAAGGCACTGTTCGGCGGCAGAGCTATATCATGCCCATCGAGACAGTGCGGCGCGCTTGGCTGTGGCTCGAATCCGTCGAAGATCAAGTCCCGGCGGACGTCAGTCGTGTAGTTTAGGCTTCCAAACCTGACCAGATGGCCAGGGGCGTAGCTTTCGATCTGCTCAAGGTGGCCAAGCGAATTGGCCTGTAGTGCGAAGCCGCCGAAGACGAAGATCTGTCCGGGGAGAAAAGTCTCACCCTGGACTGCGTCGTGGTTGATGATCGAAGGAGCCATCGGGCCTAAAAGCGACAACACAGAGGAACTCTCCATGAAAGCACCAATGTCGGTGTCAAAACCGGCAGATCTCGGGTAGGGGGTCCCGAACTGTGCGTCTAGGCCGGATGGTAATAGGAGGCAAGGAACATGATGTTTTACCCAGGTTCGGGCACTCTTGATGGAGGTAAAACCCTACGTCCTGCTTGATTAATATTGATGATATGGGTAGTACAAGAGTAGATCTACCACGAGATCAAGGAGGCTAAACCCTAGAAGCTAGCCTATAGTATGATTGTTGTATGATGAAGTTGTCCTATGGATTAAAACCCTTCGGTTTATATAGACACCGGAGCGGGTTAGGGTTACACAAAATCGGTTACAATGGTAGGAGATCTTGAATATCCGCATCGCCAAGCTTGCCTTCCATGCCAAGGAAAGTCCCATCCGGACACGGGACGAAGTCTTCAATCTTGTATCTTCATAGTCCTGGAGTCCGGCTGAAGGTATAGTCCGGCTACCCGAACACCCCCTAATCTAGGACTCCCTCAAGGGGAGACGGCGGAGCACGCGCCTCCCACCTACCCACTGCTTCTTCTTCTTCTCTCTCTCCGCCACACCTCAAGCTACGTCGAGCGCTGCTGCAGTATGCTCACGATGAGCTCTTCCTCCGCCGTCATGCCCCCTACGGCGCATTCCGGCACCTGGGACGGTTCGGAGGTTCAAGACTACCACGTCGATTTCCTCCGCAAGACGCGTCGGTTGCCCCGCGAGGACCTTGTGAGGGTCCGCCTCGCGCGGAGGGGAGAGATCTCGCCGGCGCCGCAGGAGGGCGAGCGGGTCGTCTTCTGCTCGCACTACCTGTGCGGCCTGGGCCTGCCGGCGAGCAACTTCTTCCGCTCCTTCCTTGAGCTCTACAGACTCCAGCCTCACCACATCACCCCCAACACGGTGGTGTTGCTGTCCGCCTTCGTCACCCTGTGCGAGGGCTTCATCGGCGTTCTCCCCACCATGGAGCTCTGGGGGGAGTTCTTCTACTCCAAGCTCGGCACCCAAGCCGCGGGCGTGCCGGCTCAGTGCAGCGCGTTCATCGCCGTGCGGAGGTCGGGGGCCGACAACCCGTTTCCCTCCATCAAGCTGATAAAGTCGGTGAAGATGTGGCAGCGGTCGTACTTCTACGTGAAGAACGTCTCCGCGGTGGGCGAATGGATCAACCTGCCGGCCTTCGTAGCCAGCCCACCGGCTAGGAGGCAACCCAACTGGTCATACCGGGCCCGGACATTGACGCCTGCGGGAGCCGGTGCCATTGCGCGGCTTTGAGTACTGGCGTAGTCGGAGGGCCTGACCGGGCCGGACTTGCTGGCCGCCTTTGTGGCCCGCCGAGTGCTCCCTCTTCAAAGTCGCTCCCACCTGATCTGCCAGATGAGCGGGCACCGGGACTCGAGTCGGATGTGCACCAAGGAGATGCCTCACAAGGAGGTGGCCTATATGGTGAATTATCTCGCGAGCTGCGACCTTCGAGAAGAGTGGCAATTCGGCAAGGAGCCGTATTCACGTGCCACCCCTCCGCCTCTGGTGAGTCGTTTTCTTTTTCTCTTTCTCACGGACGGCACCTCTGCGTTCAACACACGTACGGTAAGCGTGACGTCTCCTCCTTCTTGATCCAGCAAGGGGGAAGGAGAGGTTGATGAAGATCCAGCAGCACGACGGCGTGGTGGTGGATGCAGGGGTCACCGCAGCAGGGCTTCGCCGTTCTACTGCGAGAGGGAGAGGTGTAGCAGGGGAGACGGAAGCGCCAAGACTCAAGGATGCCGCTGCCCCTCCCTCCCCCCTTTATATAGGCCCCCTAGGGGGTGCGCCGGCCCTAGGAGATGGGATCTCCTAGGGGGGCGGCGGCCAAGGGGTGGAGTGCCCCGCAAGCCAGGTGGGGTGCCCCCCCACCCTAGGGTTCCCAACCCTAGGCGCATGGGGCGGGCCAAGGGGGGCGCACCAGCCCACTATGGGCTGGTTCCCCTCCCCACTTAGCCCATGGGGCCCTCCGGGATGGGTGGCCCCCACCCGGTGGACCCCCGGGACCCTTCCGGTGGTCCCGGTACAATACCAGTGACCCCCGAAACTCTCCCGATGGCCAAAACTGCACTTCCTATATATAATTCTTCACCTCCGGACCATTCCGGAACTCCTCGTGACGTCCAGGATCTCATACGGGACTCCAAACAACTTTCGGGTTACTGCATATTCATATCTCTACAACCCTAGCGTCACCGAACCTTAAGTGTGTAGACCCTACGGGTTCGGGAGACATGTAGACATGACCGAGATGGCTCTCCGGTCAATAACCAACAGCGGGATCTGGATACCCATGTTGGCTCCCACATGCTCCTCGATGATCTCATCGGATGAACCACGATGTCGAGGATTCAAGCAACCCCGTATATAATTCCCTTTGTCAATCGGTACGTTACTTGCCCGAGATTCGATCGTCGGTATCCCAATACCTCGTTCAATCTCGTTACCGGCAAGTCACTTTACTCGTACCGTAATGCATGATCTCGTGACCAGACACTTGGTCACTTTGAGCTCATTATGATGATGCATTACCGAGTGGGCCCAGAGATACCTCTCCGTCATACGGAGTGACAAATCCTAGTCTTGATCCGTGTCAACCCAACAGACACTTTCGGAGATACCCGTAGTATACCTTTATAGTCACCCAGTTACGTTGTGACGTTTGGTACACCCAAAGCACTCCTACGGTATCCGGGAGTTACACGATCTCATGGTCTAAGGAAAAGATAGTTGACATTGGAAAAACTCTAGCAAACGAACTATACGATCTTGTGCTATGTTTAGGATTGCGTCTTGTCCATCACATCATTCTCCTAATGATGTGATCTCGTTATCAATGGCATCCAATGTCCATAGTCAGGAAACCATGACTATCTGTTGATCAACGAGCTAGTTAACTAGAGGATTACTAGGGACATGTTGGTGTCTAAGTATTCACACATGTATTACGATTTCCGGATAACACAATTATAGCATGAATAAAAGACAATTATCATGAACAAGGAAATATAATAATAATCCTTTTATTATTGCCTCTAGGGCATATTTCCAACAGTCTCCCACTTGCACTATTGTCAATAATCTAGTTACATTGTGATGAATCGAACACCCATGGAATTTTGGTGTTGATCATGTTTTGCTCTAGGGAGAGGTTTAGTCAACGGATCTGCTACATTCAGGTCCGTATGTACTTTACAAATATCTATGTCTCCATCTTGAACATTTTCACGAATGGAGTTGAAGCGACGCTTGATGTGCCTGGTCTTCTTGTGAAACCTGGGCTCCTTGGCAAGTGCAATAGCTCCAGTGTTGTCACAGAAGAGTTTAATCGGCCCCGACGCATTGGGTATGACTCCTAGGTCGGTGATGAACTCCTTCACCCAAATCGCTTCATGCGCTGCCTCCGAGGCTGCCATGTACTCCGCTTCACATGTAGACCCCGCCACGACGCTCTGCTTGCAACTGCACCAGCTTACTGCCCCACCATTCAAAATATACACGTATCCGGTTTGTGACTTAGAGTCATCCAGATCTGTGTCGAAGCTAGTGTCGACGTAACCCTTTACGACGAGCTCTTCGTCACCTCCATAAACGAGAAACATTTCCTTAGTCCTTTTCAGGTACTTCAGGATATTCTTGACCGCTGTCCAATGTTCCTTGCCGGGATTACTTTGGTACCTACCTACCAAACTTACGGCAAGGTTTACATCAGGTCTGGTACACAGCATGGCATACATAATAGAACCTATGGCTGAGGCATAGGGGATGACACTCATCTCTTCTATATCTTCTGCCGTGGTCGGACATTGAGCTAAGCTCAATTTCACACCTTGCAACACAGGCAAGAACCCCTTCTTAGACTGATCCATATTGAACTTCTTCAATATCTTATCAAGGTATGTGCTTTGCGAAAGACCTATGAGGCGTCTTGATCTATCTCTATAGATCTTGATGCCTAATATATAAGCAGCTTCTCCAAGGTCCTTCATTGAAAAACTCTTATTCAAGTAGGCCTTAATGCTGTCCAAAAGCTCTATATCATTTCCCATCAAAAGTATGTCATCTACATATAATATGAGAAATGCTACAGAGCTCCCACTCACTTTCTTGTAAACGCAGGCTTCTCCATAAGTCTGCATAAACCCAAACGCTTTGATCATCTCATCAAAGCGAATGTTCCAACTCCGAGATGCTTGCACCAGCCCATAAATCGAGCGTTGGAGGTTGCACACCTTGTCAGCAGTCTTAGGATCGACAAAACCTTCCGGCTGCATCATATACAATTCTTCCTTAAGGAAACCATTAAGGAATGCCGTTTTAACGTCCATTTGCCATATCTCATAATCATAGAATGCGGCAATTTCTAACATGATTCGGACGGACTTCAGCTTCGCTACCGGTGAGAAAGTCTCATCGTAGTCAACCCCTTGAACTTGTCGATAACCCTTAGCGACAAGCCGAGCTTTATAGATGGTCACATTACCATCCGCGTCTGTCTTCTTCTTAAAGATCCATTTATTTTCTATGGCTCGCCGCTCAATGGGCAAGTCAGTCAAAGTCCATACTTCGTTTTCGTACATGGATCCTATCTCGGATTTCATGGCTTCCAGCCATTTGTCGGAATCCGGGCCCGCCATCGCTTCTTCATAGTTTTAAGGTTCACTGTTGTCTAACAACATGATTTCCAAGACAGGGTTGCCGTACCACTCTGGTGCGGAACGTGTCCTTGTGGACCTACAAAGTTCAGTAGCAACTTGATCTGAAGTTTCATGATCATCATCATTAACTTCCTCTCTAATCGGTGCAGGCACCTCAGGAACATTTTCTTGAGTTGCGCCATTTTCTGGTTCAAGAGGTAATACTTCATCAAGTTCTACTTTCCTCCCACTTACTTCTTTCGAGAGAAACTCCTTCTCTAGAAAGGATCCATTCTTGGCAACAAAGGTCTTGCCTTCGGATCTGAGGTAGAAGGTATACCCAATAGTTTCTTTAGGGTATCCTATGAAGACGCATTTTTCCGACTTGGGTTCGAGCTTTTCAGGTTGAAGTTTCTTGACATAAGCATCGCATCCCCAAACTTTTAGAAATGACAGCTTAGGTTTCTTCCCAAACCATAATTCATACGGTGTCTTCTCAACGGATTTCGACGGAGCCCTATTTAAAGTGAATGCGGCAGTCTCTAAAGCATAGCCCCAAAATGATAGTGGTAAATCAGTAAGTGACATCATAGATCGCACCATATCTAATAGAGTGCGATTACGACGTTTGGACACACCATTACGCTGAGGTGTTCCAGGCGGCGTGAGTTGTGAAACTATTCCACTTTTTCTTAAATGTGTGCCAAATTCATGACTCAAGTATTCTCCTCCATGATCTGATCGCAAGAACTTGATTTTCCTGTCATGTTGATTCTCAACCTCACTCTGAAATTCCTTGAACCTTTCAAAGGTCTCAGACTTGTGTTTCATTAAGTAGACATACCCATATCTACTCAAGTCATCAGTGAGGGTGAGAACATAACGATAGCCACCGCGAGCCTCAACACTCATTGGACCGCACACATCAGTATGTATGATTTCCAATAAGTTGGTTGCTCGCTCCATTGTTCCTGAGTACGGAGTCTTGGTCATTTTACCCATGAGGCATGGTTCGCACGTGTCAAATGATTCGTAATCAAGAGACTCTAAAAGTCCATCTGCATGGAGCTTCTTCATGCGTTTGACACCTATGTGACCAAGGCAGCAGTGCCACAAGTATGTGGGACTATCATTATCAACCTTACATCTTTTGGTACTCACACTATGGATATGTGTAGCATTACGCTCGAGATTCATTAAGAATAAACCATTCACCATCGGAGCATGACCATAAAACATATCTCTCATATAAATAGAACAACCATTATTCTCGGATTTAAATGAGTAGCCATCTCGTATTAAACGAGATCCTGATACAATGTTCATGCTCAAGCTTGGCACTAAATAAAAATTATTGAGGTTCAAAACTAATCCTGTAGGTAAATGTAGAGGTAGTGTGCCGACGGCGATCACATCGACCTTGGAACCATTCCTGACGCGCATCGTCACCTCGTCCTTCGCCAGTCTCCGCTTATTCCGCAGCTCCTGCTTTGAGTTACAAATGTGAGCAACTGCATCGGTATCAAATACCCAGGAGCTACTATGAGTATTGGTAAGGTACACATCAATTACATGTATATCACATATACCTTTCGTTTTGCCGGCCTTCTTGTCCGCTAAGTATTTGGGGCAGTTCCGCTTCCAGTGACCACTTTCCTTGCAATAAAAGCACTCAGTCTCGGGCTTGGGTCCATTCTTTGGCTTCTTCTCGGCAGCTTGCTTGCCGGGCGCGGCAACTCCCTTGCCGTCCTTCTTGAAGTTCTTCTTACCCTTGCCTTTCTTGAACTTAGTGGTTTTATTCACCATCAACACTTGATGTTCCTTTTTGACTTCTACCTCTGCTGATTTCAGCATTGCAAATACTTCAGGAATGGTCTTTTCCATCCCCTGCATATTGAAGTTCATCACAAAGCTCTTGTAGCTCGGTGGAAGCGACTGAAGGATTTTGTCAATGACTGCGTCATCCGGGAGATTAACTCCCAGTTGAGTCAAGCGGTTATGTAACCCAGACATAGTGAGTATGTGCTCACTGACAGAACTGTTTTCCTCCATCTTACAGCTGAAGAACTTGTCGGAGACTTCATATCTCTCGACCCGGGCATGAGCTTGAAAAACCATTTTCAGCTCTTCGAACATCTCATATGCTCCGTGTCTCTCAAAACGCTTTTGGAGCCCCGGTTCTAAGCCGTAAAGCATGCCGCACTGAACGAGGGAGTAATCATCGGTACGTGTCTGCCAAGCGTTCATAACGTCTTGTTCTGCAGGGAGAACATGTGTGTCACCTAGCGGTGCTTGTAGGACATAATCTTTCTTGGCATCTATGAGGATGATCCTCAGGTTCCGGACCCAGTCCGTATAGTTGCTGCCATCGTCTTTCAGCTTGGTTTTCTCTAGGAACGCGTTGAAGTTGAGGACAACGTTGGCCATTTGATCTACAATACATGTTGTAAAGGATTTAGACTAAGTTCATGATAATTAAGTTCATCTAAGTCAAATTATTCAATGAACTCCCACTCAGATAGACATCCCTCCAGTCATCTAAGTATAACATGATCCGAGTTAACTAGGCCGTGTCCGATCATCACGTGAGACGGACTAGTCAACATCGGTGAACATCTTCATGTTGATCGTATCTTCTATACGACTCATGCTCGACCTTTCAGTCTTCTGTGTTCCGAGGCCATGTCTGTACATGCTAGGCTCGTCAAGTCAACCTAAGTGTTTGCATGTGTAAATCTGTCTTACACCCGTTGTATGTGAACGTTGGAATCTATCACACCCGATCATCACGTGGTGCTTCGAAACAATGAACTGTCGCAACGGTGCACAGTTAGGGGGAACACTTTCTTGAAATTATTATGAGGGATCATCTTATTTACTACCGTCGTTCTAAGTAAACAAGATGCAAAAACATGATAAACATCACATGCAATCAAATAATAATAGTGACATGATATGGCCAATATCACATAGCTCCTTTGATCTCCATCTTGGGGCTCCATGATCATCTTGTCACCGGCATGACACCATGATTTCCATCATCATGATCTCCATCATCGTGTCTCCATGAAGTTGCTCACCAACTATTACTTCTACTACTATGGCTAACACGTTTAGCAATAAAGTAAAGTAATTTACATGGCGTTTCTCAATGACACGCAGGTCATACAAAAATAAAGACAACTCCTATGGCTCCTGCCGGTTGTCATACTCATCGACATGCAAGTCGTGATTCCTATTACAATAGCATGAACATCTCATACATCACATATATATCATTCATCATTCATCACAACTTTGGCCATATCACATCACAAAACACTTGCTGCAAAAACAAGTTAGACGTCCTCTAATTGTTGTTGCAAGTTTTACGTGGCTGTAATAGGGTTCTAGCAAGAACGTTTTCTTACCTACGTGAAAGCCAGAACGTGATTTGTCAACTTCTATTTACCCTTCATAAGGACCCTTTTCATCGAATCCGCTCCAACTAAAGTGGGAGAGACAGACACCCGCCAGCCACCTTATGCAACTAGTGCATGTTAGTCGGTGGAACCGGTCTCACGTAAGCGTACGTGTAAGGTTTGTCCGGGCCACTTCATCCCACGATACTGCTGAAGCAAAATAAGACTAGTAGCGGCAAGAAAGTTGACAACATCTACACCCACAACAAATTGTGTTCTACTCGTGCAAAGAGAACAACGCATAGACCTAGCTCATGATGCCACTGTTGGGGAACGTTGCAGAAAACAAAAATTTTCCTATGGTTTCACCAAGATCCATCTATGAGTTCATCTAGCAACGAGTGATCGGATTGCATCTACATACCTTTGTAGATCACACGCGGAAGCGTTCAAAGAACGGGGATGAGGAAGTCGTACTCGATGTGATCCAAATCACCGGAGATCCTAGTGCTGAACGGACGGCACCTCCGCGTTCAACACACGTACGGTCAGCGTGACGTCTCCTCCTTCTTGATCCAGCAAGGGGGAAGGAGAGGTTGATGAAGATCCAGCAGCACGACGGCGTGGTGGTGGATGCAGGGGTCACCGCAGCAGGGCTTCGCCGTTCTACTGCGAGAGGGAGAGGTGTAGCAGGGGAGAGGGAGGCGCCAAGACTCAAGGATGTCGCTGCCCCTCCCTCCCTCCCCCACTTTATATAGGCCCCCTAGGGGGTGCGCCGGCCCTAGGAGATGGGATCTCCTAGGGGGCAGCAGCCAAGGGGTGGAGTGCCCCCCATGCCAGGTGGGGCGCCCCCCACCCTAGGGTTCCCAACCCTAGGCGCATGGGGTGGGCCAAGGGGGGCGCACCAGCCCACTATGGGCTGGTTCCCCTCCCCACTCAGCCCATGGGCCCTCCGGGATGGGTGGCCCCACCCGGTGGACCTCCGGGACCCTTCCGGTGGTCCCGGTACATTACCGGTGACCCCCGAAACTCTCCCGATGGCCGAAACTGCACTTCCTATATATAATTCTTCACCTCCGGACCATTCCGGAACTCCTCGTGACGTCCAGGATCTCATCCGGGACTCCGAACAACTTTCGGGTTACTGCATATTCATATCTCTACAACCCTAGTGTCACCGAACCTTAAGTGTGTAGACCATACGGGTTCGGGAGACATGTAGACATGACCGAGATGGCTCTCCGGTCAATAACCAACAGCGGGATCTGGATACCCATGTTGGCTCCCACATGCTCCTCGATGATCTCATCGGATGAACCACGATGTCGAGGATTCAAGCAACCCTGTATACAATTCCCTTTGTCAATCGGTACGTTACTTGCCCGAGATTCGATCGTCGGTATCCCAATACCTCGTTCAATCTCGTTACCGGCAAGTCACTTTACTCGTACTGTAATGCATGATCCCGTGACTAGACACTTGGTCACTTTGAGCTCATTATGATGATGCATTACCGAGTGGGCCCAGAGATACCTCTCCGTCATACGGAGTGACAAATCCTAGTCTTGATCCGTGTCAACCCAACAGACACTTTCAGAGATACCCGTAGTATACCTTTATAGTCACCCAGTTACGTTGTGACATTTGGTACACCCAAAGCACTCCTATGGTATCCGGGAGTTACACGATCTCATGGTCTAAGGAAAAGATACTTGACATTGGAAAAACTCTAGCAAACGAACTATACGATCTTGTGCTATGTTTAGGATTGGGTCTTGTCCATCACATCATTCTCATAATGATGTGATCTCGTTATCAATGACATCCAATGTCCATAGTCAGGAAGCCATGACTATCTGTTGATCAACGAGCTAGTTAACTAGAGGCTTACTAGGGACATGTTGGTGCCTAAGTATTCACACATGTATTACGATTTCCGAAAAACACAATTATAGCATGAATAAAAGAAAATTATCATCAACAAGGAAATATAATAATAATCCTTTTATTATTGCCTCTAGGGCATATTTCCAATAGCGCAGGGCCGGGGCGAGCCTGTTTGGCAGCCGGCCGAAGAAGCCCAAGGGCTCAGCCGCGGCGACCAAGCGGGACGAGGCGGCCGCAAAGGCCAACCGCTTCCGCAAGGTGGTGAAGACGCCGCAACTTATTTCAGCGTAAGCACCACCTCCCTCGTATCTTCGTATTTCTTTATTGAGTTTGTCTGAAATTTCTTTACTTTGTTTTCCGGTTTTAGGGCCCATCTTTCTCTTGAGAAGTCGGCCACCGGCTCCGTCGTGAAGTCGGCGGAGACCTCCTCCACCACCCGGCGGGTTGACCCCACCACCGACCTCCGGGAGGCGACGGAGCGAAACGTGTGGGAGGCGCGTGAGGAGCGGGAAGACGCCCGCCTGAAGAAGGCGGAAGCCAACAAGGAGGAGGCCGCCGCTCTGAAGAAGCTGGCGGAAACCGAGGCGCCGATGCAGAGAAGAAGCGTGTGGAAGAAGCCGCACGCCACCAGTCGGCAGTGTTTGTCGTCCCCTTGAACTCCGCACCGCCGCCACCGGAGTTCTCGGTGTAGACTGGGGAAGCCGGCGACGAGAACCCGGTCATGGAGAGGGTCACCGACGTCACCACTATGCCGGAGGTCATTGCGCCGCCACCGCCAGCCTCTGGAGGCGAGCCAGGCGGACAACCGGCGGATCCGGCAGTGCTGCCAACCGGAGGCGCTGCGGCGACGAGCTTGGCCCTCGAGGTCGGTACGCCGATGCGCCGCCGTCTCGCTAAGGCGGCCTCAGCACCGCGTCCTCTGGATACCGGCGCTGCGAGCTCCTCGATCCCGGACACCGAGGTGTCGAGCGCAGCGCCCACCGGGTGGGTGCGGGGAGGCGGGACGGGCCCGTTGAACCGGGCGCTCTTGGACGTCCAAGCCAAGCTCCGGGCCGAGGGCAACGCCATCAAGGAGTGCAGCAAGGCATACCTAGCGTCACGAACGGCCATCCGGGTACGCATCCTTTCTTTGCTTTGCTTCCTTGTTTTTTCTTTGTGGGGGCGCGCCAGCGCACCCACTGGGTGTAGTCCCTGAGTTTCGGGCCGGCTGCTGAGCAGGTGGCTCGAAACTCTAATCGGCGAGTTTCAAGTACCAACGCTTTTTTCTGAAATTTTGATGCAGGATTACCACAATCTTCGCGTGACCTCCTTCAACGCCAATGTTGAGGAGCTAGCCAAGCGGACCGCCGACTTTTCGGATAGCCGGGGTGAGTTTTCTTCTTTCTCTGCGGGGGCGCGCTGGCGCACCCGCGGGTTGCAGTCCCCGAGATTCGGGCCGACTGCTGAGCAGTCGGGCCGGATCTCCCCGGCGACCTTTCTTCTTTGCTGATGACTGACATCCCCCCCCTCTTTTTTCAGAGGCCAACGCCGCCCTTCAGCAGCAGCTGGATGAAGTCAAAACCGCGTTGCACGTTAGGGAGGAGGAGTGTGTCCGGCTGACGGAGGAGCGCGACCGGCTGGCTACGCAGCTGGCGGAGCAGAAGGAGCTTCTCCAGAGGGCCCAGAAGGAGGCGGAGGACAAGGAGACCGCCCTTCTCGCTGAATTTGTGTTCGAGCGCTCCTCCTGGATGGACAAGGAGGCGACGCTGGTCTCCGGCTTCCAGGAAATCGAAGATCTTGTAGATGGTGAGCTTCCATTTGTTTCCTTTTCCGTGCTGCCGACTGCTAGTCGAGTCGGCCTTAAAATTTTTAACTTTGTTTCTTTGCTCTTCTTCCTTAGCAGACTTCTTCCCCGGCCATTCTGACGCCGCCAATCAGGCCATCGAGGCTGATCGTGAAGCATGGAGGGCGGACGGTGCACAGGTCGCCGCCGATGCCCCTCGAACTCTTAACGAGCAGATTCTGAGCATCGACGCCTGTCTTCGGCCAGCCCACCAGATGCTGCACCGGCTTCAACGTGTCGGCGCCCAGGCGATTGCCGCCCTGTGGCCGTACATGCAGACGCCATGTATCCCCAGTCAGACTACCGACTGGTTGGAGGTGGCAGCCGGCCGTCTTGAGGCCTAAAAGGGCTATGCAGCCCGGGCTGGAGCCTGCCGGGCCTTGGAATTCGCCAAGGCGTGGTATCCTGGGATGAGTTTAGCCCAGTTAGCCACGTTCCTGCTGGAAGCTCGGGCGGAGCTGGCAACGGTGGAGGACGATCTCGTCAGGCGCGCAGCATCGATCGCTGAGTACACCGACACCAGTGTCTTCGTCCCAAAGCGGGCTGAGAACAGCGAGGAGGCGCCGCCGGAGTGGTTCGGGCTGAACCCGGACGATGGCGAGGACTCAGGCGGAGGTGATCGACTCCAGTGGCAAAGAGGAAGGCGAGGAGGAGGAAGGAGACGAGGAGGAGGCGCCAGAGGTCGAGGCAGACGGCCAGCCCTAGCCCGACCGCGCCTCTAGCAACGAGCCGCGCTCAACTGAGCCAGCTGTCGCCAGAGGTGATCAGGCGGAGACCAACCACCCGACTGCCCCGACAATTGGCACCGCCAACCCCTCCGGTCCTCCGAGTCCGTCCGCGGCTTCCTAGGCTGCCACTTTATCTTTGCTTTACCTGCTTAGTAGTCTCAATGAACTTGTTATTTTGCACAATTCCACCCACTGGGTGTATCTTGAATTTCTGCTTGATGATTCGGCCAAGGGCATTTTTATGTAAATATTTATTCGTATTCTATCTTTTCTTGCTCTTTGCTCTTTGACTTTTTCCTTTGCCGCCTTCCCTTAGTTGCCGTTTTGCTAGTCGGACAGCCGCTCTGCGGACTGCCGCTAGATCAAATACTTGGCTTCTTTGGGAAGGCAAGTACTTGGTCTTTTAGAGTTTTTAGCAAGTTAATTTAGGAAACGGCGAGCCGGCTGCTCGAGAGTCGGTTGCAAAAAGCGGAAAACCGGCTTAAGCTATGTGAATGCTTTGAGTCCTTAGCCATTTTTCATATGGACACCCATTCTACCTTACTCCTGCTTGCCAGTCAGTCGCTCTGCGATCTGCGGCTTCTAACAGGAGACGGCTTGAGTGCCACACACTACTTGTCCGGCTGTAGGAAGTCATTTCATAGCTTAAGATGGCAAGTCCCCGGGCCGACTAGTGGAACCCGGTGCCAAGCGGTAAAGAATAACATACTCATAGGCATAACTCATTATCATATAGATAAAAGAAGGCAGTCCCCGAGATCTTCTCGAGGGGCCCGAAGTCTTCGTACTTTAATACAAAAGGTAGTGTGATACATACTACATTAACTGTAAAATCTTTGGAGGAGATTTGCATTCCATGGTCGCTCCGTCTCCTTGCCGGAGTCGTCTCTTTTGCGTGCTCGGGGCTTCTGAGCGTCAATCAGGTAGTAGGAGTCATTGCCCAACACCTTGCTGATGATGAAGGGGCCTTCCCAAGGTGCTGAGAGCTTGTGCTGGCCAGCTGTTCGCTGAATCAACCGAAGCACAAGGTCTCCTTCTTGGAAAGATCGCGGCTTGACCTTCCGATTGTAGTATCGGCGTAGGCTCTGCTGGTAGATGCTGGACCGGCTAAGTGCCAATAGCCGGCCCTCTTCCAGCAGATCGACGCCGTCTTGATGTGCTTCCTCTACTTCCTCCTTGGTGTACATGGTGACTCGAGGGGAGTCGAACTCTATGTCCTTTGGGATGACGGCTTCGGCATCGTAGACGAGGAAGAAGGGCGTGAAGCTGGTTGACTTGTTTGTTGTCGTGTGCAGGCTCCAGAGGACGGCTGGCAACTCATCAAGCCAGCAGCCTGCCGAGCGCTCCAGAGGCTTGACCAATCGGGGCTTGATGCCGGACAGGATTAGGCCATTTGCTCGCTCTACTTGGCCGTTGGACTGCGGATGGGCAACGTATGCTAAGTCCAGTCAGATGCCCTGCGTCGCGCAGAAACGGGCCAAGGCACCCTTGGCAAAGTTTGTGCCATTGTCAGTGATGATGCTGTGTGGTATACCGTACCGAATTGTGATGTCAGAGATGAAGGTCATAGCAGTCAGACCATTCAAACTCTTGATTGGCTTTGCTTCTATCCATTTGGTGAACTTGTCTACTGCAACAAGTAAATGAGTCAAACCACCTCGCGCCATCTTGAATGGTACGACCATGTCCAGGCCCCAAACAGCAAAGGGCCAGGCAATAGAAATAGTTTTGAGTGCCGAAGCCGGCTGATGAGGCTTAGAGAGGAACTTCTAGCACCCCTTGCATTTTTGGACTAGAGACTTGGCGTCTTCAAGAGCAGTTGGCCAGAAGAAACCATGACGGAAAGCTTTGGCGACGAGTACTCTTGAAGCCGCGTGATGGCCACATTCGCCTTAATGGATGTCTTTGAGGATTGCCTGGCCTTGCTCTGGCTCCACACACCGCTGGTGAATACCAGTGACGCTGCGCCTTACGAGCTCTCTATTGATGATGGCGTACGCTGCTGCCCGGTGTTGTACTTGCCGAGCCGAGATCTCATCGGCTGGCAGCTCTTTGTTCACCATGAATTTGAGGATGGGTTGGGCCCATGAAGGTGCTGCAATTTCTGCAACCGCCAAGACTGCGACTTGGACGAGGGTGGCTGGGCCGGGAGGTGGCGGGTTGGAGTCGGCAGCTGCTTGCTGTGTCGATGAAGTCCCCGAGCAGAATGGCACAGTCCCCGAGCCGGGCTCCGGAGTCCCCGGGACGGGTGCGACTGCCACGATTTCCGCGCCGCCTGCCGGAATACTCGCGCCGTCTGCGGGGGCTCTTGAGTCGGATCCGACTACTTCAGGAGGAGCCGGCACGAAGATGGAGTTTGACTCCGGTGATGGCTTGACGTATGGCTTGAGGAGGTGCTGAAAGGCAACGCCGAACGATATCGCCTGACAGGTGGAGCCGATTCGCGCCAGGGCGTCTGCTTGGTCGTTGTCGTTTCTTGGTACATGGAGAAACTCACATCCCTCGAAATACCCACTGAGTTGTTGTACGAGGAAGCGGTAGCTTGCCATGTTTGCGTCCTTGGCGTCCCAGTCGCCTGACGACTGCTGGACCGCCAAGTCGGAGTCACCATAACACAGGATCCGGGGAATGCCGAGCTCTTTGGCTAGCCGGAGCCCGTGAATGAGTGCCTCGTACTCGGCGATGTTGTTGGAGGCGGAAAAATGGATTTGCAGCACATACTTGAGCTTGTCGCCCTTGGGAGAGGTGAGGACGATGCCGGCTCCCAAGCCGGTGCGCATCTTGGAGCCGTCGAAGTGCATTCGCCAATGGGTGGAGTCGGGCGCTGGTGGTAGATACTGGGTTTCGGCCCAGTCGACGAAGAAGTCGGCCAACGCTTGTGACTTGATGGCAGTGCGAGGTTGGTAGTAGATGGTGTAGGGGGCCAAATCTATGGCCCACTTGGCCACTCGTCCCGAAGCATCTCGGCTGCCCATGATCTCGGCTAGAGGAGCCGTGCAGACCACAGTGATTGGATGCTCTTGGAAGTAAGGCTTCAATTTCTTGGCGGCAAAATGCACCCCATAGCACATCTTCTGGTAGTGGGGGTAGTTTTGCTTGGAGGTCGACAGTACTTCACTCAAATAATATACCGGTCTCTGAACTGGTAGTGCTTTGCCTTCCTCCTTGCGCTCTACTACAATGACCATGCTGACCACTCGGCTGGTGGCGGCGATGTAGAGGAGCATGGGCTCCTTAGGAGTCGGAGCTGCCAGAACAGGTGGAGTCGCCAGCATCTTCTTTAGTTGGACAAATGCTTCGTCCGCCTTGTGGTTCCACTCAAAAAAAGTGGTCTTCTTCATGAGTTGGTACAGGGGAAGGGCCTTCTCGCCCAGCCGACTGATGAACCGGCTGACGAACGCCAAACAGACGGTGAATTTTTGTATGTCCAGTAGTCGGCTGGGTACCTCCATACTACTTCAATCGCCTTGATCTTCACAGGGTTGCATTCTATGCCGCGTTCGGAGACCAGGAAACCAAGGAGCTGGCCGGCTGGTACTCCGAAGACGCATTTCTCCGGGTTGAGCTTGATCTGGAATCGGCGCAAGTTGTCGAAGGTCTCCTTGAGGTCTTCCAGCAGTGTTCCACGCTTCTCCGTCTTTACCACCACATCATCCACGTAGACATGAGCATTTCTGCCGAGCTGCTTGAGGAGACACTTCTGCATGCATCGTTGGAAAGTGGCGCCGGCGTTCCTCAAGCCGAACGTCATGGTTAGGTAGCAAAAAGCTCCAAATGGCATAATGAAGGCAGTCTTCAGCCTGTCGGCTAGGTTTAACTTGATCTGGTGATACCCTGAATATGCATCCAAGAAACTCAACAGCTCACATCCGGCTGTGGAGTCTATCACTTGGTCGATCCTTGGCAAGGCGAACGGGTCCTTGGGGCATGCTTTGTTAAGGCTGGTGTAGTCAATACACATTCGCCACTGCTTGTTCTTCTTCAGTACCAAGACCGGGTTGGCCAGCCATTCCGGGAAGAATACTTCCATGATGAAGCCGGCTGCGAGCAGCCGAGCTATCTCTTCTCCAACAACTCTCCTCTTCTCTTCTGACAAGCGGCGTAAAGGCTGCCTGACTAGTTTGGCATCAGATCGGACATGTAATTTGTGCTCGGCGAATTCCGTCGGGACACCTGGCATGTCCTTGGGGGACCATGCGAAGATGTCTTGATTCTCACAGAGGAAATCGACGAGCTCGCCTTCCTATTTGCTGTCGAGGTTGGCGCCTACGACAGCGTACCTCTTTGGGTGCTCCGGGTCCAAAGGTATCTTCTTTGTTTCCTTGGCCGGCTTGAACGAGCCCTCAGCTTCCGACTCTTTGGGATCAGGCGACATCTCTCGCTGCTTGCCTGTCATCGCCACAACTCGATCTAGCAGCCGCTTCTCAGCTGCGATCACGAGGGACTCGGCCAACCGACAGCTCTCTGATGCGCAAGAGGACGACTTCTTGTAGTCGCCAGTTATGGTCAGTATCCCTTTGGAACTCAGCATCTTCATCTTGAGGTAGGCATAGTGGGGGACGGCCATGAACTTGGCCAGGGCTGGCCGGCCAAGCAGTGCATGGTATGGGCTCTCTAGATCCACCACCTCGAACCATATTGACTCACGGCGGAAATGATCTTTGTCTCCAAAGAGGACGTCGATCAAAATTTTGCCGATTGGCGAGCAGGAAAGACCAGGGACTATGCCGTGGAACACCGTCCGGCTGGACTGTAGTTGCCTCTGCCTGATTCCCAACTTCTCCATGGTGTCTTTGTACAAGATGTTGATGCGGCTGCCGCCGTCTATCAGGACTCTGGAAAAACGAGCAGCTCGCTTGTCGGTGGCAAAGGTGGCGTCCAAAACCAAGGAATAGGAGCCGGCTCTGGGCATTACTTCGGGGTGGTCAGCCCGACTCCAGCTGATGGGCTTCTCAGACCAGTGCATGAACTCAGGTGTATCAGAAGCTACTACATTCACCTCCTGTTGCTGCAGCCGTCTGCTGCGTCGATCATCGGCCACACTAGTGAACATGACGTATGCTCCCTGCTCTTCCGGGTACTCGTCTTGCACTGCGCCGACTGGTCTGACCGCCGTCTGCTTGGGCGGAGGGGGAGGCGGCTTCCCAGCAGGTGGGGGAGGCAAAGGGCCGTCTCCTTTTGCGATCCTGGTGAGCCAGTGGCATTTCCGAGTGGTGTGGTTGGACGGCTTCGCGCCACTGTGGAACTTGCAGGGTCCATCCAGAATCTGCTCATATGAGAAAGTCGGCTGCCAGTTGGACTTGCCGCCCTTCTGACATCTGAGCGGAGGCTGCCCTTCCGGCTGTTGGTCTTCAATTGTTGCCACCTGCCGACTGGTGGAAGTCGGAGGGGGGGGCTTTATGCTTGTGGTCGTTCTGCTGTTGACGCCGACTGGTGTCTCCGGCTGGGGTTCGGGGAAGCTGAGGAGCCACTTTGCCGGTTGCGCTGACTTGAATCTCCGTCTTCATGGAGGAATCGGCCGCGGCGTATTTGTCTGCTATGATCAGCAGCTCGTCGAGGGTTTCTGGCTCATCGCAGAGAAGCCTGTGCTTGAGGAGGGTGCCCTCTCGGCATCCTGCAGTGAAGTACTCAATAGCCTGCACCTCATGCACGCCCTCACAAGAGTTGCGGAGCTCGGCCCAGCACGTGAGGTAGTCGCGAGTTGACTCGCTGGGTCCTTGCACGCACAAGGAGAGCTGATGGGGTTTGGGAGGTCGCTTGTACGTGCTGGTGAAGTTACGGACGAAGGCGTCGGTGAAGTCGACCCAACTGTCGATGCTGCGGGGCCTTAAGCTGTTCAGTCATGTCCGGGCCATGCCCTAGAGCATGAGTGGAACGTACTTCACAGCAACACACTTGTTTCCGTTTGCTATGCTGACGGCCGTGGAGTAGTC
Source organism: Triticum urartu (assembly GCF_003073215.2). NCBI lineage: Eukaryota > Viridiplantae > Streptophyta > Magnoliopsida > Poales > Poaceae > Triticum > Triticum urartu. Next base: position 581,818,509 of record NC_053024.1, read on the forward strand.
GACCAGCCAGTCCTCCGGCTTCACGGAGCCGGTGTACTTGAGTGTGTCTCTGCGGAGCGTGAACCCTTTGGGGAAGGGCTCGTCTCGGATGTGGGGGCCAAAACATGGCGGACCCAACTCATCTTCTTCCTCAAGCGCCAGGGATCAGTGCAGACGGTCGATCCGATGGTGGGCGTCCTTCTCACCGACTCCCTCTCGGCGGCCAAGGCGGTCGCCGAGCGTCGGGTGATCAACAGGCGGCGGGGAGACTCGCCTTTCCCTCCGACGAGGAGGAGGAGGACAGTCGTCCCGTAGTTCCACTGTTCTTGGGCGTCCGTCTCGGTCGTGCTCTATGAGGATGCGAGTCCGACTACGGCTGGCAACCGGCTCTTTGTCTTTTCTTCCGTGGACGCCACCAGTCGGCGTCCGAGACTCCGCGCCTTGGTCTCGGCGTGGAAGCAGGTTGTCATTCTGTCGGCGCGGCGCATCAGTATGGCAGTCGTCCTCGTTCTGCTCAGCAGCTGCATCAAGGAGTCGCTGCACGCGCTCCGTCATCAAGCGACGCTCTTCGCCCTCAAACTTGTCCAGCTCGTCTGCCGCCGCCTGGGCGGCTTGAATATTCTCCGCAGGTGTGGCGTAGACGGGGCGATTCGCCCCGAATAGATCGGCGATAGCCGCACCGCGCTGCTGGACCGTGCCAAGGCGGCTAGGCCCAGCTGGAGCCGGCGTGCCGCCCACCGCGCAGTCCATCTCACGCTGGTAGGCTTCTGACAGGCGTCTCATGCTGGCCAGCTTTTTGGCGCCTTCGACTAGCTGAAGGCGGCGTGCCTCCAGCGTCTCGGCGTCGGCATCTTCAGGGATGGGCGCTGCCAGGTCTTGCAGCGCCGCATGGAGCGGGTCATAATCACCCCCGCCGGAGTGCTCGCCATGATCGATGACAAGCACTTCCGTGACGGTGCTTCCGCCGCTCTCCGCGCGAGGAAGCGGCTCGTCGTAGACCACCACGTTGGTGGGGAACATGTCAAGCGACACGGTGTCGGAGTCGACCAACATCGGATCAGTGGAGCCTACGGACTCCAAGTCCCCAACTGGCTCGCTCGCGACTTGAAGTTGATCGAGGAGGCCCGCGAGGAGGCTCTTGGGGCCGCCTATGCCCGCGTCGGATGCGGGCTCGTCGGAGAGGCGGACCTCGCCTACAAGATCGGCGAGGCAACTGGCCGCGCAGGTGATTTCGGCGCCATGCAGTGCGTCGGCGCAGACTCCGTCTAGCGTGCCGGGCTGGCTGCGCTCGCCAGGGAGGAAAAGGGTTCCCGTACAGAACAGGTCTCCGGACGACGGTACACCAGGCCCCACGGTGGGCGCAAAATGTCGGGGGTTGGGTGCGACATATGCCAATGGATGGCTTATCATGGTGGGGGCGAGTAGAACGTCGCCGGTGCCTAGAAACGGGATGAGGCGTAGACACGAACGCGGGTGAACTTTACCCAGGTTCGGGGCTCTCCTAGGAGATAACAGCCCTAGTCCTACTCTGCGGGGTCTCCGCATGATCACTAAGGCAAAAGTGGGTACAATGGTGCTCCTTGAGCTGTATCTGTGGGCAAGGGGAGACTAGGCCAGCTCTTCCCTCTCTCTGAGGTCTGGTCTAGTTCTAATGGATCGGTACCCTTTGCATGGGTGCCCTGGGGGGTTCATATAAGCCTACCCCCCAGGGGTACAATGGTAAACCGACCGGGCGCAGGGCCCAGCCATCAGTCTCTTCGCCTGCCAGCTTCTCTGTCGACTACTGGGGCCCGCCGGTTGGTGGGCCCCGCCGACTGGTCTGGTACGGAGCCGTCAGGCCGTACCCGCCGCTTGCGGGTCTTGCCGGCTGCCGATTACTGTGGTCGTGCTTCTAATGACGCAGGCTTGGTCATGGGGTCGTGGCTACAGCCCTGCTACCTGGCGGACGATTACTGTAGCCACTCCCCGTCTCGTCTAGTTAATGGCGCATGGGACCCGTGGGAGGGGCAGGCCGACTCCCGGGGGCCGGCTCCCTTCGGGTCCGACTGGTGGCGCTCTTGTCGTCTTCTGGACTCTCGCTGGCCGGTAGGGCCCATCGTCCGTGGACCGTACCGACAGGCCATCGTGGGTGCAGGACTCCGCCCATGTTGCTGATGTCAGGGATGGCACGGCAACAGTGCCTCGCCGGATGGAGATCTCCGCTGGTACGGCGCACCGTGGCCTAGCCATCCCACAAAAAGGGGAGGGAGTGGGCTTTACTGTGGCCACTCCCGTCCCATCCCCCTTATGAGGGCATGGGCTTTGTTGGTGTCGTGGGCCGACTCCCCGTGACCGGCTTCTCTAGGAGCCGCCAGGCGGGAGTCGGCCCATCTTGACCTCACCTCCAGGACTCGGCCGCATGCGAGCAGTCAACTGTTCCTTTAGCCGGCCTCTGGAAGGCGGCTCTCCATCCTGGTGTCTTGAGGGGCGCAGTCAGCCCCGATGTCTTGAAAGGTTCTGGGCCTCGGGTTAGCCTACCCGTGGCCCATTACTCCGACACCGGGACACTGCCACAACCCCTAAATGTCAGGAGGCACCAAGAACAATGTTCTCGTCACAAAACCATCAGAACGATTCCAAGATACCCGCGCGATCCTAAAAAAATTTAGTGAAATTTGAGAAGAGAAGAGACAAAACTCTACGTCAGGATGCCTCACCAGAGCGACGAAGGGACTGAGGAGTAAAAAGAATCCTACTCTCCGATATATATAATCCTAAATGACTCAAAACATTTTTCTAGACTCAACAACGCCAATGATTCGATCAAGCAGGGGGCTCCTAAGTCGGGGAAGGCTCTGATACCAACTTGTAACGCCCACGATGCGGCTATATCTCCCACGTGTCGAAGCATGACTTAGAGGCATAACCGCATTGTAAGCAATGTCGCAAGTGGGGTAATCTTCACACAACCCATGTAATGAATAAGGAAAAGAGGTACATAGTTCGCTTACACTCGCCACGTCACACAATGCATAAATATCATTACATTCATCCAGATACAATCAAGGTCCGACTAGGAAGCAAGATAAAGAACAACCCCAAATGCAACAAAGTCCCCGATCGCCCCAACTGGGTACCACTACTGATCGTCTGGAAAAGAAACGTAGTATCGTCCTGAGTCCTCATCGAACTCCCACTTGAGCTCAGTCGAATCTCCTGGAGTGGTATCATCGGTCCCTGGGCTTTATTATCCACTTTTATATTATTTTTTGGACTAACCTATTAACCGGAGGCCCAGCCCAGATTTGCTGTTTTATGCCTATTTCAGTGTTTCGAAGAAAAGGAATATCAAACGGAGTCGAAACGGAACGAAATCAACTGGAGAAGTTATTTTTGGAAGGAATCACACCTGATGGACTTGGACCCCATGTCAGAAGATACGGGAGCTGCCCACGAGGGTGGAGGGCGCGCCCACCCCCCTAGGGCGCGCCCCCTACCTCGTGGGGCCCCCGTGGCTCCCCTGACGTGCTTCTTCTGCCTATATAACTCCATATACCCTAAAACTTCCAGAACAGAGATTAGATCGGGAGTTCCGCCGCCAGAAGCCTCCGTAGCCACCAAAAACCAATCTAGACCCGTTCCGGCACCCTGCCGGAGGTGGCAATCCTTCTCCAGTGGCCATCTTCATCATCCCGGCGCTCTCCATGACGAGGAGGGAGTAGTTCTCCCTCGGGGCTGAGGGTATGTACTAGTAGCTATGTGTTTGATCTCTCTCTCTCTCTCGTGTTCTTGAGATGATACGATCTTGATGTATCGCGAGCTTTGCTATTATATTTGGATCCTATGATGTTTCTTCCCCCCTCTACTCTCTTGTAATGAATTGAGTTTCCCCTTTGAAGTTATCTTATCGGATTGAGTCTCTATAGATTTGAGAACACTTGATGTATGTCTTGCCGTGGATATCTGTGGTGACAATGGGATATCACGTGATTAACTTGATGTATGTTTTGGTGATCAACTTGCGGGTTACGCCCATGAACCTATGCATAGGGGTTGGCACACGTTTTCGTCGTGATTCTCCGGTAGAACTTTGGGGCACTCTTTGAGGTCCTTTGTGTTGGTTGAATAGATGAATCTGAGATTGTGTGACGCATATCGTATAATCATGCCCACGGATACTTGAGGTGACATTGGAGTATCTAGGTGACATTGGGGTTTTGGTTGATTTGTGTCTTAAGGTGTTATTCTAGTACGAACTCTAGGGCTGTTTGTGACACTTATAGGAATAGCCCAATGGATTGATTGGAAAGAATAACTTTGAGGTGGTTTCGTACCCTACCATAATCTCTTCGTTCGTTCTTCGCTATTAGTGACTTTGGAGTGACTCTTTGTTGCATGTTGAGGGATAGTTTTATGATCCAATTACGTTAGTATTGTTGAGGGAACTTGCACTAGCGAAAGTATGGACCCTAGGCCTTATTTCCACACATTGCAATACCATTTACGCTCACTTTTATCATTAGTTACCTTGCTGTTTTTATAATTTCAGATTACAAATACCTTTATCTACCATCCATATACCACTTGTATCACCATCTCTTCGCCGAACTAGTGCACCTATACAATTTACCATTGTATTGGGTGTGTTGGGGACACAAGAGACTCTTTGTTATTTGGTTGCAGGGTTGCTTGAGAGAGACCATCTTCATCCTACACCTCCTACGGATTGATAAACCTTAGGTCATCCACATGAGGGAAATTTGCTACTGTCCTACAAACCTCTACACTTGGAGCTCCAACAACGTCTACAAGAAGAAGGTTGTGTAGTAGACATCAAGCTCTTTTCTGGCGCCGTTGCCGGGGAGGTGAGTGCTTGAAGGTACATCTTTAGATCTTGCAATCGAGTCTTTTAGTTTCTTGTTTTATCACGAGTTTAGTTTATAAAAGAAAACTATATTAAAAAATGGAATTGAGTTTGTCTCATACGCTTCACCTTTTTAATATCTTTCGTGAGTATGATGGAAAGGATAATTGTGCTCAAGTGCTAGAAGAAGAAATCTATAAAATGTTTGGCACTAAATATTTGAATGATGAGCATGATTGCAATGTTGTTAGTATGAATTCCTTGAATATCCATGATGCTAATGATATGCAAATCCACAAGCTTGGGGAAGCTATGTTTGATGAAGATGATATTTTTTGTCCCACAAGCTTTGATGGGCAAATTTACTATGATGAAAGCATGCCTCCTATCTATAATGATTATTGTGATGACACTATGCTTTAAAGAATAATGATAACCATGAAACTTGTCATCTTGATCTTAATTTTCAATCACATGATAATTATTTTGTTGAGTTTGCTCCCACTATTCCGAATGAGAAGAATTTTGCTTATGCGGAGAGTAATAAAATTTCTATGCTTGTAGATCATGAAAGGAATGATTTAAGTGCTGGTTATATTGTTGAATTCATTCATGATGCTACTGAAAATTATTATGAGGGAGGAATATATGCTTGTAGGAATTGCAATAATATCAAGTTTCCTCTCTATGTGCTTAAAGTTTTGAAGTTATGCTTGTTTTGCCCTCCTATGCTAGTTGATTATTGTTCCCACAAGTTGTTTGCTCACAAAATCCCTATGCATAGGAAGTATGTTAGACTTAAATGTGCTAGTCATATTCTTCATGATGCTCTCTTTATGTTTCAATTCTTATCTTTTATGTGAGCATCATTGAAATCATCATGCCTAGCTAGGGGCGTTAAACGATAGCGCTTGTTGGGAGGCAACCCAACTTTATTTTTTTCCTTGATTTTTGTTCCTGTTTAGTAATAAATAATTCATCTAGCCTCTGTTTATATGTGGTTTTATGTGTTTAATTAGTGTTTGTGCCAAGTAGAACCTTTGGGAAGACTTTGGGAAAGTCTTGTTGATCATGCTGTCAAAAACAGAAACTTTAGCGCTCACAAGAATTGCTGCCATTTTTATTTAGAGAGTGATATTTAGTTAATTCTTTTTGAATATGATTAATAGATAAATTCCTTAGGTCCAGAAATTTATTTGAGAATTTTATGAGTTATAGAAGTATACGTTTGATCCAGATTACTACAGACTGTTCTGTTTTTGACAGATTCTGTTTTTCATGTGTTGTTTACTTATTTTGATGAATCTTTGGCTAGTAAAAGAGTTTATAAACCATAGAGAAGTTGGAATACATTAGGTTTAACACCAATATAAATAAAGAATGAGTTCATTACAGTACCTTGAAGTGGTGATTTATTTTCTTATACTAACGAAGCTTACGAGTTTTCTGTTAAGTTTTGTGTTGTGAAGTTTTCAAGTTTTGGGTAAGGATTCGATGGACTATGGAATAAGGAGTGGCAAGAGCCTAATCTTGGGGATGCCCAAGGCACCCCAAGGTAATATTCAAGGATAGCCAAGAGCCTAAGCTTGGGGATGCCCCGGATGGCATCCCCTCTTCCGTCTTTGTTCATCGGTAACTTTACTTGGAGCTATATTTTTATTCACCACATGATATGTGTTTTGCTTGGAGCATCAATTTATTTTGTTAGGATTTGCTTTATTTTATTTAGAACAATGTTTTGCATCTTTTATTGCAATAAAAGTGGCATTGATAGCCTTTACTATGCCTATGTTACAAGTACACATGTTGCTGTTTGAAAACAGAAAGTTTTCCGCTGTTGCGATAATTCCCTAGGAAAGTCAGAATGCGATAAAATGTTGAAACCTTTTGCATATTAAGCTCTGATAAATTTACTATAGTGTGAATTTTCTTTCATAATTTTTGGAGCTAGGGAAGTATGGATGTTGCAGCATTCTTTACAGACTATCCTGTTTAGGCAGATTGCTGTTATGTTTGCATTGTTTGCATATGTTTGCTTCTTTAATGATTCTATTTGAGGATAGGACTATTAAAAATGCAGAGACATTTAGTATTCAATGTTGAATAATAATTTTAGTGATTTGCTACAGTAGAGTATGATAAGGTTTTTGCAATGGTTTATACTAACTTATCTCATGAGTCCTTGTTGAGTTTTGTGTGGATGAAGCTTTTGAGATTTAGGGAGACCGTGATATGAGAGGAATTAAGGAGACACAAAAGCTCATGCTTGGGGATTCCCAAGGCACCCCAAGATAATATTTCAAGAAGTCTCAAGCATCTAAGCTTGGGGATGCCCCGGTTGGCATCCCACCTTTCTTCTTCAACAACTATCGGTTAGTATCGGTTGATCCTAAGTTTTTGCTTCTTCACATGATGTTTTCTATTCTTAGATGTCATTTTATTTTGCTTTGCTTGCTGTTTCAATAGAATACCAAGATCTGAAATTATTAAATGTTAGAGAGTCTTCACATAATTGCATAATTATTTGACGACTCATTGATCTTCACTTAAATCTTTCGGAGTAGTTTGTCATTTGCTCTAGTGTTTCACTTATATCTTTTTAGAGCATGGTGGTAGTTTTATTTTGAAGAAATAGATGAACTCTCATGCTTCACTTAGATTATTTTGAGAGTCTTAAATAGCATGGCAATTTGCTTAAAATTCTAATATGCTAGGTATTCAAGAATAATAAAATTCTCTTATGAGTGTGTTGAATACTAAGAGAAGTTTGATACTTGATGATTGTTTTGAGATATGAGGATGGTAATATTAGAGTCATGCTAGTTGAGTAGTTGTGAATTTGAGAAATACTTGTGTTGAAGTTTGTGATTCCCGTAGCATGCACGTATGGTGAACCGTTATGTGATGAAGTCGGAGCATGATTTATTTATTGATTGCCTTCCTTATGAGTGGCGGTCCGGGACGAGCGATGGTCTTTTCCTACCAATCTATCCCCCTAGGAGCATGCGCGTAGTACTTTGTTTCGATAACTAATTGATTTTTGCAATAAGTATGTGAGTTCTTTATGACTAATGTTGAGTCCATGGATTATACGCACTCTCACCCTTCCACCATTGCTAGCCCCTCTAGTACCGCGCAACTTTCGCCGGTATCATACACCTACCATATCCTTCCTCAAAACAGCCACCATACCTACCTATTATGGCATTTCCATAGCCATTCTGAGATATATTGCCATGCAACTTTCCACCATTCCATTATTATGACACGCTTCATCATTGTCATATTGCTTTGCATGATCATGTAGTTGGCATCGTATTTGTGGCAAAGCCACCGTTCATAATTCTTTCATACATGTCACTCATGCATCATTGCACATCTCGGTACACCGCTGGAGGCATTCATATAGACTCATATCTTGTTCTAAGTATCGAGTTGTATTATTGAGTTGTAAATAAATACAAGTGTGATGATCATCATTCAATAGAGCATTGTCCCCCAAAAAGGAGAAAGGCCATAAAAAAGAAAGTCCAGATAAAAAAATAAAAAAATAAAAGGGAAAATGCTACTATCCTTTTTCCACACTTGTGCTTCAAAGTAGCACCATGATCTTCATAGGAGAGAGTCTCTCATGTTATCACTTCCATATACTAGTGGGAATCTTTCATTATAGAACTTGGCTTGTATATTCCAATGATGGGCTTCCTCAAAATGCCCTAGGTTTTCGTGAGCAAGCGAGTTAGATGCACACCCACTAGTTTCTTTTGTTGAGCTTTCATATACTTATAGCTCTAGTGCATCCGTTGCATGGCAATCCCTACTCACTCACATTGATATCTATTGATGGTCATCTCCATAGCCCGTTGATACGCCTAGTTGATGTGAGACCATCTTCTCCTTTTTGTCTTCTCCACAACCACCACTCTATTCCACCTATAGTGCTATATCCATGGCTCACGCTCATGTATTGCGTGAAGATTGAAAAAGTTTGAGAACATCAAAAGTATGAAACAATTGCTTGGCTTGTCATCGGGGTTGTGCATGATTTAAATAGGGACAATTCCATTTCTCCCCCTAACTTGAGCCACCACCTAGCATTTGCCCCTAATTTTCAGGTTGCTCAAAAATACCCCTCTTCCGTCAAGTCACCTTATAGAAATGCCCTTGCCGTCCGGTCAAAGGGTTTTGACCGTCTAGTGAATAGTAACATGGTGAACATTAAATTTGAAAAAATAGCAAAAAAATCAAAAAATCTGAAATTTTGTCGGCTCGAAGATACTCAAGGGCGCAAGGTGCATACAAATTTTCAACCTATTTGGACATTCCAGGAACTCGTGGGAAAGGAAAAAATGTAAATCTATACGCTGTGAACAGTAAATTACAAAAAAATAGCGAGAAAAATTTAAAAAGTATGAATTTTTCTGGCATCAAAGAGGCTTGGGTGCGCAAGGCGCTTGCAATTTTTTTTATCAAATGACATGCGAGGTGCTCTAGCAAAAAAAACAAAATAGTGCATTTTTCAGAGTTTTTTTCTGCGCCAAATATAGTTTTTTTCTCCACAAGCTCCTACAGTGTCGAAACACAACAAAAATTTGCACGCACCTTGCACACCCCAGCCTCTTTGATGCCAAAAGTTTTCATATTTTTTTGAATTTTCTTACTATTTTTTTTGAATTTACTATTTACAGCATACATTTTAAAGTTTTTCCTTTGACACGAGCTCCTGGAATGTCCAAACTGTGCCAAAATTTGTACGCACCTTGCTCCCTTGAGTATCTTCGATCCCAAAAAAATTCAGATTTTTTTGATTTTTTTTGCTATTTTTTTCGAATTTACTGTTCACCATGTTACTGTTCATCGGACGGTCAAACCCCTTTGACCGGACGGTAACGGCAGAAAAGGGCATTTCTGTAAGGTGACTTAACGGAAGAGGGGTATTTTTGAGCATACCTGAAAATTAGGGGCAAATGCCAGGTGGTGCCTCAAGTTAGGGGGATAAATGGAATTGTCCCATTTAAATATTTTGTGTGGTGAAGATGGAGCATAGCCAGACTATATGATTTACTTACTCGAGGACGAGCAGGAATTAAACTTGGGGATGCTTGATACGTCTCCAACGTATCTATAATTTTTGATTGCTCCATGCTATATTATCTACTGTTTTGGGCAATATTGGGCTTTATTATCCACTTTTATATTATTTTTGGGACTAACCTATTAACCGGAGGCCCAGCCCAGATTTGTTGTTTTATGCCTATTTCAGTGTTTCGAAGAAAAGGAATATCAAACGGAGTCGAAACAGAACGATATCAACTGGAGAAGTTATTTTTGGAAGGAAACACACCTAATGGACTTGGATCCCACGTCAGAAGATACGGGAGCTGCCCACGAGGGTGGGGGCGCGCCCACCCCCCTAGGGCACGCCCCCTGCCTCGTGGGGCCCCCGTGGCTCCCCTGACATGCTTCTTCTGCCTATATAACTGCATATACCCTAAAACTTCCAGAACAGAGATTAGATCGGGAGTTCCGCCACCAGAAGCCTCCGTAGCCACCAAAAACCAATCTAGACCCATTCCGGCACCCTGCCGAAGGGGGCAATCCTTCTCCGGTGGCCATCTTCATCATCCCGGCGCTCTCCATGACGAGGAGGGAGTAGTTCTCCCTCGGGGCTGAGGGTATGTACCAGTAGCTATTATATTTGATCTCTCTCTCTCGTGTTCTTGAGATGATACGATCTTGATGTATCGCGAGCTTTGCTATTATATTTGGATCATATGATGTTTCTTCCCCCCTCTACTCTCTTGTAATGAATTGAGTTTCCCCTTTGAAGTTATCTTATCGGATTGAGTCTCTATAGATTTGAGAACACTTGATGTATGTCTTGCCGTGGATATCTGTGGTGACAATGGGATATCACGTGATTAACTTGATGTATGTTTTGGTGATCAACTTGCGGGTTACGCCCATGAACCTATGCATAGGGGTTGGCACACGTTTTCGTCGTGATTCTCCGGTAGAACTTTGGGGCACTCTTTGAGGTCCTTTGTGTTGGTTGAATAGATGAATCTGAGATTGTGTGACGCATATCGTATAATCATGCCCACGGATACTTGAGGTGACATTGGAGTATCTAGGTGACATTGGAGTTTTGGTTGATTTGTGTCTTAAGGTGTTATTCTAGTACGAACTCTAGGGCTGTTTGTGACACTTATAGGAATAGCCCAATGGATTGATTGGAAAGAATAACTTTGAGGTGGTTTCGTACCCTACCATAATCTCTTCGTTCGTTCTTCGCTATTAGTGACTTTGGAGTGACTCTTTGTTGCATGTTGAGGGATAGTTTTATGATCCAATTATGTTAGTATTGTTGAGGGAACTTGCACTAGCGAAAGTATGAACCCTAGGCCTTATTTCCACACATTGCAATACCGTTTACGCTCACTTTTATCATTAGTTACCTTGCTGTTTTTATAATTTCAGATTACAAATACCTTTATCTACCATCCATATACCACTTGTATCACCATCTCTTCGCCGAACTAGTGCACCTATACAATTTACCATTGTATTGGGTGTGTTGGGGACATAAGAGACTCTTTGTTATTTGGTTGCAGGGTTGCTTGAGAGAGACCATCTTCATCCTACGCCTCCTACGGATTGATAAACCTTAGGTCATCCACTTGAGGGAAATTTGCTACTATCCTACAAACCTCTACACTTGGAGGCCCAACAACGTCTACAAGAAGAAGGTTGTGTAGTAGACATCATGAGCCACGGGGACTGCTACGTCTTGAGCTTGCGTTGGTTTTCCCCAAAGAGGAAGGGATGATGGAGTAGAGTAGCGTAAGTATTTCCCTCAGTTTTTGAGAACCAAGGTATCAATCCAGTAGGAGCCCACTCTCAAGTCCCTCGTACTTGCACAAAGCGATAGCCACTCGCAACCAACGCGATTAGGGGTTGTCAAGCCCTTCACGGCCACTTACGAGAGTGAGATCTGATAGATAGAATATTTTTGGTATTTTTGATATAAGGATGCAAAGTAAAAAGTAAAAGCAAAGTAAATAGCAAAAACAATATAAAATTGATGGAGATTGATATGATGAGAATAGACCCAGGGGCCATAGGTTTCACTAGTGGCTTCTCTCAAGAGCATAAGTATTCTACGGTGGGTGAACAAATTACTGTTGAGCAATTGATAGAATTGTGCATAATTATGAGAATATCTAAGCATGATCATGTATATAGGCATCACGTCCGTGACAAGTAGATCGAAACAATTCTGCATCTACTACTATTACTCCACTCATCGACCGCTATCCAGCATGCATTTAGAGTATTAAGTTAAAAACAGAGTAACGCCTTAAGCAAGATGACATGATGTAGAGAGATAAATTCATGCAATATGAAATAAACCCCATATTGTTATCCTCGATGGCAACGATACAATACGTGCCTTGCTGCCCCTTCTGTCACTGGGTAAGGACATCGCAAGATTGAATCCAAAGCTAAGCACTTCTCCCATGGCAAGAACTACCAATCTAGTTGGCCAAACCAAACGGATAATTCTAAGAGACTTGCAAAGATAACCAATCATGCATAAAATAATTCAGAGAAGATTCAAATATTATTCATAGATAGACTTGATCCTAAACCCACAATTCATCGGTCTCAACAAACACACCACAAAAAGAAGATTACATCGAATAGATCTCCACAAGAGAGGGGGAGAACTTTGTATTGAGATTCAAAGACAGAGAAGAAGCCATCTAGCTACTAACTATGGACCCGAAGGTCTGAGGTAAACTACTCACACTTTATCGGAGGGGCTAGGATGATGTAGAAGCCCTCCGTGATGATGGCCCTCTTCTGGCGGAGCTCCGGAACAGGCCCCAAGATGGGATCTCGTGGATACAGAAAGTTGCGGTGGTCGAATTAGGTTTTTGGCTCCTGTTCTGATCATTTGGGGGTACGTGTGTATATATAGGAGGAAGGAGTACGTCGGTGGAGCACCGAGGGGCCCACGAGGCAGGGGCGCGCCCTAGGGGGGCGCCCCCCACCCTCGTGACCACCTCTTTGATCCCTTGCAGTAGGGTCCAAGTCTCCTGGATCACGTTCGGTGAGAAAATCACGTTTCCGAAGATTTTATTCCGTTTGGACTCCGTTTGATATTCTGTTTATCTGAAACACTGAAATAGGCAAAAAAACAGCAATTCTGGGCTGGGCCTCCGGTTAATAGGTTAGTCCCAAAAATAATATAAAAGTGGAAAATAAAGCCCAATATAGTCCAAAACAGTAGATAATATAGCATGGAGCAATAAAAAATTATAGATACCTTGGAGACGTATCAGGCATCCCCAAGCTTAATTCCTGCTCGTCCTCGAGTAGGTAAATTATAAAAAGATAATTTTTGATGCGGAGTGCTACTTGGCATAATTTCAATGCAAATCTTCTTAATTGTGGTATGAATATTCAGATTAGAAAGATTCAAGACAAAAGGTTATATTGACATAGAAAATAATAATACTTGAAGCATACTAACAAAGCAATTATGTCTTCTCAAAATAACATGGCCAAAGAAAGTTATCCCTACAAAATCATATAGTCTGGCTATGCTCCATCTTCCCCACACAAAGTATTTAAATCATGCACAACCCTGATAACAAGCCAAGCAATTGTTTCATACTCTAACTTTTTCAAAACGTCTTCAATCTTCACGCAATACATGAGCGTGAGCCATGGATATAGCACTATAGGTGGAATAGAATGGTGGTTGTGGAGAAGACAAAAAGGAGAAGATAGTCTCACATCAACTCGGCGTATCAATGGGCTATGGAGATGCCCATCAATAGATATCAATGTGAGTGAGTAGGGATTGCCATGCAACGGATGCACTAGAGCTATAAATGTATGAAAGCTCAACAAAAGAAACTAGTGGGTGTGCATCCAACTTGCTTGCTCATGAAGACCTAGGGCAATTTGAGGAAGCCCATCATTGGAATATACAAGCCAAGTTCTATAACGTAAAATTCCCACTAGTATATGAAAGTGACAACATATGAGACTCTCTATATGAAGAACATGGTGCTACTTTGAAGCACAATATATGAGACTTGCTATATCATGGTGCTACTTTGAAGCACAAGTGTGGAAAAAAAGGATAGTAGCATTGCCCCTTATTTATTTATTTATTTATTTTTATGGGCCTTCTTTTTTTCTTTGGCATTTTTTGGGACAATGCTCTATTGAATGATGATCGTCAAACTTCTATTTATTTACAACTCAATGATTACAACTCGATACTAAAACAAAGTATCACTCTATATGAATGCCTCCGGCGGTGTACCGGGATATGCAATGAATCACGAGTGACAAGTATGAAAGAATTATGAACGGTGGCTTTGCCACAAATACTATGTCAACTACATGATCATGCTAAGCAATATGACAATGATGGATGTGTCATGGTGAACTAGATGGTGGAAAGTTGCATGGCAATATATCTCGGAATGGCTATGGAAATGCCATAATAGGTAGGTATGGTGGCTGTTTTGAGGAAGGATATGGTAGGTGTATGATACCGGCAAAAGTTGCGCGGTATTAGAGAGGCTAGCAAGGGTGGAAGGGTGAGAGTGCGTATAATCCATGGACTCAACATTAGTCATAAAGAAATCATATACTTATTGCAAAAATTTAGAAGTTATCAAAGCAAAGTATTACGTGCATGCTCCTAGGGGGATAGATTGGTAGGAAAAGACCATCGCTCGTCCCCGACCGCCACTGATAAGGAAGACAATCAATAAATAAATCATGCTCCGACTTCATCACATAACGGTTCACCATATGTGCATGCTACGGGAATCACAAACTTCGACACAAGTATTCTTTATATTCACAACTACTCAACTAGCATGACTTTAATATTATCACCTCCATATCTCAAAACAATTATCATGCTTCAATCTTTTCTTAGTATTAAACACACTCAAAAGAAAGTTTCACAAATCTTGAATACCAAGCATATTATTATTAGGTAAATTACCATGCTATTAAGAGACTCTCGAATTAATTTAAGTGAAGCATGAGAGATCAATAGTTTCTTTAAAACGAATCCACCACCGTGCTCTAAAATATCTAAGTGAAGCACATAGAGCAAAATTATAACGCTCAAAAGATATAAGTGAAGCACATAGAGCAAAATTATCTAGCTCAAAGTATATAAGTGGAGCACATAGAGCAAAATTATCTAGCTCAAAGGATATAAGTGAAGCACATAGAGCAAAATTATCTAGCTCAAAAGATATAAGTGAAGCACATAGAGTATTCTATCAAATTTTAATTCATGTATGGCTCTCTCAAAAGGTGTGTACAGCAAGGATGATTGTGGCATACTAACAAACAAAGACACAAATAATAAAGGACGCTCCAAGCAAAACACATATCATGTTGGTGAATAAAAATATAGCTCCTAGTAAATTACCGATGGAAGTGGACAAAAGAGGGGATGCCTTCCGGGGCATCCCCAAGCTTTGACTTTTTGGTGTCCTTGGATTATCTTGGGGGTGCCATGGGCATCCCCAAGCTTAGGCTCTTACCACTCCTTGTTCCATAATCCATCAAAAGAATTCACCCAAAACTTGAAAACTTCACAACACAAAACTCAAAATAGAAAACTCGTGAGCTCCGTTAGCGAAAGAAAACAAAAGACCACTTCAAGGTACTGTAATGAACTCATTCTTTATTTATATTGGTGATAAACCTACTGTATTCCAACTTCTCTATGGATTATAAACTATTTTACTAGCCATAGATTCATCAGAATAAGCAAACAACACACGAAAAACAGAATCTGCCAAAAACAGAACAGTCTCTAGTAATCTGTAGCTAGCACAAAATCTGGAACCCCAAAAATCTAAAATAAATTTCTGGACGTGAGTAATTTATCTATTAATCATCTTAAAAAAGAATTAACTAAATATCACTCTTCAAATAAAAATTACAGCAGTTCTGATGAGCGCTAAAGTTTCTGTTTTTTACAGCAAGTTCAACAAGACTTTCCCCAAGTCTTCCCAACGGTTCTACTTGGCACAAACACTAATTAAACACAAAAAACACAACCAAAACAGAGGATAAATTATTTATTTATTACTAAACAGGATCAAAAATCAAGGAATAAAAATAAAATTGGGTTGCCTCCCAACAAGCGCTATCGTTTAACGCCCCTAGCTAGGCATAACGAGCAAGAATAGATCTAGGTATTGCCACCTTTGGTAGGTAATCCATAAGTGTCTCTCATGATAGTTTCATATGGTAATTTTATTTTCTTTCTTGGAAAGTGTTCCATGCCCTTTTTGAATGGAAATTGAAATCTAATATTCCCTTCCTTCATATCAATAATCACACCAACCGTTCTAAGGAAAGGTCTACCAAGAATAATAGGGCAAGAAGGATTGCAATCTATATCAAGAACAATGAAATCTACGGGAAAATAATTCCTATTTGCAACAATAAGAACATCATTAATTCTTCCCATAGGTTTCTTAATAGTGGAATCCGTAAGATGCAAGTTTAGAGAGCAATCATCAAAATTACAGAAATCTAGTAAATCACACAAAGTCTTGGGAATAGTAGAGACACTAGCACCCAAATCACACAAAGCATGAAACTCATGATCTTTAATTTTAATTTTAATAGTTGGTTCCCAATCATCATAGAGTTTTCTAGGGATAGAAACTTTCAACTCAAGTTTTTCTTCATAAGATTGCATCAAGGCATCAACAATATGTTCAGTGAAGGCTTTATTTCGACTATAAGCATGTGGAGAATTTAGCACGGATTGCAACAAGGAAATACAATCAATCAAAGAGAAACTTTCATAATTAAATTCCTTGAAATCCAATATAGTGGGTTTAGCAACATCTGGATTTTTATTTCTTTCAATCTCACTTTCATCAATTTCATCATTAAGATCTAAACACTCCGAATTCTTAGAACGCCTTCTAGGTAAAGGAAGATCATATTCAGTTTCATCAAGATTCATATTGCAAAATAAAGATTTAATTGGAGACACATTAATAACTTTTAGATATCCATCTTGATTTTCATAGGAATTGGAAGAACACGCTTTAATAAAGGCATCTTTGGAAGCACGCATCCTAGCGGTTCTTTATTTACACTCATCAATTGAAATTCTCATGGCTTTTAGAGACTCATTAATATCATGCTTAGGTGGAATAGATCTAAGTTTCAAAGCATCAACATCAAGAGCAATTCTATCAACGTTCCTAGCCAAATCATCAATCTTAAGCAATTTTTCTTCAATCATAGCATTAAAATTCTTTTGCGAAGAAATAACTTCTTTAATATTAGATTCAAAATCAGAGGACATCTTACTATAATTTCCATAAGAGCTGTTGTAGGAATTCCCATAATTATTAGAAGGATTACTAGGATATGGCCTAGGATTAAAATTCCCTCTATAAGCGTTGTTACCAAAATTGTTCCTACCAGCAAAATTCACATCCATAGATTCATTGTTATTCTCAATCAAAGTAGACAAAGGCATATCATTAGGATCATAAGAAACACTCTTAGTAGCAAATAATTTTCATAAGTTCATCCATCTTTACACTCAACACATTAATTTCTTCTATCGCATGCACTTTTTTATTAGAAGTTCTTTTAGTATGCCAGTGAGAATAATTAACCATAATATTATCTAGGAGTTTAGTAGCATCTCCTAAAGTGATTTCCATAAAAGTTCCTCCCGCGGCTGAATCTAAAAGATTTCTAGAAGCAAAATTCAATCCGGCATAAAATTTTTGTATAATCATCCACAAATTCAAACCATGAGTAGGGCAATTACGTATCATTAATTTCATTCTATCCCAAGCTTGTGCAACATGTTCATGATCAAGTTGTTTAAAGTTCATTATATCGTTTCTAAGAGAGATGATCTTAGCGGGAGGAAAATACTTAGAGATAAAAGCATCTTTGCACTTGTTCCATGAATCAATACTATTCTTAGGCAAAGACGAAAACCAAGCTTTAGCACGATCTCTAAGCAAAAAAGGAAATAGCTTCAATTTAACGACATCATTGTTGACATCTTTTTCTTTTGCATATCACATAAATCAACGAAGCTATTCAGATGAGTAGCGGCATCTTCACTAGGAAGGCCGGCAAATTGATATTTCATAACAAGATTCAACAAAGCAGTATTAATTTCACAAGATTCAGCATCGGTAAGAGGAGCAATCGGAGTGCTAAGGAAATCATTATTATTGGTATTGGTGAAGTCACACAATTTAGTAGTATCTTGAGCCATCGCGACAAACAAGCAATCTAACACATGAGCAAACAAAAAGCAAGCGGACAAAAGAGGCAAATAGAGAGGGAGGATAGGGAGAGAGAGGGCGAATAAAACAGCAAGGGTGAATTGGGGGGAGAGGAAAACGAGAGGCAAATGGAAAATAATGTAATGCGAGAGATAGGGATTGTGATGGGTACTTGGTATATTGACTTTTTGTGTATACTCCCCGGCAACGGCGCCAGAAATCCTTCTTGCTACGTCTTGAGCTTGCGTTGGTTTTCCCCGAAGAGGAAGGGATGATGCAGCAGAGTAGCGTAAGTATTTCCCTCAGTTTTTGAGAACCAAGGTATCAATCTAGTAGGAGCCCACGCTCAAGTCCCTCGTACCTGCACAAAGCGATAGCTACTCGCAACCAACGCGATTAGGGGTTGTCAAGCCCTTCACGGTCACTTACAAGAGTGAGATCTGATAGATAGAATATTTTTGGTATTTTTGATATAAGGATGCAAAGTAAAAAAGTAAAAGCAAAGTAAATAGCAAAAACAATATAAACGTGATGGAGACTGATATGATGAGAATAGACCCGGGGGCCATAGGTTTCACTAGTGGCTTCTCTCAAGAGCATAAGTATTCTACGGTGGGTGAACAAATTACTGTTGAGCAATTGATAGAATTGTGCATAATTATGAGAATATCTAGGCATGATCATGTATATAGGCATCACGTCCGTGACAAGTAGATCGAAACGATTCTGCATCTACTACTATTACTCCACTCATCGACCGTTATCCAGCATGCATCTAGAGTATTAAGTTAAAAACAAAGTAACGCCTTAAGCAAGATGACATGATGTAGAGAGATAAATTCATGCAATATGAAATAAACCCCATCTTGTTATCCTCGATGGCAACGATACAATACATGCCTTGCTGCCCCTTCTGTCACTGGGTAAGGACACCGCAAGATCGAACCCAAAGGGGGATGTGCTGCAAGGCGATTAAGTTGGGTAACGCCAGGGTTTTCCCAGTCACGACGTTGTAAAACGACGGCCAGTGAATTGTAATACGACTCACTATAGGGCGAATTCAGAGAAGATTCAAATATTATTCATAGATAGACTTGATCATAAACCCACAATTCATCAGTCTCAACAAACACACCGCAAAAAGAAGATTACATCGAATAGATCTCCACAAGAGAGGGGGAGAACTTTGTATTGAGATTCAAAGAGAGAGAGAAGAAGCCATCTAGCTACTAACTATGGACCCAAAGGTCTGAGGTAAACTACTCACACTTCATCGGAGGGGCTAGGATGATGTAGATGCCCTCCGTGATGACGGCCCTCTTCCGGCGGAGCTCCGGAACAGGCCCCAAGATGGGATCTCGTGGATACAGAAAGTTGCGGCGGTCGAATTAGGTTTTTGGCTCCTATTCTGGTCGTTTGAGGGTACGTGTGTATATATAGGAGGAAGGAGTACGTCGGTGGAGCACCGAGGGGCCCACGAGGCAAGGGGCGCGCCCCCCACCCTCGTGACCACCTCTTTGATCCCTTGCAGTAGGGTCCAAGTCTCCTGGATCACGTTCGGTGAGAAAATCACGTTTCCAAAGATTTTATTCCGTTTGGACTCCGTTTGATATTCTGTTTATCCGAAACACTGAAATAGGCAAAAAAAACAGCAATCCTGGGCTGGGCCTCCGGTTAATAGGTTAGTCCCAAAAATAATATAAAAGTGGAAAATAAAGCCCAATATAGTCCAAAATAGTAGATAATATAGCATGGAGCAATCAAAAATTATAGATACGTTGGAGACGTATCAGGGACTCAGCAATCTCACACCCTCGCGATCAAGACTATTTAAGCTTATAGGTAGGGAAAAAGGTATGAGGTGGAGCAGCAGCAAGCACTAGCATATATGGTGGCTAACATACTCAAATGAGAGCGAGAAGAGAAGGCAAGGCACGGTCGAGAAACTATGATCAAGAAGTGATCCTAGAACATCCTACGTTCAAGCATAACTCGAGACCGTGTTCTCTTCCTGGACTCCGCTGAAAAGAGACCATCACGGCCACACACTCTGTTGATTCATTTTCATTAAGTTAAGATTCAGGTTTTCTACAACCGTACATTAACAAATTCCCATCTGCCCATAACCGCGGGCACGGCTTTCGAAAGTTCAAATCCCTGCAGGCGTGTCCCAACTTAGCCCATCACAAGCTCTCACGGTCAATGAAGGATATTCCTTCTCCCAAGACAACCCGATCAAACTCGGAATCCCGGTTACAAGACATCTCGACAATGGTAAAACTAAACCAGCAAAGCTGCCCGAATGTGCCGACAAATCTCGATAGGAGCTGCACATATCTCGTTCTCAGGGCACATCGGATGAGCGCTCCGTACAACTAGAACCAAACCTCGAGTTTCCCCGAGGGGGCGCTGCAAAGGGATCTAGTTTGGACCAACACTCGGAGGAGCACTGGCCCGGGGGTTTAAAATAAAGATGGCCCTTGAGTCCGCGGAACCCAAGGGAAAAAGAGGCTAGGTGGAGAATGGTAAAACAAAGGTTGGGCATTGATGGAGGAGTTTTATTCAAGGCGAACTGTCAAGGGGTTCCCATTATAACCCAACCGTGTAAGGAACGCAAAATCAAGGAACATAACACCGGTATGACGGAAACTAGGGCGGCAAGAGTGGAACAAAACACCAGGCATAAGGCCAAGCCTTCCACCCTTTACTAAGTATATAGATGCATTAAAGTAGACAAGATATAATAATGATATCCCAACAATAAACATGTTCCAACAAGGAACAAACTCCAATCTTCACCTACAACTAGCAACGCTATAAGAGGTGCTGAGCAAAGCGGTAACATAGCCAAACAACGGTTTGCTAGGACAAGGTGGGTTAGAGGTTTGACATGGCAATATGGGAGGCATGATAAGCAAGTGGTAGGTATCGTAGCATAGCACAGCAATAGAGCGAGCATCTAGCAAGCAAAGATAGAAGTGATTTCGAGGGTATGGTCATCTTGCCTGCAAAGTTCTTCGAGTTGACGTTAGCTTGATCCTCGTAAACGTACTCAACGGGCTCCTCGATCATGTACTCGTCTCCCGGCTCTACCCAAAGCAAGAACATAAGCAAAGGAAGACACAATCAACCACATGCAATGCACAAGCAACATGATGCAAAACATGACATGATATGCGGGATGCGATATGCGATGCATATGCATGTTTCGGAAAAGAAAGATTGAACCTGGCCTCAACTAGGAAAACCAAGAGTGCCACTTGAAAGAGGAGTTGATTTCGGTCGAAATCGATATAAAGATCACCGGAATCGGATGCACGGTTTGCAAATGACAAGCAAAACAAATATGGCACCGATCTACGATTAACAGCACGAAGCCATCTAAAATCATCAAGAACAACAAGCAAATGCACTCTGACATAACAAAAAAAACACATGGCAGGGATCCACTCAAGATGGTTGACAAAAGATGAACACTGAGCTACGGCTAATTCACTCAATAGCGGGTTCAAACAAGCATGGCAAAAGTGCAAAAGATATCAGGTTACAGACTTGTGAAAATAACTAGTCAGGAATTTAACATCAGAAAGCAATGTTTAGAGCAAGATAAGAACATGCTACAGGAACATATCATGGCAAAGCAAAGCATGGCATGAAGCTACTCAAAGCATACAACGAAAGTCCCTTACTGACCATAAGCCAAAAGGGATTAGTAAATACAATGGCATCCATGTGAACATAGCAATTATCGTTAGCAGATTCAGACTTGGTAGAAAACTGGAACATGGCAAAACAGATGCGGAGAGGCGGCGGGCTCCGGCGGCCGGAACTCGCGGCGGTGAGGCGCGCGACACCGGCGGGCGGCGGAGCGGCGTCGGGGGCGAAGGAGGCAGGCGGCGATGGACACGGGATGGGCCGCGGGGGCCAGCGCTGGGCCTGGCGGGCCGGCGCGGTCGGCGGCGAAGTGGGGCTCGCCCGCGGGACACGTGGCGGCTGCTGATTCGTCCGGCGGAGCGGGCGGACGTGTCCGGCGGCGAAATTTCGTTCGGCGGCGCGAGGGAATGGGGAGGTTAGGGTTTCGTCCGGATTTCGAGGGAGAGGGTCCTTTTTATAGGTAGGAGGAGCTAGGAGGCTCCAAATTGAGCACGATTTTCGGCCACGCGATCGTGATCGAATGACCTAGATGATGGAAGGGGTTTAGGTGGGTTTTGGGCCACTTTGGAGAGGTGCTGGGCTGCAACACACACGAGGCCTTCTCGGTTCCTTGGTTAACCGTTGGAGTATCAAACAAAGTCCAAATGGCACGAAACTTGATAGGCGGTCTACCGGTAGTAAACCAAGGCCGCTTGGCAAGTCTCGGTCCAATCCGAGAACATTTAACACCCGCACACGAAAAGAGGTAGAAAGGGATAGCGGAGGACATAGGAGCGCCGGAATGCAAAACGGACAACGGGGAAAATGCTCGGATGCATAAGACGAACATGTATGCAAATGCGATGCACATGATGACATGATATGTGATGCAAGACAAAGACAAAACAACACGAAGACAAAAACCCGACAACGAGGAAATATCATAACTTGGTGCCGGAAATGGCAAGTTGGAATACAAATATGGCAGGTTACATACAAGGTGTTACAACGGAGATGCGGACTCCGGCTCCTTATGAGGTGGCGGAGAAGACCGAGAAGAAGGCAACGGGAACCCGAAAGAGTTCCTGGCGCCAGGTGGTATCGGACACATCGTCCGATAACTCCGAGACGCACTCCTCCCGTGAAAACGAGGAGGAGGAAGATGAAGATTCTCCCCCTCCAGCCGGGGGAGACAAGAAAAGGAAGGCCGCCCCAACCGGGGAGGCTGAAGGGTCCAAGAAGGGAAGGACTCTCCTTCTGGACTGTTCCACCACCGCCGCCGACGGTGAAGACGAGTGGCTACTCAGGGCCAAGCCCCTGGCAAAGTCGTAAGTATTCGGATACCAGAGTAACTCATAGCATACTTTTGTTGCACTGCTTCTTCTAACGTCGAATATGATTATGCAGTCCGCCCCGAGCCCGTATCAACGTATCCTCGTCGGACGGTTCCTTGGACTCGTCGGATATGGATAGTGATACACTTCCAACCGCCTCCTCTCCTTGCCCTACGGACAATGTCGAGGTATTGTCTCAAGGGGCATCGAGCTGGGGGGAGATAGTCCCGGAGGCGCCTCAAGGCGACCTTCCGGACTCCAGGAGCAAAGGGAGCAAGACTCCCAAGGGCTGCAAGTTCGGCCCTCGGCCGAACACCGCGCCGAAACCTCCAGTGGTTCCGGACTCCGGCAGGCGGCCCCCTTCCAAGAGGGGCAAGCCGCCTGTGCCGGTGACCTCTATCCATCCAGAGGCACCGGACAACCTGCTGAGAGCGCTTCGTGGCGCTTCCATCGACGAAGAGCACCACACTATTATGAGTGCGGTGATCAAGAAGGTTCAGTCCGCCAAGAGCGGACTGACTGAAGCCTGTGCCAGCCTTCTAACAGGCTTTGAGGTAAGTATTTAAAATATATGAAAATATTACCGCATAGACAGTAGCCCTTGATGCTCTATTTGGTGTTCACAAAGAAAAACTGAATAGAGGATCAAATAATATCTGCAGGAGTCTAATATAAGTATGTCTGTATGCGTATGCAGGCTTCGCTCCTGACCTCTGCCGCACTGACTGCGGAGGTCGCCGCACTGAAGCAGGACCTCGAGCGGTCCGAGAAAGAACTCGGCCTTGCCAAGAGGCAACTCGAGGAGAACAAA
Organism: Triticum urartu; assembly: GCF_003073215.2. Classification (NCBI taxonomy): domain Eukaryota; kingdom Viridiplantae; phylum Streptophyta; class Magnoliopsida; order Poales; family Poaceae; genus Triticum; species Triticum urartu. Next base: position 581,842,443 of record NC_053024.1, read on the forward strand.
GGTAAGTAATACCTTGTCTATATATATATATATAAAAGATGTGGTTGCAAAATGATAGGATCATCATGGATGTGCCAGGGGCCACGACCGAAGTGGCAACCCTGAAGCGAGCGCTGTCCGAGGCCAAAAACAAAGCGGCCGAGGAGCGCACCGAGCGGGAGAAACAAGAGGCACGGGTGGGCGAGGTGCAGCAAGAGCTTCAAGCTCTCGTGAAGAAGCACGAGGCTTTGGAGCTTGACTCGAAGACGCGAGAGTCCGAGCTTGCCGCGGCCCTCGACAGCACAAAGCATGCCAAGGCTGAAGCCCAAAAGGCCCTCCAGGAAATTGAGGCGATGAGGAAGATAGCAGCGGGTAAGGCATTCAATATGCAAAGAAAGCATGTGAAAGTAAATTACTTGTTACTTACCCGAGTCCGGAGCTCTCCAGGAGCATTCGCAGATTTTCCCCGCAGCGTGTCGGATGCCGCGAAGTATTACCAGGCCGAGGAGGGAAGCTCAACGGAGAAGTTGTTCTGGTCTCAGTATACTGGGACCGAACACCCGATGCCTGTGAGCGACCAGCTGAAGCAACTGGTCGAGCTGCACAAGGCGGCCGAACAGGCCATGAGGGGCCTTATAGTCCGGATGTGGCCTGGCGACTCCCTTCCCAATAGCTACTTCGGCCTGGTGAGGCGGCTTGTGGATGCCTGCACACGGCTGGAAGTCACAAAGCAGTCCGTCTGCATCGAAGGTGCACGCCGGGCTTTTGCCCGTGCGAAGGTGCACTGGGCCAAGATGGACGCCGAGAAGCTGGTGAAGGAGGGGTCGTGATAACCCACAAGTATAGGGGATCGCAACAGTTTTCGATAAGTAAGAGTGTCGAACCCAAGGAGGAGCTAAAGGTAGAACAAATATTCCCTAAAGTTCTATCGACCACCGATACAACTCTAGGCACGCTTGATGTTAGCTTTACCTGGAACAAGTATGAAACTAGAAGTACTTTGTAGGTGTTGTTGGATAGGTTTGCAAGATAATAAAGAGTACGTAAATAAAAAGTAGGGGCTTTTTAGATAAAGAAACAATAAAGTAAATATAGCGAGTGTGGAAAAGTGGTGGTAGGAGTTACGAAATTGTCCCTTAAGCAATTGACTACTTTACTAGACCGATAGCAAGTATTATGTGGGAGAAGCCACTGCTAGCATGTTATCCCTTACTTGGAATTCTATGCACTTATGATTGGAACTATTAGCAAGCATCCACAACTACTAACATTCATTAAGGTAAAACCCAACCATAGCATTAAGATATATTGGTCCCCCTTCAATGCCGTATGCATCAATTTCTATGCTAGGTTGAAGCTTCTGTCACTCTTGCCCTCCAATACATAGTCCTATCAACATACAACTAACCCTATGGTGTGATCCACGCGCGCACTCATATGATGGGCACCAAAGGACAGCAACATAACCGCAAGCAAATTAAATCGATCATAGCAATTCATCAACCACCGATAGGACAACGAAAATCTACTCAGACATCATAGGATGGCAACACATCATTGGATAATAATATGAAGCATAAAGCACCATTTTCAAGTAGAGGATACAACGGGTTGCGGGAGAGTGGACCGCTGTAGATAGGGGGGAAGGTGATGGAGATGTTGGTGTAGATCGCGGTGATGATGATGATGGCCACGGCGGCGTTCCGGCGCCACCGGAGGAGAGGAGGAGAGGGGCCCCCTTCTTCCTCTTCTTCCTTGACCTCCTCCCTAGATGGAAGAAGGGTTTCCCCTCTGGTCCTTGGCCTCCATGGCATGGGAGGGGCGAGATGGAAGAAGGGTTTCCCCCCCATCTATGCCCATGGTATTTTCAATGCGTAATTATGTACGCGTGGCATGGATTTTGCCGTTTGGCTGGGGCTGGGGTGGGGACGCATTGCTATGGGAGCTCGGAACGTGCCAGGCGGTCTTGTTGCCGATTACTCCGGGCGCGCTTGAAGGTGTCCGGGTCTTTAATTGCCGAACTGGTGGATTGCCTTAAGAGGCTGCTTTGCACTTCTGCTCCGAGGGCCGCAGTGTGCTCCTCCGTGCAGAGAGCGCTCTGTGTTTCCATTGACTGTGATGACCCCCCGAGGTCCTGGCATCTTGAGCTTGAGATATGCATAGTGCGGTACCGCGTTGGATCTCGCAAATGCGGTTCGCCCGAGCAGTGTGTGATAGCCACTGCGGAACGCGACTATATCAAAGATTAACTCCTCGCTTCGGAAGTTATCCGGGGATCCGAAGACCACTTCCAGTGTGACTGAGCCTGTGCAATGGGCCTCTACACCTGGTATGATGCCTTTGAAGGTCGTTTTTGTGGGTTTGATCCTTGAGGGGTCTATACCCATTTTGCACACTGTGTCCTGATAAAGCAGGTTCAGGCTGCTGCCACCGTCCATAAGGACTCGAGTGAGGTGAAATCCGTCGATGATTGGGTCTAGGACCAGTGCGGCGAATCCGCCATGACGGATACTAGTGGGATGGTCCCTGCGATCGAAGGTGATCGGACAGGAGGACCATGGGTTGAACTTTGGGGCGACTGGCTCCAATGCATATACATCTCTTAACGCACGTTTCCGCTCCCTCTTGGGGATGTGGGTTGCGTATATCATGTTCACCGTCCGCACTTGTGGGGGGAACCTCTTCTGTCCTCCGGTGTTCGGCTGCCGGGGCTCTTCCTTGTCATCACTATGTAGCCCCTTATCTTTGTTTTCGGCATTTAACTTGCGAGCCTGCTTGAACACCCAACATTCCCTGTTGGTGTGGTTGGATGGCTTGTCGGGGGTGCCATGTATTTGGCACGAGCGATCGAGTATACGGTCCAAACTGGACGGGCCCGGAGTGCTTATTTTGAATGGCTTTTTCCGTTGACCGTGTTTAGAACCTCTGAATCCGGCATTGACTGCCGTATCCTCGGTATTGTCGCTATTGACGCGGCGCTTATGTTTGTTGCGACGTGACCTGCCATTGCTATCCTTGGTATCTGAAGTACCGTGGTTCTTTGATATGTTATTGTTGCGAGCCAGCCAGCTGTCTTCTCCCACGCAAAAGCAGGTCATGAGTGTCGTGAGGGCTGCCATAGATTTCGGCTTTTCCTGGCCAAGGTGCCGGGCGAGCCACTCGTCGCGGATGTTGTGCTTAAAAGCTGCTAGGACCTCTGCATCCGGACAGTCGACGATTTGATTTTCCTTTGTCAGGAACCGTGTCCAGAATTGCCTGGACGATTCCTCTGGCTGCTGAATTATGTGGCTCAAGTCATCGGCATCCGGTGGTCGCACATAAGTGCCCTAGAAATTGTCGAGGAATGCAGGTTCCAGATCTTCCCAACAGCCAATGGATTCTGCTGCCAGGCTGTTGAGCCAATGCCGAGCTGGTCCTTTGAGCTTGAGTGGAAGGTATTTGATGGCGTGTAGATCATCACCGCGGGCCATGTGGATGTGCATGAGGAAGTCCTCGATCCATACCGCAGGATCTGTTGTGCCGTCGTATGATTCTATATTTATGGGTTTGAAACCCTCTGGGATTTGGTGATCCATTACTTCGTTTGTGAAGCATATGGGGTGTGCGGCGCCTCTGTAGTGGGCTATGTCGCGACGCAACTCGAATGAGTCTTGTCCGCTGTGTTCGGCCCGGCCGGATTTACTTTTACTGTATCCGGCGTGACGGTTATCGTCTCGCGTAGTGGCGCGGCCTCGTGATCCATAGATAGATCTTGCGTGTTTTGCTTTGTCCTCCAATTTGTCTCGCAGGTCTAGCATGTTTCCTCATGCCTTGTCATTTTTATTTGAGTGGCGTCGGGGTGCGGGCTGAGTTTTTGGCTGAAATGCCTCTCTGTCGCGGTCACGAGGTGGCCGATCAGCCGCGTCATATGCTGGAGATGTAGATTTTAATGCTTCCTCCTCCAGTCAGGGTAGCAACCTGCGCTTTGGGTAACTCTTGGAGGGGCGTTCGAGTTCATATTCCTCAGCCGCAAGGACTTCAGTCCATCTGTCAGCTAGCAAATCTTAATCAGCTTGAAGCTGCTGCTACTTTTTCTTAAGGCTATTTGCCGTAGCTATAAGCCGGCGCTTGAAGCGCTCTTGCTCGACGGGATCCTCCAGCACGACAAATTCGTCATCGTCGAGGCTTGCCTCGTCTTCGGAGGGAGGCATGTAATTATCATCCTCCGCCTCTCCATCTGCCGCTCTCTCGGGAGGGCTGGCTTCTCCATCCTCCTGCTCTAAATCTTGCTGGAGGGGATTGTTGTCGTCTTCGGCACTCTCCGGAGTGCTATTATCTCCTATGCCGGTGTCACCGCTTTTGCTTTGGCGAGACTTAGAGCGGCGCCGCTGACGTCGGCGCTTGGGTTGCTTCTTGGAGGGGTCATCCTCCGTTGTCCGTCGCCATTGCCTTCTTTGGGTGTGTCCACCATGTATATATCATATGATGAGGTGGCTGTCCAGTGCCCTGTGGGCAGTGGTTCCTCTTCGTCTCCCGCATCATCGTCCATACCATCGATGTCTTCGGAGTCGAAGTCAAGCATGTCGGTCAAATTATCGACAGTGGCTACTAAGTGGGTGGTGGGTGGGCGGCGAATTTCTTTGTCATCCGCATCCCAATCCTGCCGAACATAGTTCGGCCAGGACTCTCCTGACAGGGAGAGAGACCTTAATGAGTTCAGCATGTCGCCGAAGGGCGAGTGACGAAAATATCCGCGGAGGTGAACTCCATGATCGGCGCCCAGTCGGATTCGATAGGCACGGGCGCAGGCGGTTCGGAGTCCGTGGCTGGGAAAGAATCCGGCAATTTGGTGTCACAACTCTCGTGAAGGGTAAGGTCGATACTCGGCTCGATCGCCGCTGAGAATGCGGCCTCCATGGCAGGGTCTATCCCCCGTCCGTGGATGGCGCAATCGGCTCCGAATTGAGGGTCGAAGCGGTTGCCAGTGCGATCTCCTGCGCACTGTTCGATGGTAGAGCTAAATCATGCTCATCATGACCGTGCGGCGTACTCGGCAGTGGCTCGAATCCGTCGAAGATCAAGTCTCTGCGGATGTCGGCCGTGTAATTTAAGCTTCCAAACCTGACCTGGTGGCCAGGGGTGTAACTCTCGATTTGCTCCAGATGGCCAAGCGAGTTGGCCCGCAGTGCGAAGCCACCGAATATAAAGATCTGTCCGGGGAGAAAAGTCTCACCCTGGACTGTATCGCTATCGATGATCGAAGGAGCCATCAAGCCTAATGATGAAGACACAGAGGAACTCTCAATGAAAGCACCAATGTGAGTGTCAAAACCGGCGGATCTCGGGTAGGGGGTCCCGAACTGTGCGTCTAAGGCGGATGGTAACAGGAGGCAGGGGACACGATGTTTTACCCAGGTTAGGGCCCTCTTGATGGAGGTAAAACCCTAGGTCCTGCTTGATTATTCTTGATAATATGAGTAGTACAAGAGTTGATCTACCACGAGATCAGAGAGGCTAAACCCTAGAAGCTAGCCTATGGTATGATTGTCTGTTGTCCTACGGACTAAAACCCTCCGGTTTATATAGACATTGAAGGGGGCTAGGGTTACACAGAGTCGGTTACAAAGAAGGAGATCTACATATCCGTATTGCCAAGCTTGCCTTCCACGCCAAGGAGAGTCCCATCCGGACACGGGACGAAGTCTTCAATCTTGTATCTTCATAGTCCAACAGTCCGGCCAAAGGATATAATCCGGCTGTCCGGATACCCCCTAATCCAGGACTCCCTCAGCCCCAATCAGCAAGTTTGCGGTAGCGTTGTTGCCGTGATCGACCATCTATTTTTATGGCTGAAGTACCCCAGTCATCTAAAGAATCGGCACTGTTCCTGCCTTCAAAGAGAGTTGTTCGTATGTAGAATCAAGAAGCACATACAAGGTGAGCACAGCAATTCAGCTATTCTGTTTAATATATGTGACACTAAATTACCTCCAGTTAAAGGTCTTTCAGTAAATGTAGATGATGCTTCAACAATACTCTTAATTATCATTGGTTTGTTATATTTTTTCATGTAAATGATGTGTTGCAACTAGGTCAACTCTGCAAGAGCTTGGGAAATTTGAGGGCACTTCCAATCCATTAACTAAATTAGGATCTTCAGATTCCGCCTTAGTTCTAGATAAATAAATTATGCTCCAGTGTTTAGTCTTGAAAGCTATGCCATAAGAAGTGCTATTCATCATTTCAAAACATTGATATTTCTGACAGTGTTTAACGCTCTGCATATACAGTTTTTGTACTTTGCACGAATGATACTTTTTATATACTTACGACCATTCCAGCATTTTAATAGCTACAGTATTTTGTATGTCTTCCGTAGTTTCTCAACTCACATGTAAACTGTTATTTTCACATTTGCTCCTCTTCTACGAATGTCTCATTGATCCCTCTTCTTTGATCTCAAAATTCAGATGAAAATTATTTTTTAAATCAGTTTATCTGGTCCCTGTCCGTAGCTGGCTGATGGTTGATGACTGTCCATTCATATTGTTTACGTAGTTACTGAAAGGTCCTTATAATGCGTATTTTACATTGAACTGATACCTGATAGACAAGGTAAACTCTAGCATGTAATCGTCGTAATTCATGAGGATACATGCAGAACCAGTATGCTCATAGGTCCTAACATTTTTGTGATGCTTTTACTTGCTTAATAAAACTCTCTAGATCTCTCTACTAGATGAGATATTTGATTGAGAATTCTAATGTCTAATAACCATTGAAACAACCTATGCATTGATTTGTTAAACATAATGGAACACATGAAATGTATATAGTGGCATGCCCTTGTGTCGAATTGTATTAAATTGCTTTGATGCTAATGCATGACATTTGATACTTGACAGCCTTGGATATTTACTGAGATAAAAGAACAAAGGGACCGAGATATCACATCTGGTGAGAGATTGAGTATTCTAAAAGATTTTATGTGTTTTGGTCTCAAACACTCGGGCTCATGACATTTTCTTTGTCATTTTTTCACAGGGAGGGTGTGATTATTGAAAATTGATGTTGGGTGTGATACTATACAACAAGGAAGAAGCTTTTGACTTGTTGAAGACAGAAGGTCTAGCATGTCTCACCCTGATGTAGAATTGGTCTTTAATGGGGCATTAACAAGTTCTGAATATAAACTAATTTTGCTTTCTTGGCAGTGACTCTCGGAGGGGAGGAGCTTCATGTTGTCAACATTGTTATTTTCAATACATAACTTTTTGTTGGTTAGCTGACATTGTTTGATAAAGAAAGAGTCAAATGTTGTTATGATGCATGAGTTGCTTTTAGTGGAGCTAATGCGTTACGAGGATTTGTGAAGGCTTTGGAGTTGGCAATCTGAACAGCCTGTATGATTAATGGAAGCGTGTGGGGCCTCGGCCGAAAGGGACTCCCCTCCCTCCCTCCCCCGGCGCCACCCGCGCGGCGCCGGGGAGGGCTCCAGATCCCCGCCGCCACACCCCCTCCTCCTCCCTCCTCCTCCCTCGCCGCCGCCAAGGGGCGCGGCCGGGCGAAGCCCGGGCGTCGCCGGCGGCGGCGGGGCTCCTTCGGCCCCCGCCTCGTGGGGTATGGCGCGGGCCAGATCTTGCGGCTGGGCGCGTGCTCGGTGCCGGGCGTGGCGGCGCGGCGGCGCCCCGGAGCAGGTCGGCGATGGCGGCGTTCGACGGGTGGCGGGCGGCATGGTGGTGGTGCGGGCCGGTGGTGGAGTCGGCGGCGGTGCTTCCGGCAGCGCTTCGGCGTCGCCTCCGGCGGCACGGGTCGCGGTTGACCGGGTCACGGGAGGCCCTCTCACCATGGTGCTCTGGTGAGGGGGCGGCGCGGCAGCGGAGGTGGTGGGTTGCTCCCACCTAGTCGGGCCCTCGCGGCTAGGTGGCGGTGCTCGGCTCGGGTGGATCCCCTGGTGGTGTCTTCAGGCGGCGACGGCGATGGCTCCGCAACCCTCCCTCTCCGGCTTCTGGCGACGGCTGATGCCCCCTGATGCTCCGGGCCTTCGAAGCGGGGGCGGAACACGGTTCCGGGGGGAAGTTGGAGACAGGGTGTCGATCGTGGCCATGTGCCACTTCTCCGCCTTCCCCTTCCCCCGATCGAGGTGGTCGCGGCCCTTCTCGAGGCAGCTTGGCCGGCGGCGGTTCTGTAGGTGGTCGGGGTTGTGGATCTTGACAAAGGCGTGGCCTTTGGGGGCTTCAGGGCGGTCTCATGGCGGGGCGGCGGCCCTGGCGGTGGGAGTCGCGTTGGTTGTGGGCGGATCGCATGACTCGGATGCGGGCAGGCAACCATGGCCGCTCGGGCGGCATGGTTGTGGGCATTGGCGGACCGGGGTGGCGACGAGGGAGTTGAAGCACCGGGGTTCATCACCTACCCAGTCCCGTTCTGGTCGACGGTGACGGCGTCCGTGGACGTCGTGTTCCTCCTTGCAGGCTCCGTTGTGGTGCTTCTTCTCCCTCCATCTTACCCCGGGTGAAAACTTGATCTTCGGATCAGACGGTGGCGACGGTCTTGGTCGTGCCCTTCCTGGAGGCCCCGTCTTGGAGTCCTCGGTCCGGCGTGTCCGTCGCGCATCCTCCCGGACGATCGCTCCTTGGTGGTGGTCTCGGTCGACTCTTAGCGGATCCTTTTTTTGCTTATCTTTTAGATGCTTTGTGTCGTTGAGGTTGTGCGTCGGTGCCCGGCATTCATGTATCTTGCCTTGGGTTTGTGTGGCGTGTGTTTGTATCGGATGCTTGTTGTTGTGGTTGTGGTTGTGCTTTATAATATAAAGCGGGGGAAACCCTTTTTCGTATTAATGGAAGCGTGTGCATTCATCCAAAGAATTCACAGAACAAATCTTCCGTTTGGCGACTGCAGAGTGCAGAGGACGAAATCTTTTACCTGATTAATTGGTATGTTTGCTATGCCGAGTCTCCTATTTTATGTCTGAATTTGCAAAGCATCGTCACTCAGCTTACACTTTTTTAACCTGGTGATTAAATTTTCTTGCTCGGTTAAACTAATTGCGCATATGAGTACCATTGCCAGTCTTTATTAGTTCAGTTTTTTCCCGTTGAGTATAAAGTTCCAGTTCGGCAGATCGTTCTTCACTAGATAACTATATTAGTGACAGTGAGTGCTTACCTCTCTTGTAGTAAGCTCAGTTTTATAGATACATAATTTGATGCATAGCTTAACTTGGACTCTAGCCTATATGATCGTATTCGGTGACCGGAAGATTTGAGAGAATACAACATGTTATGTGCCCATATCTGCTTGAAGAAGATACACAACATGATATGTCACATAGTTGCGGACACCATCCAATTTGTTACATATATTTATATTTATTTATTTATTTTGCAGTTTTATTTTTGTACTGTGATATAAAGAAGGAATGTGCATCGTAGGGGATTTGCTACGTGCTACATATGTCTTATTCACTGGCAGTCAGTCAGCTTATATTCCAGTGCTGAGAAATGGCACAATCATCTCATGCCATTTCGTGGGAGCAGTAGAAGAAGCATAGATGCAATGGTGTGAAGCAGAACACTAATCAGTTCAATAAGTATGCACTTCCCAAGTTCCTTATGCAAATGAAATGGCACACTTTTTCTTATGCCCTCATATAGTGTGGATTGAAGATTACAGAGTGAACGATAGCATGATATAACTCAAGTTCATTGTAGGTAAATCTTCTGCCATATGTATGTGCATATCCCTTTTTAACGTTGATTTCATATGATGTATTCTATGTCAACAATCCGTGTTGCTGTTAATTGTTATTTTTATCTATGGTTTGCAGTTGTAAAAAATTCGTACGGGAGCAAGTATTGTGATCACAATTACAGACAAGATTCCTAAGTGCTTGACAATGTGAGTGCTCGAGCAAAGCAATTTACGGTGTAATCTTTTCAATAGTTCCTTCAAGCTAATCATATATCGTTACAGTAGTTTCTTCTCCTTTAAATTAAGACAATCTGCTTATGAGAGATATATAACTTCATGCAGACCTACGACTTCGAATAAATTTGTCCTATGGGTGACATGAACATCTGTGGCAAGAACGGCGATGTGATGCTCATGGGAGTTGAGGTCAAGGAAGTGAATACACCGATGATGCATCCATAGATGTATAAATTGTTCTTGCATGAGCATATTGTGGTAACTACGGGGAGGAGATAAAGAGCATCAACAACCTCTTGACCGGGGTCTTTGTCGCCACAACGAACAACAACAGTTATTACCAGCTTGTGAGGTAGCTGTTGGGGCGTTGGAACCTTCTTGAGAAGAAGAACAAACTGGTGATCGAGTTGTTCAACGAGGACGACAGGAGCGGCCCTGGCAAGGAGCAAAAGAAGGCAGAGTTCGGCTCCACTGGCTGCCAACTCCGACAGTGGGAGGAGGAGAAGGAAAAAAGGAGTAATTTAATGGTGAAAGAAACTTGAAAGCTTGTTCTAACTATTAAATTATATGTGCCCCCGTTGCAACACACATTGGATTAGTACACTGTCATAATTTCAGAAAATTTGCAGAAGCAGCGATACACCTTTCTCACAAATATTACACTGATTGTTCAGTACTTTTTTTCCAAGCATTCAGCTTTTGACTGCATAGAAGAGAGTACAGAGGAATGAATATTTAGTGATAGAGGCTAGGCATTGTGAGCTTGTTGAGGGGAGGGGGCATTTCTGGTATTTCTAGCACACCTGCTTGTTTTGCATCTATTTATAGATAATTCTTTTCAATACTATGATTGCCACTCTAACTGTGTGCCTGATTGAACTGTGAGTATTATCCTCTTTGATTATCTTGCACTGCGGAATTGTTGTACAAAACAAATTTATAGGTGATATTCGTTGTTTCTCCTCTTAACTATGTATATGGAACAATGGATCGCACATATTCCTATAAGCTAGATTATCTTCACATTTATGCATAGTCTTGCTGGATGCAGTTATAGTAAGCAAATATATTTCTTCCCATTTATTATTCTTGCTTGGAGAGAAAAAAAAAGTCTGATAATAAGCATTTTTATATAAGCTTATTTATTGCAAAATGGAACATAAACTAACTATCGTTTTTTCTTACTTGTAGCGCAAAATGTGAGAGCTTATATACCCACATAAAACAAGTAGGTGTTATGAAATCCATCAATGTTGATGTTGTATGTCTAATTTTTGTTGCCATAGTTGTCATCTATAAACAGCAAGATTCTTTTTCAACTTTTTCTTGAGGTAACTGTCGATGAGCACGGGAGCTCGGAGGAGGCCATAGCGCAGCTTATGACACCTCATTATGACGGGCTATTTGTTTGTTTTTTGAATTTTCAAATGCGCGAGGGGGCGAGGGGGGTTCCCCTACCTGAATATATTGATCAAAGTGGGTTATTTGTTTTACATAGAGCCATAGAACCATTCCATTCTTCTACTATTCATGCTAGCGGCAAGAGTTGTTCTAGCATCTGCTGACCGTTATTTGTTGAAATTATGAAATAGCTTTCTATCATTACAGTTTTACGTGCATCGGTGATGTCTAATTCAAATAGTATGTTTGTAGAGAACCAAGTGCCCTGACCTACAGATCGTTGTGAAAGTGGTCTTTGAGCAACAATAAACCTGGGTCATACATTTGGTCGTGTACCTAATATCTCCGATCAATGTTGTTTTTTATGTTCAAGTTTATTTGTATTGCATTATGATGGCCCATGTAAACATTGGATGAGTTGCCAACCTAGTAAGAAGTTTACTTTGTTTTTGTTGCTACCGCCTACTTTTTGAAGCATTTGAAACAACAAAGAATAGTATTTGCTTGCTTTAAGTCATCAAATACTTTTTGTTGTGATCTATAATTCATTTTTTTGTTGAGTGCATGTTGAGGTAGCATTATCTTTTTATCTAGAAAGTTTGCTATAGGCATGTAGTGAATTACATCTGAAGGCGGTTGCCACCCATGTCCCTTGTTGCTCACCTACCACGGCGCACAGGCTCACTCCAAATACGAGTTAGTGGATTTGTGATAAGAGTGAGGGTTGAGAGTGAGTGGGATGTGGATTGGGGTTGGTCAAATGCAGCAAATTGCATTTTAGTAGAGATGGTTTTGCAGCAAATTGCATGAGCGAGCGGTCCATACATATTTTTCATAAGTCACATTATTCTTTGGTTAGGATAGAATGGTAAATGCATTGGTTGGTTGCTTCAAGAGTAATAACGGACACAGTGGTGTATCAGTTGCATGTCCAACAACGGACATTATATTTTTGTTTCGTGGTAATGCACGACATTCAACTGTATGTTACAACATGACAATGGCTCAGGAGAGATTGGATCTACCTTCTTCGCTCGGCAGGCATCCTGAGTGGTGCACACCTCCTCCCCGTTGATGGCGATGGTGAATCGACACGAACACTAGGGAAGGGTATGGACGTAGAGCGGGGCTCTTGGCAGGGGATTCCTACTTGACGGTCCATGGGGAAGTACAGTATGAAGGAGATAGGGCGCCATGTCGAAGGTGTGGTGGGCGTCATCTATAAATGTCCCGCTACGATGGAAACCCGAGCGAAAAGGGTAGGGTATGACAGGAAAATGGAACCGTGCGTCATGGGGTGGCGTTTTTGTGTTGGGACCGCATGTTGGTGATAACATGTCAGATAGGCCGGACAACCACATTTCTCTTCTACATATGGGCTAATTTGAGGGAACCCAAATTGTCTAGGTGGTTAAATTTTGGAGACGTTCGATTGGCGCCCATTTGATACCCATACATGCTTGGCTCTATGAGAGAGAAATGAGTTTCAACCCTGAAGACGACCTTAATTTTTTTAATTTATTTATATGTATTTTAGCTCGTAGCAACGCACGAACATTCTGCTAGTATGAGGAGAGGCGGACTAGGAATAATAGTGGGAGCCTATATGGGGCGCCCAGTGGCGCATTTTAGCTCTCATTGGACCGCACTATTAGTGCGGAGCTCCTAGTCAGCGCTCGAAAGGGAACACTACTGGGCTGGCCCAGAAAAACTAGCGATCGATGCACGGGACACTCAAACGAGATGCCGGCCGTTCTTTCCCTTGCATTTTTTGGTATAGGAGTTCACTTGATCGCTTCTGATGCCGGTGGCTGGCTGACCATCTAACAGTTGCCCGTTGACTTTTGAAAAAGTTCATAAAATTTTAAAAACATAAAAAACATGTTTCACAATTTTTTTGAAAAAAGCTCATCGAATTTGAAAAAAAATTCATCAATTTGAAAAAAAATCATCAAATTTGAATAAAGTTCATCAAATTCGAAAAGAAGTTCATGATTTTGAAAATAAGTTTATTGAATTTGAAAAAAAGTTCATTATTTTTTTTAAATGATCCAAATTTGAAAAATGTTCATGGAATTCGAAAAAAACTTCATTGAATTTGAAAAAAATTCATCATTTTTGAAAAAAGATCATTGAATTTGAAAAAAGTTCATCAAAAATTTTAAATATGAATTTTAGAAAAGGGTAAATAAAAGAAAAAATAAAACTCAAATAAAACCGTTCCAAAAATGACCGGCGAATCGGTAAAAATCAGTTTGGGAAGCTAAGCTTCCCAAAAACAGGGCGCTCCCGTGATTGAAGAGAGAAATAAATAAATAAAAAAGGTTATAAAATGATTCAAATTTGAAAAATGTTCATGGAATTCGAAAAAAAACTGCATTGAATTTGAAAAAAATCATCATTTTTGAAAAAAGGTCATTGAATTTGAAAAAAGTTCATAAAAAATTTAAATATGAATTTTAGAAAAGGGTAAGTAAAAGAAAAAGGAAAACTCAAATAAAACCGTTTCAAAAATGACCGGCGAATCAGTAAAAATCAGTTTGGGAAGCTTCCCAAAATCGGGGGCGCTCCCGTGATTGAAGAGAGAAATAAATAAATAAATAAATAAATAAGGTTATAAAAGCACTAGTCCTTCGGTGGCCTAGTGGTTAGAGCATCTCCAGCCGTGCCCCCAAGACGTCCCCAGGCCGCTTTTTTTAGCGCCGACGCCGAAAAAACGGCTCAGTCGCGTCCCAAGATGCCGAAATCCGCCGGATCGGCCCGTTTTCTGACCCGGCGCGCCCAGGCCGAACTCAGCGCACTGGGGGGCGCTTGGGGGCACCGGCGGAAGGGAAAATCGCCCGGGTCCCCACTGTCAGGCGAAAAGTCACACTGATTCGCCCCGTTTTTCTCTCTCCTTCCTCGACACCTTACCGATCCCGGCGTCGCCAGCCACCTCTCCGCCGCCGCTGCTATCTCGCCATTCCTTGTCATGAAACAAAGAAAGATTCCCCCGACGCCCGCTATGTGTTCGGTGCTGGGCCGTGTATCGGCGCTTGGGGGCGACCTGGGGGGGCGGCGGCTGGGAACGCACTAGCACCCAAGCCTAAAATAGCGCCGGCTCACCCCCAAGCGGCGGTTTTCGGCGCGTCTTGAGGGCGCAACGGCTGGAGATGCTCTTACCCTCATTTGCTTCCAAGGAGCTGGTTGCGAAGGAAACTAATACTACTAATCGAAAATATGGCACCGGTGGGATTCGAACGCAGCACCTGTACAATCACAGCTTAACGTAATGACCACTACACCATCCTAGCTCTTATGTATTAGTTAATGTTTTCTTTAGTTAAATGCTAACGTATAACCAATATAAATTATATTGGAAAAAAAAGTAAATTTGAAAACAAGATCATCAATTTTTTGAAAAAGTTCATAAAAGTTTTAGATAGAGTTCATCGATTTTGAAAATAGTTCACCGATTTCGAAAATAGTTCACCTATTTCGAAAAAAGTTTATCGAATTTGAAAAGGAGTTCATGGATTTTGAAAAGAGTTCATGGATTTCGAAAAGAGTTCATCGAATTCGAAAATAGTTCAGCGAATTTGAAAAAAAGTTCACCGAGTTTGAGAAAAAGTTCATCGATTTTGAAAAAAAATTCATGGATTTTGAAATGAGTTTACCGAATTTGAAAAAGAGTTCATCGGTTTCGAAAAGAGTTCATCGATTTTGAAAAAAAGTTCATTCAAATTAGCAAAAGAAAAAAAGTATAAAAACCAAACAAAACTGTTTCAAATAAAAAGGAAAAAAGAAAGTAAAAACAGAACAAAACTGTTCCGAACAGAAAAGAAAGACGAAAAAAGAGAAAAATGAGAATGAAAAAAGAAATAGAAATTATAGAAAGACGTAAGAAATAAAGAATGGAGAAGCAATTGTTGAGCAAATAACGGGAGACGGTGGGTTGGTTAGTTCATCACTGGAATGACAGCCAGGTCACCGGATCGAAACATGCTCTATACAGGTACTGGGGAGCAGTTTTCGCGGAAGCTTCAATGACCGGATTTGTGTGTTCTTTTCTTCTTCTGTGGTTGTTTTCATTGTTTTTTTTGCAGATCTCATTATGTATTTCTTTACATTTTTTGTACTTTATTATAATTATTTCAAGTTGTTTTTGTGTTTCTTTACCGGGTTTTTTGGATAAATTTTTATTTTTTATTTTCTTTTAAAAAATGTCGAATTATTATAATACGTGTTGTACATTTTTTATATACATGTGAAACATTTTTTGGTACACATAGA
Source organism: Triticum urartu (assembly GCF_003073215.2). Classification (NCBI taxonomy): domain Eukaryota; kingdom Viridiplantae; phylum Streptophyta; class Magnoliopsida; order Poales; family Poaceae; genus Triticum; species Triticum urartu. The sequence goes on from NC_053024.1 coordinate 581,858,001, forward strand.
TTTTATTTTCAAATAATGATTAATATTTTTTAAAATAAATGTTAGAAATATTTTATTTGAATACATGTTGAACATTTTTTAATGGTACAAAACATTATTACACTAACATTTTTTTTTACAAAGTAATAGCTTTTTCGAAATGTCATGAATATTTTTTTAAATGTGTGAACAATTTTCTCAAAAGTCAAGAACATTTTTAACATTGTAGTAATTTTTTTTTCAAAGGTCACAAACATCTTTTTTCAAATGTGTGAGCATTTTGTAAATGTCACTTAGGTTTTCATGAAATGCACTAAAAACATGTTTTCATAAATGACGCAAACAATTGGTTACATTCAATAAACATTTTAAAAATATAATGAACATTTTACGAAACACGTGCACATTTTTAAATGTCTCAAACATTTATTTCATGGTACAATTTTTTCTAAGTGAGTGATCATTTTTCTAAAACAGCATGAGTATTTTTTTCTGAAACACACTTACATTTTCAAATTTCATGGACTCTATTCAAAAATAAAGTTGTGCAAAACAATTTAGAAGCATCATGAATGATTTTTAAATATTACAAATATCATATTTTCCATTTTGGAATGAAAATATAAGTAATAAAACAAGAAAAATGAAAAAAAAGGGAGAGAAAAAGAGAGAAGCCAACTCTCCTCGGCGCTGGGCTGGCCATTCAGATGGCTATTGAGGTAAGTGCATGTACAATGGTACTATCTTAGAAATGTCACGTAGGATAAATGATTAGATGAAGGAGAGAGAACTCATAAGAAAAGGCTTCTCTTCTCTTATTTAAGATAAGATAAGAGATGATCTCTTAGCACAATTTGTTTCACCATGTTTTAAAGAATTGCTAGTTATTCAAGATAAGGCTAAGATATAACTCATTGTAGACATATTTTTTTGTCATCTCTCAATTACATGAAACACTTAAAATAAGATTGTCTTATCAACCATTGTACATGTCCTAAGGGTGTCTTCCGTCTTGCACAAAGTTAGACAAAGTGTTGGGGAGTCCCTGTTGGAGAATAGTATTATTTGATGTGCGGGTCGCTGGTTAGGGACGAACATACCATTTTGGGTTTTGGGAAGGGTTTTTTTGTGATTTTTATTTCGATTTTTCTGCTTTCTTCATTTTTCGTGTTTTCCTTTTTTCCTTTGGGTTTTTCTTTTCTTTTTCATTTTCATTTTAGTTTTTTCTTTTCTTTTAATTTTGTTTATTTTTTATTTTTTGAACATACTTTTTAATTTTGTAAACTTTTTTTTGAAATCATGACATTTTTATGTAATCATGGACATTTTTCAAATTCATGAACAGTTATTTAAAACGTTAACATTTTTTCAAATTCATGAATATTTTTTTTCAAATTCATGAAAAGTTATTTAAAACGTTAATATTTTTCATAAATTCTCTAACACTTTTGACAAAATTGTGAACATGTTTTGAATCAACACACATTTTTTGAATTAGCAAACACATTTTTTGGAACAATTTTCAAAATTAATGCATTTGTTTATTTGACGAACGTTTTTAGAATTTGTGAACATTTTTTGAATTCGTCAATAGTTTTTGAAATAACAATCACTTTTTGAATTCACAAGCATTTGTTTCAATTCCATGAACACATTTTGAATTTGACATTTTACAAACTCACGAACATTTTTCGAATTGAAGAACAATTTTTCAAACTTGTGAACATGGACCAAGAAATTGAACAGGACATTGAGAGAAATAATAAGCAACCGGTGATAAAAATGGACCAAGAGACAAAAATAGAATCAAAAAAAGAAAGAAAATCAAAATATAGCGAAGAAAGAAAGAAAAACCAAAAAATCCAATGAGAAAACAAAAGAAACCAAAGTAAAATAAAGAAGAACAAAGAAAAACCATAGGAAACCGGTGAAAATGAATAAACCAAATAAAACAAAAGAAAGCGAAGGAGAAAGAAACGCGAAGAAAAACCAAGGCGAGCTAACTTGTAGAGTGTTACATTTTTTTTAGAATCACAGCGCACTTTATTGCTTAAATTCAATGTTTACAGGGATACATAAATGAGCAGGTGGTGCATCAAGCCACACATGCCTACCTATATCAAGAGACATAGCCATACGTGCTAGTCTGTGAGGCTCCCCAGTACATTCACGCTGTTCATGACTAAAAAGACAAGCCCTAAATAAATTGCTTCGTTCTTTGATCTCATGAAACACCATACAATGTCCACCAAGGTTCTTTGGTGCTTCGATTTCCCGGACGACTCTCAGACAGTCAGTAGCAATATGTACTCTTTTCAGGTCCAGGTCCTCACTCAACGCTAGTGCTTCTCGACAGGCAAGTGCTTCCAGGGTTTCTGCATCAGAGATGCCCTCAAACACCACTGTCGAGGCCCCTTGGAAACGCCCTTGTTCATCCCGGCATACGGCCCCAACAGCCTCTCTGCATTGCGTCTTCGTCACAGCTCCGTCGACGTTGATCTTGCAATGTCCTGTGAGCGGAGGAACCCATCGAGGCACCGCCCGAGCTGCCCCATGCCCAATCTTGGTCTGCACATCTAACACCTTAAGCTCCTCCAAGTATCTTCTGATGAATAGATGCGTCGACAATGGACTTTGGAATTCATGCTCATGAATTGCTTTCCTCCGAGCATACCATATTTCCCACAAAGTGACTAACACCTTGATAAACTTCTTGTTGGACAGAGTCTCGCTCATCCCGAATAACCATAACTTTGCATCTTGTGTTTCATCTCCATATAACGGAAGGGTAGAATCATCATCCCGCAGCGCCCACACACTTTTTGCCATATTACAACCCAGTAAAGAATGTCTCCATGTATCATTTGCTGCGTTACACAGGGAGCAGACCGGTGTGGTGGCCATTTGCCATTGTGCACGTACCTCTCCCGTCGGCAATGATGCCTTAGCCAGCCTCCAAGCAAACATACGTAACTTTGGTGGTACTTTTGTGCTCCATAGCTTCTTCCAACCCTTCTCCTCCTGCTGTAAATTGGAGTTCCCCGTGTCACCACTCAGCCAAGCTTCTCTCTGTAACTTAGTATCAACAAGAAACTTATCACAAGATCGCACTGTAAAAATTTCGTGTTGATCGTAGTGCCATGCCCAGAAATCATGAGAGTTTGAGTGACTTAATGGAATCTTTCGTATCACCTCTACGTCCATAGGCAGCATATAAGTGTTTAGCTTATGAACATCCCATTCTTTTGTTGCTGCAGCTATAAAGTCAGCTACCTTCTCAGGTGGGTTTGCAGCCGCTGCACATATTGGCCGCAACATGAAATCACGTGGTAGCCAGCCATCCTCCCATGCCTTCGTATCTGCTCCGTTTCCTATGCGCCAAATCAAGCCCAGTTTGAGTACTTCCTTTCCTTAATGTAAAGCGCGCCATATCTATATCTGAGATGGATTTGTTCCCAACTCTACATCAAGAAAGTCAGTAGCCGAAAAATACACCGCCTTGAGTAGGCGTGAACTCAGGGAGTCTTGATCTTGTGTTATTCTCCACGCTTGCCGAGCCAGTAATGCTAGGTTGAATATCTCCATATCCCAAAATCCCAAGCCTCCTCTATATCATGTAGAATGTTACGTGTGCCAGCGAGCACCGCGCTGAATGGGCGGACCCCCTAGTCATCGCCCGTGGGCGATTCCTATTAGGAATCGGGAGCCTATAACATTTGTGCCCCCCCTTCCAACTTAGGGAGCTACTACTCGTCGCCTTGTGCAAACAATAGATACTAAGCACAGAAGGCTAGACCAACTAACGCATTGGATGCGCTCCTCTTGCACAGGAAAGAAAGGCGCGGGGAAGAAACATTTGAAAAATGCAGCTATCCATCCTCCCAAAAATGGCTACCAGTTTGTTACATTTTAATAATAATCATTGTTATTTATACGGATTTAAAAAATGATCACACTTTTGATCATGAATTTATATTTCTTTGTGGATTTTAAAAATGTTAGTGATTTTTTAAATGGTCAATGTGAAAAATTTATGGGATTTTAAAATGTTGAAAAAATATTAAAATATACAGATAACACTCTAATATTTCTTATAAATTTCAAAATGTCCAAAGGATGGTGAGGTGAAAGACAAGCGGGTAAAAGAGTGAATGGTAGGATGGTGCCGAGAAGAAACTATCGTAAGGAGGAGTATGACAGATATGATGGTATGAGCACAATCGGAATTACAAGGATAGTTGACCCGTCAAAGCAGATGAGCGGAAGACTTATCAAACCGGTAAATGATATCATAATTATAGAATCTGAAGTGACCACGAGTACCAGCACCCAAGGAGTTAGAAGCCACAGGAGACGCCAACCTTATTCTCTTTTAAGGTTATCAATTCAGTAGGAGAACCAAGCACCACTATATAAATGGTACCTGTACACAAATAACAAATACTTGCAACCCAACGCGTAAGAGGGGTTCTCAATCCCTCCACGGTATTGAGGTAGATTAAATTGTATGAGATTGGATAAATAGATCTAGCGAAAACACAAAATAAAATAAATAAAAACTGTAGCAAGGTATTTTTGGGTTTTTGGAATAATAGATCTGAAAATAATATGATAGAAAATAGACCCGAGGCCGTAGATTTCACTAGTGGCTTCTCTCAAGAAAATGCGTAGAATGAGTAAACAAATTACTGTTGGGCAATTGATAGAAGAGCAAATAATTATGGCGATATCCAAGGCAATGATCATGTATATAGGCATCACGTCCAAGATTAGTAGACCGAAATGATTCTGCATCTACTACTATTACTCCACACATCAACTGCTATCTAGCATGCATCTCGTGTATTAAGTTTACGGAGAAACAGAGTAATGCAATAAGAAGGATGTCATGACATGATGTAGACAAGATCTATTCATGTAGGAATTAGACCCCATCTTTTTATCCTTGATGGCAACGATACATGCGTGTCATGTCTCCTTCTGTCACTGAGATTGAGCACAACAAGATCGAACTCATCACAAAGCACCTCTTCCCATTGTAAGAAAAATCAATCTAGTTGGCCAAACCAAACTAAAGTTTCAGAGAAGAAATACGAGGCTATAATAATCATGCATATAAGAGATTAAAGAAGACTCAAATAATATTCATATATAGAATTGATCATAAACTCGCAATTCATCGGATCTCAACAAACACACCGCAAAAAGTCATTACATCAAATAGATCTCCAAGAACATCGAGCAGAACATTGTATTGAGAATCAAAAAGAGAGAAGAAGTCGTCTAGCTACTGCCTACGGACTCGTAGGTCTATGGTAAACTACACACGCATCATCGGAGGAGCACCAATGAGGGTGATGAACCCTCCATGATCGTGTTCCCCTCCGGCAAGGTGCCGAAAAAGGGCTCTAGATTAGATGTCGTGGTTCTGGAACTTGCGGCAGCCGGAATTGTGTTTCTTCGAATCCCTTAGGGTTTCTAGAATATTTGGGTATTTATAGAGCTGAGAGGCGGTGGAAAGGACTCCTGTGGGTCCCACCACCCACCTGGGCACACCAGGGGCCTCTGGCATGCCCTGGTGGTTTGTGCCCCCACGGGTCTCCCCTCTGGCACTTCCTTGGCTCCCAAGTTCTCTTTTGGGCAGAAAAAATCTCCAAAAAGTTTTGTGGCATTTGGACTTAGTTTGGTACTAATATTCTGCGAATTGAAAAACAAGCAGAGAACAACAACTGGCACCGGGCACTATGTCAATAGGTTAGTCCCAGAAAGTGATATAAAGTTGATATAAAATGAATGTAAAACATCCAAGAATGATAATACTACAGCATGGAACAATAAAAAATATAGATGTGTTGGAGACGTATAAGCATCCCCAAGCTTAATTCCTGCTTGTCCTCGAGTAGGTAAATGATAAAAACCGATTTTTTATGTGGAATGCCGCCTAACATGTTCATCACATATTATTTTCTTTTGCAGCATGGACATTTGGACTTTTAGATGATTCAAAGCAATAGTCTATATTTGACATGAAGACTTCAATACTCAAGCATATCAACAAGCAACCATGTCATTAAAAATATCAACACTAAAGAAAATTATCCCTAGCCCATCATGCTCAACCATTGATCCATTCATGAAACACACTCAAATATTAGCTATATCCAATGCACAAGTATGATCATAGTGCTCCCTAGTTGGTGCTTTATAAGAGAAGATGGAGACTCAAAATAATTATTTGTTTGCATAAAAGTAAATATATAGGCCCTTCACAGAGGGAAGCAGAGATTTGTAGAGGTGTTAGAGCTCAAAGCTTAAATTGAGAGATAAAATATTTTGAGAGGCATGCTTTTCCCATCAACGAAAATGACTGAGTAATTCCCAATACTTTTCATGATAGATACATCATAGGCGGTTCCCACACATAAAATAAAGTTTATTCTTTTTTCCACCATTCTTTCACAATCCATGGCTAGCCATATCCATGGGTGCCTTTCATACCAACACTTTCCAAGGATTTATTATTTGACAACATAAAGTAATTTTTTGGGACTGGGCATCCCTATTACTGCCACACTCTCGTGCAATGACAAGTGAATAAACACTCATCTTGAGAATAACACATCTAGCATGGAAAAATATTGGCCACCCCCTGCCACTTCATGAGCGGTACGAGCACACAAAAAATAAATTCATTTTGAAAATTAGAGTTGGCACATACAAATTTACTTAGAACGACACGGAAATACCGCATATAGGTAGGTATGGTGGACTCATATGGCACAACTGGGTTTAAGGATTTTGGATGTACAAGTAGTATTCCCACGTAGTACAAGAAAAGGGTAGCAAATAGATTGAGAAACAACCAACCAAGAAACAAAAATTCTCATAAACGCGCATTAAGCATAACTAACACCGAATAATGCACCACAAGTAGGATGTAATTTCATTGCATAACTATTGACTTTCGTGCTTGCATAGGGAATCACAAACCTTAACACCAATATTCTTACTAAAGCATAATTACTAACCAACATGACTCGCATATTACTATCATCATATCTCAAAACTATTACAAAGAATCAAGTTTATAATGTCCAATGATCTTCATGAAATTTTTTATTGTATCCCTCTTAGATATCTATCACTTTGGGAGTAGTTTCATATATTACCATTGCTTATAACAAACTAAAACAAATTTAAGTGAAGAACATGAGCATAATTTTTTTATCTCTCAAAATAATATAAGTGAAGCATGAGAGAATCTCTTAAAAAAAATTACCAACTCTCAAATTAATCTAAGTGAAGCATGAGATTATTTCTTCAAAAATTAAAGCACCACCGTGCTAAAAAAGATATAAGTGAAGCACTAGAGCAACTCCATAGCTCAAAAAATTTAAATGAAGCACATAGAGCAATTCTAGCAAATCATAGCATTATTATGGCTTTCTCAAATAGGTGTGTCCAGCAAGGACGATTGCGACAAACTAAAAAGCAAAACAAGCAAAGACTCATATAATACAAGACACTCCAAGCAAAACTCATGATATGTGATGAATAAAAATATAGCTTCAAGTAAAATTACCGATGATTGTTAGAAGAAAGAGGGGATGCCTTCCGGGGCATCCCCAAGCTTAGTTGCCTGGTTCTCCTTGAATATTATCTTGGGTGTTGGGGAGCGTAGCATGCAATTTCAAAAAAATTCCTACAATCACGCAAGGTCTATCTAGGAGATGCATAACAATAAGAGGGGGGAGTGTGTCCACGTACCCTCGTAGACCGAAAGCGGAAGCGTTAGCTTAACGCAGTTGATGTAGTCGAACGTCTTCTCCATTCAACTGATCAAGCACCGAATGTACGACACATCCGAGTTCTGCACACGTTTAGCTTGATGACGTCCCTCGAACTCTTGATCCAGCGAAGTGTCGAGGAAGAGTTTCGTCAGCACGACGGCGTGGTGACGGTGATGGTGAAGTGATCCACGCAGGGCTTCGCCTAAGCACCACGACAATATGACCGAAGGAGTAAACGGTGGAGGGGGCACCGCACACAGCTAAGAATAATTGATGTGTGTTAGAGATGCACCCCCGCCCCCGTATATAAAGGAGGGAGATGGGAGGAGGCCGCCCTAGGGGTTCGCCAAGTGGGAGGAGTCCCACTTGGACTCCTAGTCCAATTCGCCCCCTCCCTTCCTTTTATCGGAGAAGGAGAAGGAAAGGGGGCCCGCCGAGGGAGTCCTGGACTAAGGGGTCCTTGGGTGTCCGACCTATTGGACATGGGCCGGACTAATGGGCTGAGAAGATACAAAGACTGAAGACTCTACCCGTGTCCGGATGGGACTCTCCTTGGCGTGGAAGGCAAGCTTGGCATCCGAATATGAAGATTCCTTTCTCTGTAACCGACTTTATGTAACCCTAGATCCCTCCTGTGTCTATATAAACCGGAGGGCTAGGTCCGTATACAGCCGAATAATCACAGTCAGACAGGCTAGACTTTTAGGGTTTAGCCATTACGCTCTCGTGGTAGATCAACTCTTTTAATACTCATATTCATCCAGATCAATCAAGCAGGAAGTAGGGTATTACCTCCATAGAGAGGGCCCGAACCTGGGTAAACATTGTGTCCCCTGCCTCCTGTTACCATCGACCTTAGACGCACAGTTCGGGACCCCCTACCCGAGATCCGCCGGTTTTGACACTGACATTGGTGCTTTCATTGAGAGTTCCATTGTGCCATAGTCAAAAGGTTTGATGGCTCCTTCAATCATCTACAACGACACTGTCCAAGGGGAAGTCTTCCTCCCCGAACAAATCTTCGTGTTCGGCGGATTCGCACTGCGGGCCAACTCTCTTGGCCATCTGGAGCAGATCGAAAGCTACGCCCCTGGACACCAGGTCAGATTTGGAAGCTTGAACTATGTTGCGGATATCCGTGGAGACTTGATCTTCGACGGATTCGAGACCACGGTAGCCGCTCCTTGCCACCACGATGAACATGATGCAAATCTGCCATTGGTCTATACGCAGGAGATATCACTTGTAGCTGCTCGGGCCCTAGATCCGGAGCAGCGCGCGCCATCCGAAGATGGGAAGCTCAACCCCGTCGCAGAAGCCGCAGACTCAGCGGCGTTGCAGACACACACAGACATAACTTCAAGTGACATCTATGTCACCGGAACCACGGACTTGTCTCCGGCTACAGGTTCCGAACCTTGTGCATCCGCGTACGTCGAGCTTGATCGGTCATCGATCGTCGAATTCAGCTCCACGGACATCTTTCGACACTCGCCTTTGGGCGACGTGCTAAGCTCGTTAAGAGCACTATCTTTAGCGGGGGGCTCATAGCCGAATTGTATCCGGTTCGAACTGGAGGCTGATGACGGAGAATTTCTCTTCCCACCCACCGCCCACTTCATAGCCGCTGTCGAAGAATTAACTGACATGCTCGATTACGGCTCCGACGACATCGACGGTATGGACGACGATGCTGGAGAAGAAGAGGCCCAGAACCCGCCGTTTACCGGACGCTGGACGGCCACTTCCTCGTATGATGTATACATGGTGGATGCACCAAAAGAGAATAGCGGCGATGACAAAGAAGATCCAGTTGAGGATAAACCTCCCGAGGTACAACCAAAGTGCCGGCGTCAGCGGCGCCGCTCCAAGTCACACCGCAGCAAAGACATCAACACCGGCACAGGAGAAGATAACACTCCAGAAGGCGCCGAAGACAACGAAGACCCCGTTGATGCAACTGTCGAACAGGATGAACGGGAAGATGGGCAAGTTAGCCCTGGTAAACAGGCCATGCACAAAGACTCGGAGGACAATAATTATCTTGTGCTCTTCGAGGATGAGGTGAGCCTCGACACTGAGGATTTTATCGTGCCTGAGGAACCTCTGGAGCAGGAACACTCCAAGCGCCAGCTAATAGCCACTGCAAGGAGCCTGAAAAAGAAGCAGCAACAGCTTCAAGATGACCAAGATCTGCTCATCGATAAATGGACCGATGTCCTAGCAGCCGAAAAATACGGCCTTACGCCCAGCCAAAAGCTACCCGAAGCGCAAATTGCTACCTCAGTTCGACGGCGAGGCGCCGGAGCACATACCCCCATCGTGCAATACGGCTGACCGAACACCACGTGGTCGGGATAAAACGGCAACTTAGGCCAAACACCAGCCGCCTCATCACAAATGCAGAGGTAAACAGCTCGCGGTCACACATATGACCTTCGGCAGGACCTGAACAATAGAGCAGGACATACCAGACAGATCTACGGATCGCGAGGACGTGCCTCGACACGTGACGACGGCTATCTATTCGGACGTGACAAACCTAGTCATGTGCGGGCTGAAAGCCGTAGACGGACTCCATCGGAGCTACGTCACGATGCGGCCCGATATAGAGGTGCCGCACACCCTCTTTTCTTCACTGACGAAGTCATGGAACATGAATTCCTAGAAGGGTTCAAATCCGTGAATATCGAATCATACGATGGAACCACAGATCCCGCGGTATGGATCGAAGACTTCATTCTCCATATTCATATGGCCCATGGCGATGACCTTCATGCCATTAAATACCTCCCCCTAAAACTTAAAGGACCAGCCCGGCACTGGCTGAACAGCCTGCCCGAAAATTCCATCGGCAGCTGGGAGGACTTGGAAGAAGCCTTCCTTGACAACTTCCAAGGTACATATGTTTGACCTCCGGACGCTGATGACTTAAGCCATATAGTTCAACAGCCCAGAGAATCTGCCAGGAAATTCTAGACTAGGTTCTTAACTAAAAAGAACCAGATCGTCGACTGTCCGGATGCCGAAGCCCTAGCGGCCTTTAAACACAGCATCCGCGACGAATGGCTCGCTCGCCACCTCGGCCAAGAGAAGCCAAAGTCCATGGCAGCCCTCACGGCACTCATGACCCGCTTTTGTGCGGGCGAGGATAGTTGGCTGGCCCGTAGCAAAAACAATGCAAGCGACGCCGGCACCCCTGAAGCCAAAAATGGCAACGACAAGTCCCGACGCAATAGATACAAACGTCGAAACAACAATGACAACACCGATGATACGTCGGTCAATGCCGGATTCAGTGGCTCTAAGTCCGGTCAGCGGAAGAAGCCGTTCAAAAAGAACAATTCGGGCTCATCTAGCTTGGACCGCATACTTGATCGTCTGTGCCAGATTCACAGCACCCCAGACAAACCACCCAATCATACCAATAGAGATTTTTGGGTTTTTAAACAGGACAGCAAGTTAAATGCCGAAAGCAAGGAGAAGGGATCGCAAAGCGAAGACGACGACGAGGAGCCCCGGCCACCGAACACAGGGGGACAGAAGAAGTTTCCTCCTCAGGTCAAAATGGTGAACATGATATATGCTAGCCACATCCCCAAGAGGGAGCGCAAGCGCGCGCTCAGGGACGTCTACATGATAGAGCCAGTCGCCCCAAAATTTAATCCATGGTCGTCATGCCCGATCACTTTTGATCACCGGGATCATCCGACCAGTATCCGTCACGGCGGTTCAGCTGCACTGGTCCTAGACCCAATAATTGATGGGTTCCACCTGACGCGAGTCCTGATGGACGGTGGCAGCAGCCTCAACTTGCTCTATCAGGATACAATGCGCAAAATGGGCATTAATCCATCATGGATCAAGCCCACCAAGACTACCTTTAAAGGAGTCATACCGGGTGTAGAGGCCCGCAGTACGGGCTCAATCACACTAGAGGTTGCCTTCGGATCTCCGGACAACTTCCGAAGCGAGGAGTTAATCTTCGATAGCGTCCCCTTTCGCAGCGACTATCACGCACTGCTCGAACGAACCGCATTCGCTCGATTCAACGCGGTGCCACACTACGCTTATCTCAAGCTCAAGATTCCCGGACCACGCGGCGTCATGATAGTTAATGGAAACACGGAACGCTCCCTCCGCACCAAGGAGCACACCGATGCCTTAGCAGCAGAAGTACAGAGCGGCCTTTTCAAATAGAACCTTAATTCGGCGGCCGAGCTCCCGGACACTGTCAAGAGAGACCGGACTATTTTGCAGCAGGACAGCTCGGCTCGTCAAGAGCTCGACTAGCAATTGGGCCTCCGTCCCAGTCCCGACCAAGTGGCGGCAATTGTACCGCGCGTACATAACTACGCACTCAAAATACCCTGGGCATGGATGGAGGCACAACTAGCTTGTGGTCCACAATACGGCTCGACCGCCCCTGGACACACACATACTTTCACTGTTTCCTTTTTCCTTCTTTTTCAGGTCTCTTTTTGACAGGCACTTCCCTGATGGTTTGACCATCAGTCCCTTTTTGAAGGATAAATACACCAAGACGACAAGAAGCATGGACGTACTGGGGAAATTTTAGGTGGTTTCCTTAACGATCCCTTTACCTGTTTTTAGGACCCACACGCAGCTCTCCCTTGGTTAAGGCATATCAAATAGCTTTCTGCTTATTGCACTACTTGTATAAACGCGCTTTAACGCACCAATGAAATTATAATGGAAACAGTTTGCGGCCCAATTTTTACGGCTTTAGCTTACTACTCTCTTTTTTCTGGCAACTTTATCAGATAGAACCCGTACACTCTGGTGCGTTTCAATTTGCCAGGGGCTTCATAGCGCCCCACAACATGGCAACAAAAGTACGAACACTTTCACAATATAGTTCGGCACCCCAAATTTATCACTATATGCATTGGCTCCGAATCATGTCTTTGGTCAATAGTTGGGTTGCCCAGCTCCTGTGCTTACTACCTTACGTTCCGCTGTATCGGCTAGGGTAGTAAAGGGAGAACTACTGTGATTGTGCCCTGGTTTACCCGGGTGAGCACCTCAGTAGAGAAAGCCGAAAACTGACTGTCATGATGCGGCGAGAGCCGATCAGCTCTTCGGAGGTCTCAAATCCTTAGAGATTTTTTCCGCATTACGGAAGGGATTGGTACTTACCCGATCAAGTGTTTACAGCATCCTAGTTCGGATACTAGGGGCTGCACCTATATTTCTATTGTCAAACTCCTATGGCTAAGTGAGGGTGCTAAAGCCGCATAGTCCGATTGTCTGGTTCGTCATGCTAAACACCTCCTTCAAGGACCAAACAATTGGATCAAGAGTGTTTAGATTATATCCCAAACACCCTTGTACTGCATACGTGGGGGCAGAAGCCGACGACTGGCCAACTCTCAGATTTTACACAACACGGCCGCACAGGAGGAGAAATTCTTTAAATAACAAAACATTATATTACAACGACTTTGTTTCATCATACAAGGCAGAGACAACATGAGTGTATTCATTCGAAAATAATGTCTTGTGCACATTGCGTTGCCACAATACGAGACCCCTCCAAGACATCTGCAAAATACTGCTCGGGTGTGCGGTGCTCCTTGCCCTCTGGTGGTCCCTCGGTTGTAAGCTTGACGGTGTCCATCTTTGCCCACCACACCTTGAGGCGAGCGAAGGCCATGCACGCACCTTCAATGCAGGCCGATCGCTTGACGATGTCCAACCGAGGACAGACGTTCACCAGCTGCTTCACGAGCCCGAAGTAGCTGCCGGGCATAGCTTTGGCAGGCCACAGCCGGATTATTAAATCCTTCAGGGCCAGTTTGGCCACCCTATGCAGCTCGACCAGCTATTTCAGCTGATCGCTAAAGGGAACTGGATGTTCCGGTGCAAGATATTGCAACCAGAACAGCTTCTCCGTTGAGCTCCCTTCTTCGGCTCGGAAGAACTCCGCAGCGTCCGACACACTGTGCGGCAGATCTGCAAACGCCCCTGGAGAACTCCGAATCCGGGTTAGTAAGAAATACTTCTTCTTCACATACTTTCTTTGCATACTAAATGCCTTACCCGCCGCGATCTTCTTGGCCTCCTGGATCTCCTAGAGGGCACCCTGGGCTTCAAGTCAGGACGCTTCCACGCATTGACGAGCCTTGGCGAGTTTGGTCTCTCGAGCCGAAACATTGCACTCCAAGGTCTCATACTTCTTCACAGCATCCTGGAGCTCTTGCTAGACCTCATTCAGCCTGGCCTTAAGCTTCTTACGAGCGGCCTGCTCCTTGACAACTCTCCCCTCGGCTTCGGCCAGGGCCTTTTTAAGGGCCTTGACCTCGGTCGTTGCTCCTACACATATCATGACACTACGGTCAATATACATCATTTATTCTTTCCGAATATATAGCGAGTCATTACATACCTTGTTGGTCTTCCAGCTGCTTCCTCGCTTGGCCGAGCTCCTCCTCGGCCCGCTCCAGTCTCTACTTTAGTCCGGAGACTTCGGCAGTATGTGAGGTCGCGGCCAGCAACGACGCCTGCTTATTCACATAAGACACATTTAGTTAGTTTCCTGTGAAAATAAATTGATCCTCTATCCAGCTCTTCTTTTCGAACACCGGACAATGTCTTAGGGGCTATTGTCTATACGGGGATTTTCTCTCTCGCGTCGCTTACCTCAAAACCTGTTAGCAGGCTGCTGCAGGCTTCGATTAGTCCTCTCTTAATGGACTGAACCCTCTCAATCACTGTACCCATAAGGATACGGTGTTCATCCACAATGGAAGCGCCTCATAGCACTTCCAGCAGACTATCTGGCGCCTCTGGTTGGACAGAGGTCACCGGTGGAATAGGTACATCCCCTTCTTTCGAAGGAGGTCATTTGCCGGATTCCAGAGCCGCGTAGGTCTCCGGAATTGTATTTGGCTGGGGGCCGAACTGATCAAGGCCCCCACCCTCAGTCGCCATGGGGATCTGCTCCCCCATGTGTCCGACAACCGATGTTTCACCCTCTGGCGTCACCCTGGCAGCCTCCTGAACCTCTCCCTGGCCTGGGAAGGTCCTTTGGGACAACACCTCATCGTCGCCCTTGGCCGTGGGAGAGTGAGCGGCCGCCGGTGACTCACTAGCCATCACCTTTGAATCCAACGAACCTCTTGATGAGGATCGCTGGGAGCTATCATGGGCCGGACTGCAATGGCATCATTTAAACATATTAATATCATAAAGCAAGAGAGGACGGACGCATGAACACATGCGGGTTTTAGTACTTACGACGTAGCCGGAGGCTTGTTTCGGGGGCCCCGCTCCGGGCTGCTGTCAACGTCCCACGCGGAGTTATCCGCAAGGGGACCCTTCCCCCTCTTGGGCGCCTCCGCCTCCGGATTTGTGGAGGCCGCCCTCTTCTTCCTACCCTCATCAGGGGAAGAAGTGCTTTCTTCCTCCTCCTCATCATCGTCTTCGGCAGCGGAGAAGCGAGTCTTTTCTTCGGACGACACGTCCGTAGCTCCCTTGCGGCTAGGGCCACTCCGGACCCCCTTAGCCTTCTTCTCCGGCGCCTTATAGGGCGCTAGCACCAGCATCTTCGCCAGGAGCGGGATGACTGGTTCCTCGGGCAGCGGAGCCGAATAGTGAATCTGCTTCGCCCTCTCCGTCCATTCCTGAAGAAACAATGATAATAAAGTTTAGATCCTCCTTGAAACAAGCAAGTAGAGGATGCGTTTGGAGACGTGAAAAACTTACCGCATTGGCATGATGGGTAATGTCGTGCCCGCGGTCCGAATCTATGGCCGGCGGCGTCTCGTTGCCCTTGAAGAGCAACTTTCAGGCATCTTCGTGGGTGGTTCCGAAGAGCCTTTCCAAGGTTCGGTGCTTCTTCGGATTGAATTCCCATAAAGGGCGGCTTCGGCTTTGGCATGGGAGAATCCGGCGAACTAGCATCACCTGGATTACGTCGACGAACTTAATGTTTTTATCCACCATGCTTTGAATACGCATTTGCAGCGCTATCAGCTTGTCTGACTAAGACCAATTTGGACCCTTCTCAATCCAGGAGGTGAGCCGCATTGGAGCTCCGAAGTTGAATTCGGCAACCGCGGCCCAGGTGGCGCCGCGGGGCTCTTGATGTAGAACCACAGTTTCTGCCACTCCTTGACAGTCTCCACGAAAGTAACTTTTGGCCAGGAGACATTGGTCGGCTTGCTCACCATGGCGCTTCCGCACTCCGCGTGCTGGCCAGCCACCACCTTCGGCTTCACGTTGAAGACCTTGAGCCACAGCCCGAAGTGGGGTTGGATGCGGAGGAAAGCCTCACACACGACAATGAATACCGAGATGTTGAGGAAAGAGTTCGGGGCTAGATCATGGAAGTCTAGCCCGTAATAGAACATCAGCCCGAGGGCGAAAGGGTGGAGTGGAAACCCTAGCCCGCAGATGAAATGAGAATACCACCCTCTCATAGGGCTTCGGTGTAGGGACGACTTGCCCCTTGGTTGGAAGACGGTGGGTGATTTCCTTTGCCAGATACCCAGCCGCCCGAAGCTCGGTAATGTCCTTCTTCGTGACGGAGGAGGACATGCACTTGCCTTGACCTCCGGATCTGGACATGGTTGAGTGCTTGCTCGAGTGGGGAAAGATGAGAACTTGGGCGCCGGGGCTCAAGAATGGAAGGGTAGAGGAAGAGAGAAGGCGTGGGAGAAGAAGGGGAGTCCTTATCCCCTTATAAAGGCAGTGAACATCGAACGCCTCCCCACTCGCCCTAAAGCTCTCCTATTCCCAAGGGCTGTGCAAACGGCACGGTTGGATTACCCACGCCCGTATTGATGAGAATCCCGCAATAAGGGGACACGATCTCTGCTTCGACAAGACGTGCCTATTAAAACCACGTCTCGAAACATGGGACGGCAGGCGAAAAATGGTTCAAAATGATGACCAAGCAGACGTGATGTCACATTACAAAAAGTTGTCAGCGGATTGGACTTGTGCAGTATTATATTCTCTGCGGTTGTGTGTGGTACTTGTGTTGCAGATCCAGACACGTTCATTACGACCGAAGACTATCTTGGAGTATTCGGAAAGGAGAACCCGCCTTGCAATGCCGAAGACAATCGGCAAGACGGACACCTCATCATTGAAGTCTGGTTCACGGGCTACTGAGGGAGTCCTGGACTAAGGGGTCCTCGGGTGTCTGACCTATTGAACATGGGCCGGACTAATGGGCTGAGAAGATACAAAGACTGAAGACTCTACCCGTGTCCGGATGGGACTCTTCGTGGCATGGAAGGCAAGCTTGGCATCCGAATATGAAGATTACTTTCTCTGTAACCGACTTTATGTAACCCTAGATCCCTCCTGTGTCTATATAAACCGAAAGGCTAGGTCCGTATACAGCCGAATAATCATAGTCAGACAGGCTAGACTTTTAGGGTTTAGCCATTACGATCTTGTGGTAGATCAACTCTTGTAATACTCATATTCATCCAGATCAATCAAGCAGGAAGTAGGGTATTACCTCCATAGAGAGGGCCCGAACCTGGGTAAACATTGTGTCCCCTGCCTCCTGTTACCATCGACCTTAGACGCACAGTTCAGGAGCCCCTACCCGAGATCCGCCGATTTTGACACCAACAGCCGCGCCTCCTCCCCTAGTCCAATTGGGACTCCTCCCTTGGTGGGGGGGGGGGGCGCCACCCTTGTGGGCTGCCTTGCCTCCCTCCTATGGTCCATAGGGCCCATATCTCTGTCTGCGTTCTGGGAACGGGGGTCCCCAGACTTGCCTGCCTGCGACCCATGGCGTGGCTGTGCTGGCAGGTCTGTACGGCCCATCATCATCAACAAGGCATTCAAGACCCTCGCGAGGGGCCAAGCCTCGCGAGGCGGACGACGCAAGACCTCATCAGGAGCGGCCTCACCAGGCTGCCTTGCGAGGAGCGGAGATATCAAGGTGGGGCGCCTCGCGAGGCTCTCGTGACGTGAGCCATGACGATCGACATCAGGCGGACGCCAGCGCGCGCAGCGTCCTTGTTTCCTCTTTGGTGCTAAGGAGGCAAGCGCAGGCGCGGAATACCGAGGCATTAGGCAAAGGTTTCCATATTAGTGCAGCGAGACCAAGACCAGAAGGACGGCAGGACGGAGGTCACCATGGAGCCCATGACGGCGTCACCACCAGAACCTTTGGCAGGCGAAGACCACCTTTTGTCAGGATAGCTTTTACTAGCTGTCCCCTTTCAAATTGGTCGTCGTTGTTGGCTCCTTCCCTGCTCAATATTTGGGGAGAGGACCATGGACTATATAAGTAGGACTAGCCACCACCAAAAGGGGGGGAGCTCAACTGATTCAGAGGTATCTCACCTGATCCTTAGCCACACCAACCACAAGAACACCTCAACCTCAGGAGGTTGTTCTTCCCTGATACGTCCATTTTGAATCATGCTTTTATATCAATATTTATTGCATTATGGGCTGTTATTACACATTATGTCACAATACTTATGCCTATTCTCTCTTATTTTACAAGGTTTACATAAAAAGGGAGAATGCCGGCAGCTGGGATTCTGGGCTGGAAAAGGAGCAAATATTAGAGACCTATTCTGCACAACTCCAAAAGTCCTGAAACTTCACAGAAGATGTTTTCCAAATATATAAAAAATACTAAGAGCAAGAACTTCACCAGGGGGCCACACCCTGCCCATGAGGGTGGGGGGCGCGCCCTAACCCCCTGGGCGCACCCCTACCTCGTGGGCCCCCTGGTGGCCCTCCGGTAGCCATCTTCTTCTATATGGAGTCTTTTGATGGGAAAAAATCATAAGCCATCTTCTCGGACGAAACTCCGCCGCCATGAGGCGGAACCTTAGCGGAACGAATCTAGGGCTCTGGCGGAGCTGTTCTACCGGGGAAACTTCCCTCCCGGAGGGGGAAATCATCGCCATCGTCATCACCAACGCTCCTCTCATTAGGAGAGGGCAATCTCCATCAACATCTTCATCAGCACCATCTCATCTCAAAACCCTAGTTCATCTCTTGTATCCAATTCTTGTCTCTAAGTCCGGGATTGGTGCTAGTAGGTTGCTAGTAGTGTTAATTCTTGTAACTTTATTATTGCCTCTAGGGCATATTTCCTTCAGTCTCCCACTTGCACTAGAGTCAATAATCTAGATTACACAGTAATGATTCTAACACCCATGGAGCCTTGGTGCTGATCATGTTTTTGCTTGTGGAAGAGGCTTAGTCAACGGGTCTACAACATTCAGATCCGTATGTATCTTGCAAATTTCTATGTCTCCCACCTGGACTAAATCCTGGATGGAATTGAAGCGTCTCTTGATGTGCTTGGTTCTCTTGTGAAATCTGGATTCCTTCGCCAAGGCAATTGCACCAGTATTGTCACAAAAGATTTTCATTGGACCCGATGTACTAGGTATGACACCTAGATCGGATATGAACTCCTTCATCCAGACTCCTTCATTTGCTACTTCCAAAGCAGCTATGTACTCCGCTTCACATGTAGATCCCGCCACAACGCTTTGTTTAGAACTGCACCAACCGACAACTCCACCGTTCAATGTAAACATGTATCCGGTTTGCGATTTAGAATCGTCTGGATCAGTGTCAAAGCTAGCATCAACGTAACCGTTTACGATGAGCTCTTTGTCACCTCCATAAACGAGAAACATATCCTTAGTCCTTTTCAGGTATTTCAGGATGTTCTTGACCGCTGTCCAGTGATCCACTCTTGGATTACTTTGGTACCTCCCTGCTAGACTTATAGCAAGGCACAGATCAGGTCTGGTACACAGCATTGCATACATGATAGAGCCTATGGCTGAAGCATAGGGAACATCTTCCATTTTCTCTCTATCTTCTACAGTGGTCGGGCATTGAGTCTTACTCAACTTCACACCTTGTAACATAGGCAAGAACCCTTTCTTTGCTTGATCCATTTTGAACTTCTTCAAAACTTTGTCAAGGTATGTGCTTTGTGAAAGTCCAATTAAGTGTCTTGATCTATCTCTATAGATCTTGATGCCCAATATATAAGCATCTTCACCGATGTCTTTCATTGAAAAACTCTTATTCAAGTATCCCTTTATGCTATCCAGAAATTCTATATCATTTCCAATCAACAATATGTCCTCCACATATAATATTAGAAATGCTACAGAGCTCCCACTCACCTTTTTGTAAATACAGGCTTCTCCAAAAGTCTGTACAAACCAAATGCTTTGATAACACTATCAAAGCATTTATTCCAACTCCGAGAGGCTTGCACCAGTCCATAAATGGATCGCTGGAGCTTGCACACTTTGTTAGCTCCCTTTGGATCGACAAAACTTTCCAGTTGCATCATATACAACTCTTCTTCCAGAAAACCATTCAGGAATGCAGTTTTGACATCCATTTGCCAAATTTCATAATCATAAAATGCGGCAATTGCTAACATGATTCGGACAGACTTAAGCATCACTACGGGTGAGAAAGTCTCATCGTAGTCAATCCCTTGAACTTGTCGAAAACCTTTCGCAACAAGTCGAGCTTTGTAGACAGTAACATTACCGTCAGCGTCAGTCTTCTTCTTGAAGATCCATTTATTCTCAATTGCTTGCCGATCATCGGGCAAGTCAACCAAAGTCCACACTTTGCTCTCATACATGGATCCCATCTCAGATTTCATGGCCTCAAGCCATTTTGCGGAATCTGGGCTCACCATCGCTTCTTCATAGTTCGTAGGTTCATCATGATCTATTAGCATGACTTCCAGAACAGGATTACCGTACCACTCTGGTGCTGATCTTACTCTAGTTGATCTACGAGGTTCAGTAGCAACTTGATCTGAAGTTCCATGATCATCATCATTTACTTCCTCACTAATTGGTGTAGGTGTCACAGAAACCGGTTTCTGTGATGAACTACTTTCCAATAGAGGAGCAGGTATAGTTACCTCATCAAGTTCTACTTTCCTCCCACTCACTTCTTTCGAGAGAAACTCCTTCTCTAGAAAGGATCCATTCTTAGCAATGAATGTCTTGCCTTCGGATCTGTGATAGAAGGTGTACCCAACAGTCTCCTTTGGGTATCCTATGAAGACAGATTTCTCCGATTTCGGTTCGAGCTTATCAGGTTGAAGCTTTTTCATCGCAGCCCCAAACTTTCAGAAACGACAACTTTGGTTTCTTGCCAAACCATAATTCATAAGGCGTCATCTCAACGGATTTCGATGGTGCCCTATTTAATGTGAATGCGGTCGTCTCTAAAGCATAACCCCAAAATGCTAGCGGTAAATCTATAAGAGACATCATAGATTGCACCATATCTAGTAAAGTACGATTACGACGTTCGGGCACACCATTACGCTATGGTGTTCCGGGTGGCGTGAGTTGCGAAACTATTCCGCATTGTTTCAAATGTAGACCAAGCTCGTAACTCAAATATTCCCTCCATGATCAGATCATAGAAACTTTATTTTCTTGTTACGATGATTTTCAACTTCACTCTGAAATTCTTTGAACTTTTCAAATGTTTCAGACTTATGCTTCATTAAGTAGATATACCCATATCTGCTTAAATCATCTGTGAAGGTGAGAAAATAATGATATCCGCCACGAGCCTCAATATTCATCGGACCACATACATCTGTATGTATGATTTCCAACAAATCTGTTGCTCTCTCCATAGTTCCGGAGAACGGCGTTTTAGTCATCTTGCCCATGAGGCACGGTTCACAAGTACCAAGTGATTCATAATCAAGTGGTTCCAAAAGTCCATCAGTATGGAGTTTCTTCATGCGCTTTACACTGATATGACCTAAAGGCGGTGCCACAAATAAGTTGCACTATCATTATCAACTCTGCATCTTTTGGCTTCAACATTATGAATATGTGTATCACTACTATCGAGATTCATCAAAAAATAGACCACTCTTCAAGGGTGCATGACCATAAAAGATATTACTCATATAAATAGAACAACAATTATTCTCTGATTTAAATGAATAACCGTCTCGCATCAAACAAGATCTAGATATAATGTTCATGCTCAACGCTGGCACCAAATAACAATTATTTAGGTCTAATACTAATCCCGACGGTAGATGTAGAGGTAGCGTGCCGACCGCGATCACATCGACTTTGGAACCATTTCCCACGTGCATCGTCACCTCGTCCTTTGCCAGTGTTCGCTTAATCCGTAGTCCCTGTTTTGAGTTGCAAATATTAGCAACATAACCAATATCAAATACCCAGGTGCTACTGCGAGCTCGAGTAAGGTACACATCAATAACATGTATATCACATATACCTTTGTTCACCTTGCCATCCTTCTTATCCGCCAAATACTTGGGGCAGTTCCGCTTCCAGTGACCAGTCTGCTTGCAGTAGAAGCACTCAGTTTCAGGCTTAGGTCCAGACTTGGGTTTCTTCTCCTGAGCAGCAACTTGTTTGCTGTTCTTCTTGAAGTTCCCCTTCTTCTTCCCTTTGTCCTTCTTGAATCTGGTGGTCTTACTGACCATCAACACTTGATGCTCCTTCTTGATTTCTACCTCCACAGCCTTTAGCATTGCGAAGAGCTCGGGAATTGTCTTATCCATCCCTTGCATATTATAGTTCATCATGAAGCTCTTCTAGCTTGGTGGAAGTGATTGGAGAATTCTTTGAATGACGCTATCATCCGGAAGATTAACTCCCAGTTGAATCAAGTGATTGCAGTACCCAGACATCTTGAGTATATGCTCACTGACAGAACTATTCTCCTCCATCTTGCAGCTATAGAACTTATTGGAGACTTCATATCTCTCAATCCGGGCATTTGCTTGAAATATTAACTTTAACTCCTGGAACATCTCATATGCTCCATGACATTCAAAACGTCATTGAAGTCCCGGTTCTAAGCCGTAAAGCATGGCACATTGAACTATCGAGTAGTCATCAGCTTTGCTCTGCCAGATGTTCTTAACGTCGTCAGTTGCATCAGCAGCAGGCCTGGCACTCAGCGGTGCTTCCAGGACGTAATTCTTCTGGGCAGCAATGAGGATAATCCTCAAGTTACGGACCCAGTCCATGTAATTGCTACCATCATCTTTCAACTTTGCTTTCTCAAGGAACGCATTAAAATTCAACGGAACAACAGCACGGGCCATCTATCTACAATCAACATAGACAAGCAAGATACTATCAGGTACTAAGTTCATGATAAATTTAAGTTCAATTAATCATATTACTTAAGAACTCCCACTTAGAAAGACATCCCTCTAATCCTCTTCCATATGATTCACGCGATCACGTGATCCAAATCAACTAAACCATAACCGATCATCACGTGAAATGGAGTAGTTTTCAATGGTGAACACCACTATGTTGATCATATCTACTATATGATTCACACTCGACCTTTCGGTCTCAGTGTTCCGAGGCCATATCTGCATATGCTAGGCTCGTCAAGTTTAACCTGAGTATTCTGCGTGTGCAAAACTGGCTTACACCCGTTGTAGATGGACGTAGAGCTTATCACACCCGATCATCACGTGGTGTCTGGGCACGACGAACTTTGGCAATGGTGCATACTCAGGGAGAACACTTTTTATCTTGAAATTTAGTGAGAGATCATCTTATAATGCTACCGTCAATCAAAGCAAGATAAGATGCATAATAGATAAACATCACACGCAATCAATATAAGTGATATGATATGGCCATTATCATCTTGTGATTGTGATCTCCATCTCCGAAGCACCGTCATGATCACCATCGTCACCGGCGCGACACCTTGATCTCCATCGTAGCATCGTTGTCGTCTCGCCAATCTTATGCTTCTACCACTATCGCTACCGCTTAGTGATAAAGTAAAGCATTACAGGGCGATTGCATTGCATACAATAAAGCGACAACCATATGGCTCCTGCCAGTTGCCGATAACTCGGTTACAAAACATGATCATCTCATACAATAAAATTTAGCATCATGTCTTGACCATATCACATCACAACATGCCCTGCAAAAACAAGTTAGACGTCCTCTACTTTGTTGTTGCAAGTTTTACGTGGCAGCTACGGGCTTAGCAAGAACCGTTCTTACCTACGCATCAAAACCACAATGATAGTTTGTCAAGTTGGTGCTATTTTAACCTTCGCAAGGACCGGGCGTAGCCACACTCGGTTCAACTAAAGTTGGAGAAACTGACACCCGCCAGCCACCTGTGTGCAAAGCACGTCGGTAGAACCAGTCCCGCGTACGCGTAATGTCGGTCTGGGCCGCTTCATCCAACAATACCACCGAACCAAAGTATGACATGCTGGTAAGCAGTATGACTTATATCGCCCACAACTCACTTGTGTTCTACTCGTGCATCTGACATCTACGCATAAAACCTGGCTCGGATGCCACTGATGGGGAACGTAGTAATTTCAAAAAAATTCTACGCACACGCAAGATCATGGTGATGCATAGCAACGAGAGGGGAGAGTGTTTTCCACATACCCTTGTAGACCGAAAGTGAAAGCGTTAGCACAATGCGGTTGATGTAGTCGTACGTCTTCACGATCCGACCGATCAAGTACCGAACGTACGGCACCTCCGAGTTCAGCACACGTTCAGCCCGATGACGTCCCTCGAACTCCGATCCAGCCAAGTGTTGAGGGAGAGTTTCGTCAGCACGACGGCGTGGTGACGATGTTGATGTTCTACCGATGCAGGGCTTCGCCTAAGCATCTCTATAGTAATATCGAGGTGGACTATGGTGGAGGGGGGCACCGCACACGGCTAAAAGATCAAACGATCAATTGTTGTGTCTCTGGGGTGTCCCCTGCCCCCGTATATAAAGGAGCAAGGGGGAGGGTGCGGCCGGCCAGGGAGGAGGCGCACCAGGAGGAGTCCTACTCCCACCGGGAGTAGGACTCCCCCCTTTCCTAGTTGGATTAGGACTTGGGAGGGGGAAAGAGTGGAGGAGAAGAAGGAAGGGGGGGGGCGCCACCCTCTCCTTGTCGACTGGGGGGGGGGGGGGGGGGGGGGGCGGGGGGGGGCGCGCGGCCCAGCCCTAGCCGCCTCTCCTCTCTTCCACCTAGGCCCACTAAGGCCCATTAAGTCCCCGGGGGGTTCCGGTAACCTCCCGGTACTCCGGTAAAATCCAGATTTCACCCGGAACACTTCCGATATCCAAACATAGGCTTCCAATATATCAATCTTCATGTCTCGACCATTTTGAGACTCCTCGTCATGTCCAGGGTCACATCCGGGACTCCAAACAACCTTCGGTACATCAAAACATATAAACTCATAATATAACCGTCATCAAAACTTTAAGCGTGCGGACCCTATGGGTTCAAGAACTATGTAGACATGACCAAGACATGTCTCCGGTCAATAACCAATAGCGGAACCTGGATGTTCATATTAGCTCCCACATATTCTACGAAGATCTTTATCGGTCAGACCGCATAACAACATACGTTGTTCCCTTTGTCATCGGTATGTTACTTGCCCGAGATTCAATCGTCGGTATCTCAATACCTAGTTCAATCTCGTTACCGGCAAGTCTCTTTACTCGTTCTGTAATACATCATCCCGCAACTAACTCATTAGTAGCAATGCTTGCAAGGCTTAAGTGATGTGCATTACCGAGAGGGCCCAGAGATACCTCTCCGATATTCAGAGTGACAAATACTAATCTCGAAATATGCCAACCCAACAAGTACCTTCGGAGACACCTGTAGAGCACCTTTATAATCACCCAGTTACGCTGTGACATTTGGTAGCACACAAAGTGTTCCTCCGGTAAACGGGAGTTGCATAATCTCATAGTCATAGGAACATGTATAAGTTATGAAGAAAACAATAGCAACATACTAAACGATTGGGTGCTAAGCTAATGGAATGGGTCATGTCAATCACATCATTCTCCTAATGATGTGACCCCGTTAATCAAATGACAACTCATGTCTATGGTTAGGAAACATAACCATCTTTGATCAACGAGCTAGTCAAGTAGAGGCATACTAGTGACAATCTATTTGTCTATGTATTCACACATGTATTATGTTCCGGTTAATACAATTCTAGCATGAATAATAAACATTTATCATGATATAAGGAAATAAATAATAACTTTATTATTGCCTCTAGGGCATATTTCCTTCAGAGAACCCCATTGCAGACAAGTTGTCTAGGTTAGAAAATGTGCTTGATGACCCACTACCTATTGATGATAGCTTTCATGATGAGCAATTAAATGTCATAGATGCTTCTCATACTGCTCCATGGTATGCTGATTATGCTAATTACATTGTTGCTAAGTTTATACCACCTAGTTTCACATACCAGCAAAAGAAAAAGTTCTTATGATTTGAGGCATTACTTTTGGGATGACCCACATCTTTATAAAGGAGTGGATGGTGTTATTAGACGTTGTGTACCTGAGCATGAATAGGAACAGATCCTACGCAAGTGTCACTCCGAAGCTTATGGAGGACACCATGCTGGAGATAGAACTGCACATAAGGTACTGCAATCTGGTTTTTATTGGCCTACTCTCTTCAAGGATGCCCGTAAGTTTGTCTTATCTTGTGATGAATGTCAAAGAATTGATAATATTAGTAGACGTCAAGAAATGTCTCTGAACTATTCACTTGTTATCGAACCATTTGATGTTTGGGGCTTTGACTATATGGGACCTGTCCCTTCCTCTAATGGATATACACATATTTTAGTTGCTGTTGATTACGTTACTAAGTGGGTAGAAGCTATTCCAACTAGTAGTGCTGATCATAACACTTCTATTAAAATGCTTAAAGAAGTTATTTTTCCAAGATTTGGAGTCCCTAGATATTTAATGACTGATGGTGGTTCACATTTTATTCATGGTGCTTTCCATAAAATGCTTGCTAAATATGATGTTAATCATAGAATTGCATCTCCTTATCACCCTCAGTCTAGTGGTCAAGTAGAATTGAGTAATAGAGAACTCAAATTAATTTTGCAAAAGACTGTTAATAGGTCTAGAAAGAATTGGTCCAAGAAACTTGATGATGCATTATGGGCCTATAGAACTGCATATAAAAATCCTATGGGTATGTCTCCGTATGAAATGGTCTATGGAAAAGCATGTCACTTACCTCTAAAACTAGAACACAAGGCATATTGGGCTATTAAAGAACTCAATTATGATTTCAAACTTGCCGGTGAGAAGAGGTTATTTGATATTAGCTCACTTGATGAAAATGCCAAGTTTTTTAAAGAAAAAGTTAAAAGATGGCATGACAAAAGAATACAAAAGCGTGAGTTTAATGTAGGTGATTATGTATTACTATACAACTCTCGTTTAAGATTTTTTGCAGGAAAACTTCTCTAAATGGGAAGGTCCTTACGTTATTGAGGAGGTCTACCGTTCCGGTGCCATAAAAATCAACAACTTCGAAGGCACAAATCTGAAGGTGGTGAACAGTCAAAGAATCAAACATTATATCTCAGGCAATCCCATAAATGTTGAAACCAATATTATTGAAACCGTAACCCCAGAGGAATACATAAGGGACACTTTCCGGAACGTTTCAGACTCCGAAAAAGGAATAGGTATGTGGTACGGTAAGTAAACTGACTCCAAAACAATTTTTAAGGCAATATTTCTCCGTTTTGGAATATTTAGAAAAAATAGAAAAATAAGAAGCAGTCCGGGAAGGACAGGAGGCCTCCACGAGGGTGGAGGGCGCGCCCTACCCTACTGGGCGTGCCCCCTACCTCGTGGGCACCTCGTGTGCTCTCCGGACTCCGTTTTCGTTCACGACACGTATTTTGGTCGGTAAAAATTCATTATATAATCTCCCTAGGGTTTTGACTCCCGTATCACGCAAAAATCTCATGTCTTTGTTTCAAGCTATTTTATGTCAGGGTTGTCAAGGCCAGGCACTATGTCATCTCCCTCCTCCTCCAACCATGAGGGAAACGATGATTGGATAATGAAGATAGAGCCGAAGAGAGAAGAACCCATGGAGATCAACAAGGATGAAGGGATCAAGAAGGCCATGGAGGACCAAGTTCCAGCAACAGAAGACACCCTTCAACTGGATCACAACCTTCTTACCCCAACATAAATCGAAGCTTTCAAGATGATTGAGTTAGCTCATATACAAAATAAGTATCTCACACGTGAAAAATATTTTGTTGAAGGAGCACATCATCGCACTCAAGGGCATTATCCGCAAGTTAGAAGACCTCCTACGCTCAATGTGCGACTATCCATCATCAACGTCCCCACCTTCTTCACCAACAAAGGAGACATGATCACATGGGTATGGGCACTCCACTTGGAAACTGCCAAGCTTGGGGGAGTGCCGCGGTATCGTATCACCATCACTTTATCTTTACTGTTTTTCTTAGTTCGATCCTTTTGGTAATATCTTGATCTAGTAGAATAAAAGTTCTTAGTATGATTTAGTCGTGAGTTTTGCTTTATTATCCTCCTATGTAATCGAGTCCGTGAGCTATATAATAAAGATTAGTGTTGAGTCAAGGGCTTGATTCTTTTGCCATGATCCTAAGGGAATAAAAGAAAATAGAAAGAAATAAAAAGAAACAAAGAGATCATGTGAGTCTTATGGAGAGTAATGAGCTCACATAGAAAGAGTATGATGAATAAAAGTTGTTGAGGGTTGACAAACACACTTTTGGTCATCGTTGCAATTAATAGGAAGTAATAAAGAAAGAGAGGTCTTCACATATAAATATACTATCTTGGACATCTTTTATGATTGTGAGCACTCATTAAAATATGACATGCTAAAGAGTTGACATTGGACAAGGAAGACAACGTAATGGGTTATGTTTTCTTACATATGAGATAAATTATATTGTCTTGGGTCTTCCAACATGATGAGCTTGCCTTTCCCCCTCATGCTAGCCAAATCATTGCACCATGTAGAGATACTACTTGTGCTTCCAAATACCCTTAAACCAGTATTGCCATAAGAGTCCACCATATCTACCTATGGATTGAGTAAGATCCATCAAGTAAGTTGTCATCGGTGCAAGCAATAAAAATTTCTCTCTAAATATGTATGATTGATTGGTGTGGAGGAAATAAGCTTTATACGATCATGTGATATGGAAGTAATAAAAGCGACAGACTGCATAATAAAGGTCCATATCACAAGTGGCAATATAAAGTGATGTTCTTTCGCATTAAGATTTTGTGCATCCAACCATAAAAGCGCATGACAACCTCTGCTTCCCTCTGCGAAGGGCCTATCTTTTACTTTTATCTCCTACATTGCATAAGAGTCATGGTGATCTTCACCCTCCCTTTTTACATTTGATCCTTTGGCAAGCACAATATGTTGGAAAGATCCTGGTATATATGGCTAATTGGATGTGAGTTTTCATGAACTATTACTGTTGACATTACCCTTGAGGTAAAACATTGGGAGGCAAAACTATAAGCCCCTATCTTTCTCAGTGTTCGATTAAAACTCCATACCCATAAGTATTGCGCGAGTGTCAGCAATTGTGAAAGATTATATGATAGTTGAGTATATGGACTTGCTTAAAAGCTCTTATACATTGACTCTTTCCTATGTTATGATAAATTGCAATTGCTTCAATGACTGAGATTGTAGTTTGTTAGTTTTCAATGAAGTTTACGATTCATACTTGATATTGTGATTGAATTATTACTCTAGCATTAGAGATTATATGACAAAGAATTATATGAGTTGCTGTTCTAAGAATGATCATGATTCCCTCATGTCCGTATTTTATTTTTATCGACACCTCTATCTCTAAACATGTGGACATATTTTTCGATTTCGACTTTTCGTTTGAGGACAAGCGAGGTCTAAGCTTGGGGGAGTTGATACGTCCATTTTGCATCATGCTTTTATATCAATATTTATTACATCTTGGGATGTTATTACACATTATGTCACAATACTTATGCCTATTCTCTCTTATTTTACAAGGTTTAGATAAAGAGGGAGAATGCCGACAGCTGGGATTCTGGGCTGGAAAAGGAGCAAATATTAGAGACGTATTCTGCACAACTCCAAAAGTCCTCAAACTTCACGGAAGATGTTTTCCAAATATATAAAAAATACTGAGAGCAAGAACTTCACCAGGGGGGCCACACCCTGCCCACTAGGGTGGGGGCGCGCCCCCTACCTCGTGGGCCCCCTGGTGGCCCTCCGGTGGCCATCTTCTGCTATATGGTGTCTTTCGATGGGAAAAAAATCATAAGCCATCTTCTCGGACGAAACTCCGCCGCTACAAGGAGGAAACTTGGCGGAACCAATCTAGGACTCTGGCGGTGCTGTTCTGCCGGGGAAACTCCCCCCCCGGAGGGGGAAATCATCGCCATTGTCATCACCAACGCTCCTCTCATCGGGAGAGAGCAATCTCCATCAACATCTTCATCAGCACCATCTCATCTCAAAACCCTAGTTCATCTCTTGTATCCAATTCTTGTCTCTAAGTCCGGGATTGGCGCTAGTAGGTTGCTAGTAGTGTTAATTACTCCTTGTAGTTGATGCTAGTTGGTTTAATTGGTGGAAGATCCTATGTTCAGATCCTATATGCATATTAATACCCCTCTGATTATGAACATGTTTATGCTTTGTGAGTAGTTACTTTTGTTCCTGAGGGCATGGGAGAAGTCTTGCTATTAGTAGTCATGTGAATTTGGTATTCGTTTGATATTTTGATGAGATGTATGTTGTCTCTCCTCTAGTGGTGTTATGTGAACGTCGACTACATGACACTTCACCATTATTTGGGCCTAGAGGAAGGCATTGGGGAGTAATAAGTAGATGATGGGTTGCTAGAGTGACAGAAGCATAAACCCTAGTTTATGCGTTGCTTCATAAGGGGCTGATTTGGATCCATATGTTTCATGCTATGGTTAGGTTTACCTTAATACTTTTGTTGTAGTTGCGGATGCTTGCAATAGAGGTTAATCATAAGTGGGATGCTTGTCCAAGTAAGGGCAGCACCCAAGCACCGGTCCACCCACATACCAAATTATCAAAGTACCGAATGTGAATCATATGAGCATGATGAAAACTAGCTTGACGATATTCCCATGTGTCCTCGGGAGCGCTTTACATCATATAAGAGTTTTTCCAGGCTTGTCCTTTGCTACAAAAGGATTGAGCCACCTTGCTGCACTTTATTTACTTTTGTTACTTGTTGCTCGTTACAAATTATCCTATCACAAAACTATCTGTTACCACTTATTTCAGTACTTGCAGAGAATACCTTGCTGGAAACCGCTTATCATTTCCTTCTGCTCCTCGTTGGTTTCGACACTCTTACTTATCGAAAGGACTACGATAGATCCCCTATACTTGTGGGTCATCATTCCCCTTGTACTGTTCTTCATCAGCCTAAGAGGCAATCCACCACCACCACACTAGAGTAGGGTATTATACCACATCGGTGGCCCGAACCAGTATAAACCTTGTGCCTTTGTGTTGCGAGTGCGTCGAGTTCGTCCGCGAGACCTTAGCGAGCTAGGGCGTAGATCGGAAGGAGGGAAAGAACTTCGCGCGCACCCCAGAGTTCGAACCTCAAGGGTTTGCCGGAACCCGTGATCCGACATTTGGCGCGCCAGTTAGGGGCTGCACCGTAGCTTCCCTTCCGTCGATCGGCGCTCCGTCGTCTCCATGGCGGACGCTCGCCGCGCTCGAGGTGAGCGCCGGGCTGCCCTCACTGCCCGCATTGCCCATACGGCTCCCGTCGGTGAGCCACCTCGTCGTTGCCCGTCGCCTGCCGCCAACGCCACCATCGGCCCGATGGGGAACGAGCAGCAAGCGTCCTCGCTGCACCCATCGGTGCGGCAGGATGGCCGCACCGCCACTCCATCTCCGACCCCGTCCGGCTCCTCATCCCACACATGTCGCGCTCCCATGGACACGCAGGCCGCGCTCCTCATGGCGAACGAGCTCCTGCGCTACCGCCCGACCGACGACCTCTACGAGGACTGGCTCGACCGCGTCGCCGAGCTCGTCCGCGCCGCAGGGGGCTCCCCGGCGCCATCCCCCTCTCTGCCTCGCCCTCCTCTAGCCACAGGCGACGTGGATCGTGGAGCGCCTCCACCACCTCTGCCCCAAGACGGTGCCTTGGCGCCAAGGCACGCGGCCCCACGGCACGATCCACCACGCCCGGTGCCCGCGCGCGTAGAGAGAAGCTGCCAAGAGATTCCTAGGCCGCGAGAAGCTGCACCTGCGCTCATTGCGCCGCCACGCCAAACCCCTACGCTACCCGCGGTGGCGGCACGCGAGCCTCATCAAGTCCAAGCTCCACCTCCAAGGCGGGCCCAGGCGACCACGACCGGCTACCGTGCCTTCACCCCCGAGCTGCGTAGCGTCGCCTGGCCGGGCAAGTTCAAGCCAGATCTGCCACCTCGCTACGACGGCACCCCCGACCCCGCAGAGTTCCTGCAGCTCTAGAGCCGAGCATCGAAGCGGCCAACGGCGATGATGAAGTCATGGCGAACTGGTTTCCTATGGTTCTCAAGGATGGTGCCCGCTCCTGGCTCCTGAACCTGCCGCAAGGCTCAATCTCCTCCTGGGACGAGATGCGCAACCGCTTCATTGCCAACTTCCAGGGCACTCGCGATCGCCCGCCGGCCGCGGGTGACCTGCACCGCATCAAGCAACAACCGGGAGAGACCCTCCAAAAGTACATCCAGCGCTTCAGCAACACTCGCCTCAAGATCCCCAAGGTTACGAACGAGGCCATCATCTCCGCGTTCTCTGATGGCGTCCTCGACATCAATATGAAAGAGGAGCTCGCTATCCACGAGGAGCTGAGCACATCTCAGGAGCTGTTCAACCTGGTGACCAAGTGCGCAAGGGCTGAGGAGGGGCGCCTTTCCCTCCTCGAGCTGCCAGCTGCGGGCGCAGAGGAGAAGAAGGCCAAGGCTAAGGACGTGAAGTGCAAGGAAGCAGCCGTGCTCGCAGCGGAGCCGGACACCAAGCGAGGCAGAGACCAGCCCGAGTCGTCCAAGAACAGCCGACCATTCTGCGGCTTCCACAACCTGAACACCCACAACACAAGTGACTGTCAATACCTCAGAGCCATTCATGAAGGATGCTACGGTCGATGCCCCAAGCGCAGCGACCGGGGCTACGGTCGAGGAGGATGACGTGGAGGCAGACGCTGGGACGACCGTGGTCCACGCCAAGAGTGGCGCGACATGCCTCGTGAGGACCGTTGGCAGGATCATCCTTGCGAGGGCGCCTGGAGCGACCAGCCTCGTTTGGATCGTCTCATGGCAACGCCGGTCTCCCCCCGCTACTGCCACCATCGAGAAGGAATGACGACCACCATCAAGACGAGGGGGCTAGGGGCTTCCAGGAGCCACGCGCAATCGCCTGCATCTTGGGCGGCGCACAGGCCCCAGCCTTGCAACGTAGCTTCAAATAGTTCGTTGGTGAGGTGAATGCAGTCCTCCCCAAGCTCGAGGCCACGCGCCCGCTCAGGTGGTCCCAGTGCGTCATCACCTTCAGCTCGGCAGATCAGCTCAAGTGCGCAGCCACCGCTGGCGCCCTTCCGATGCTTTGTTCACCAGTCATCAGCAACGTGCAAGTTACCAAGACCCTCATCGACTGCGGTGCAGGGCTCAACGTCCTGTCCGTCGACACGTTCGACAACCTCCAAGTGCCATATGAGCAGCTTCAGCCTACCAAGCCTTTCTCGGGAGTGACCGACGGTTCCACCATACCGATAGGGCAGGTCCGCCTCCCTGCCACCTTTGGGGAACCCAAGAACTACCGCACCGAGCTCATCGACTTTGACGTCGCGCACATCCGTCTGCCATACAACGCCATCCTCGGATACCCAGCCCTGGCCAAGTTCATGGCAGTGACACACCACGGTTACAATGTCCTGAAGATGCCAGGAAGCGGTGGAATCATCACTGTCCCATGCGAAGAGAGGGATGCGGTGTGCTCCCTCGAGCGCGCCTTCCAAGCTGTCGCAATCGACGACCCCGACAGCAAGAGCGAGGATCTTCCCGAGGCCATCCCCAAGAAGAAGAAGCAGCTGCGCCATGCCGGACCTCAGGAGGGTGTCGTCGCAGCTAGAACCTCGTTAGGATCAGCGCCCACTCCAGGGGCGCCTCCCTCCATCGCATAGGAAGGCGCACCCAGCGCCCTCCTCGGGCAGGGCTCGGGGGCTCTCTTTTGGAGGGTATCAGACCTTGCCAACATCACGAGGGAGGCGCTCGAGCACCACTTGGAGGCGTGCTTCACGACACGTTTCCCTTAAGAGAACACAGGGCAAGGAGTGCCCACCACTCAGGAGTTCATCACCAAGACCACTCAGGAACTAGACGACGCAAGGGCCATGTGCGGCGACCGCCGCTCATGAGGCGCAACTCCCCATCTAGGCGAGGATGCTGGGATGCGCGTCTGCATCGACGTACCTGGGCTCAACAGGGCCGCATCTCAGGAGCCTTTCTGGCCTTTGCGCGTGGGCCGTTGCGAGGGTCCACCACACAGCTACATGTGCATGCCCTTTGGCTTGCCGAGCGTGTCATTAGCCTATCAGCGCAACCTGCAGCGTGTCCTGGCGGTTCATGAGGCCAGGCACCATGGCGTCCTGGCAGAGATGGAGATGGTCCACAAGGAACCACCTGAGCCCCCAGAGCCTCCCGAGGCTCAGGGCCCCGGTGGCTCGTGAGGAACGACCCCTTCACCGCGTGCCTTCAGCTGCACCAACTCTCCTTTGTCGACAGAACCAGGTGACATTTTCCAAGTTCGTTTAGCTGGGAGCGCCCCTCGGGCTGCATTATTCCCAGGTCGCGTGGGTCCATCCCTGTGGCATGTATCTCTTTTGCTTATGCCATTAGTTTACCCTGTTGGGGGCACCCCTCGGGCTGCATCATCCCCAAGCCACTCGGGCCTGACCCGGTGGCATGTATCTTTCTGCATTTACCCAAGCTGAATTGCCTTCCATGCTTAACCTACCTATGGCTATCACTTGCTTGATTGTTGCCCACTAAGGGGGCCGCGCGCCGGCACCCTTCTTGAGGGCCCCTTTTGCGTTGTCTGACCATCACACAGGACCAAGACAATAAACAAGGGCCGAGGCCAGGCACAACCCGCCTTGAGGTACGACCTCGTGAGTCCCGCGCTGGCTCACGAGTGCCTAGGAACACCTCGCTAAACCCTACTGTGCCAGCCACGTGTCAGGGTGGGGCTGTACACGCCCCGGGGGCTCTCCGCGGTAGGGAGTCCCCTCGCCCGCTCCAGAAGCAAACCAGTGGTCCGGCGCCCTTCTTCGCGATAACTTGCAGGGACTTCCTGAGGATCATGGCGGGCGGTACCACGGACTCTCCTTCTTCTCTCATGCAATTAGCTCGCGCGTTAAAAGGGGGGCTCCTGAGCATCGCGTGTCAGGAGCTCTTACTGGCTCTCCATCCCTCGCCCCCTGGCATTGACCACGGCATCACGACCTGGCATACCAGCGGCGGCTGAGCTCGCTCGAGAGCCGGGACCTGAGGAGGTAGAGCACCAAGAAGAGCATGGAGGGAAGGGGGAAACCCGCACGGGCCTGGCATGGCTACGCTACAGCGACCAACGCATGAGCCCGGGTGCCGGTGTCAAAACCGGCGGATCTCGGGTAGGGGGTCCCGAACTGTGCGTCTAGGTCGGATGGTAACAGGAGGCAGGGGACACGATGTTTTACCCAGGTTCGGGCCCTCTTGATGGAGGTAAAACCCTACGTCCTGCTTGATTAATATTGATGATATGGGTAGTACAAGAGTAGATCTACCACGAGATCAGAGAGGCTAAACCCTAGAAGCTAGCCCATGGTATGATTGTTGTTCGTCCTATGGACTAAAACTCTCCGGTTTATATAGACACCAGAGAGGGATAGGGTTACACAGAGTCGGTTACAATGGTAGGAGATCTACATATCCGTATCGCCAAGCTTGCCTTCCACGCCAAGGAAAGTCCCTTCCGGACACGGGACGAAGTCTTCAATCTTGTATCTTCATAGTCCAGGAGTCCGGCCGAACGTATAGTCCGGCCATCCGGACACTCCTAACCCAGGACTCCCTCAGTAGCCCCTGAACCAGGATTCAATGACGACGAGTCCGGCGCGCAGATTGTCTTCGGCATTGCAAGGCGGGTTCCTCCTCCAAGTATTTCATAGAAGATTTTGAACACAAAGGTAGTTTCCGGCTCTGCAAAATAAGTTTCCACATATTGCCATAGAGAGAATAATATTTACACAAATCTAATCTGCTGACGTATTCCGTACCGTGACATCACACCACGATCAAGTCTTTATTCGAATCGTTTTACTGTCCCACCTCAGCGCGTTTAGCGAGGCGGTTTCCTTGGCACGTTTTTTAAAGCAGAGATCATGTACCCTTATTCCGGGATTCTCATCAATATGGGTGTGGGTAACCCAACCGCGCCATTGACTACGACGCTTGGGAGATAAGCGAGCTTTACCAGGCTGGTGGGGGCGCATAGTCGCGTGCGCCCATATAAGGGGATAAGGATCCTCCTTTTTATCCACGCCTTCTTCCTCCTTTGCCTATCCATTTCCGCGCACTCGAGCTCCAACGCCCAAGTCCGCACACCCCACCTCAACCTTCTCCAGCCATGTCCGGAGTGAGAGGCAAGTGGATGGTCTCCTCCGTCACGGAGGGACATATCAAAAGACTGAGGAAGGCCAGATACTTGTCTAACGACATTGCGCACCGGCTTCCCGAAGAGGGGCAGCTCATCCCCACCCCTAGGCCCCATGAGAGGGTGGTGTTCCTCCCTCATTTCCTCCGTGGACTGGGCTTCCCTCTCCATGCATTTGTCCGGGGGCTCATGTTCTACTATGGCATGGATTTCCACGATCTGGCCCCGAACTTTGTCCTCAACATCTCGGCGTTTATCGTCGTGTGCGAGGCTTTCTTCCGCATCCGCCCCCATTTCGGCCTATGGCTCAAGACTTTCAATGTCAAGCCGAAGGTGGTGCGCGACACCCAAGCGGAGTGCGGAGGCGCCATGGTGGGCAAGATTCCCAACGTCCTATGGTTCGAGGGCTCCTTCGTGGAGTCCCTAAAGGGGTGGCAATCGGGGTGGTTTTACATCACCGAGCCGCGCGACCCTGAATGGGTCGCAGCCCCCGAGTTCCAATCTGGACCCCCTACGCGGCTCATCTCCTGGAAAGAGACGGGCCTGTCGTGGGGTAAAAAGGAGAGCTGACCGGACTCCAAACATGCGTCCAAAACCTGGTGGACAGGAAGCTCAAACTTGTCAATGTAGTCCAGGTTATGCTCATCCGCCGGATCCTCCCATGTCAACAACGGGCTTTCAACCTGTGGGACTTCGACCCGGCGCGACACCGAACTCTGAGCAGGCTCTTCGACACGACGTACGAAGATGCCTGGAAGGTGCTTTTCAAGCGCGCCGAGGCCCCCGCATCCGCTACCGAGGATCGCGGATTTAGCACGCAGCGTCACGCTCGTGCGGTAAGCTGCTTTTACCTTTTACATGGCATTAGTTTTTCATAGTTTGACTCCATGCAGGATCTAAGCTCCCTTACCTTTGACAGGATTGGCAGGAGACGTCCGGACAGATCAACTGTCTGGCTCCTTTGCCCGAAGGCCCAGCGGACGCTCGCTTGGCGAAGCTGCTGGTTCCGGCACCCTACATGGTGCCAGAGAAGAAGGCCAAGAAGAAGGCCACGGGGACTCGAAAGAGTGCCCGGTGCCAGGTGGTGTCGGATTCATCATCCGACGACTCCAAGGCGCACTCCTCCCATGAAGACGAGGAGGAGGAAGAAGAGACCTCTCCCCCTCCAGCGGGGGGAGGGAAGAAAAGGAAGGCCGCCCCAACCAGGGAGGCTGAAGGGTCCAAGAGGGGGAAGACCCCTCCTCCGGACTACTCCACCAACACCGATGACGGCGAAGAGGAGTGGCCGCACAGGGCCAAGCCCCTGGAGAGATCGTAAGTATCCAGATACCAGAGTGATTCATAGTATTCCCCCATTGCATAGTTTTTCCTTACGCCGAACATGATTGTGCAGTCCACCCAAGGCCGGGCTCGACGAGTCGTCGAGCGGCTCCCTGGATTCGTCGGATGTGAATTCGCTTCCGACGGCTTCCTCCCCCACCCTACGGACGGCGCCGAGGTGGTGTCCCAACAGGTTCCAAGCCAGGAGGAGGTGGTCCTGGAGGCGCCGCAAGGCAACCTCCCAGACTCCAGGCGTAAAGGGGATAGAACCCCCAAGGGCTCCAAGTCCAGCCTTGAGCCAGACACCGCGCCGGAACCTTCAACGGTTCCGGACTCCGGTAGGCAGCCTCCTTCCAAGAGGAGCAAGCCTACCGAGCCGGTGACCTCCGTCCAACCGGAGGCACCAAACAGTTTGCTGGAGACGCTTAACAGCGCCTCCA
The DNA here is from genome assembly GCF_003073215.2 of Triticum urartu. Taxonomy (NCBI): domain Eukaryota; kingdom Viridiplantae; phylum Streptophyta; class Magnoliopsida; order Poales; family Poaceae; genus Triticum; species Triticum urartu. The sequence continues at coordinate 581,896,133 of NC_053024.1, forward strand.
TCGACGAGGAGCACCGCACTATTATGAGTGCGATGATCCAGAAGGTTCAGTCCGCCAAGAGCGGACTGACTGAAGCCTGTGCCAGCCTTCTAACAGGCTTTGAGGTAAGTAAAGAATATGTAAAAATATTACCGCATAGACAGTAGCCCCTGATGCTCTGTTCGGCGTTTGGAAAGAAAAGCCGAATAGAGGATCTAATAACATTCGCAGGAGTCTAACATGATCAAGTCAATATGCGTATGTAGGCTTCGCTGCTGGCCTCTGCCGCACTGACTGCGGAGGTGGATATGCTGAAGCAGAACCTCGAGCGGTCCGAGCAAGAGCTCGGCCTAGCCAAGTAGCAGCTCGAGGAGAAGGAAGGTAAGGAATACCTTATTGAAATATGTGAAAGGTGCAATTGCAAAAAGTGACAGGATTAACGCGGCTATTGTAGGGGCCACAACTGAGGTGGCGACCCTTAAGCAAGCGCTGTCCGAGGCCAAAAAGAGGGCGGCCACGGAGCGCACCAAGCGGGAGAAGCTCGCTCGTTTTGTCCTGTGCACTGAAAACTTGTTCATGTGCGCTAAGCAATGCTTTTTGAATTTAAAATATTACCTTCTGTGCGGCCGTTATCAAATTTGAGAGATGGTGAGTCGTCGGCTTCTGCCCCCATGGCACGAGTGCTGGGGTGTTCGGGATAAACATGAGCGCTCTTTTTCCCATTCTTGGGTCCTTCGAGGGAGGCGATCAACACAACGAACAAGGCAAACAGACTATAATGCTTGAACACTCTCACTTAGCCATAGAATTCTATAATTTTAAATTTCGGCGAAGCCCCTAGTGTTCGGAAGACCGAGTTCGGGGCGCTATCCACGCCTAGGCCGGACAAAGCCGACTCCTCGCTCTAAGCGGCATAAGTCTTTAGGGACTCGAAAACCTCTCGAACAGCGACCAGCTCTCGCCTCATCATGACGATCAGTTTTAGCTTTCTCTACTGAGGTGCTTAGCCCAGCTCAACTGGGGCACAATCGCAGTAGTTCTCCTAGTGCTACCTTAGCCGATATAACGCAACATAAGGTACCAAAACATAGGAGCCAGGCAAACCCAACTATTGACCCAAGACATGATTCGGAGCCGATGCATATAATGCTATAAGTTCGGGGTGCCGCACTTGTGAAAGTGTTCGGACTTCTCTCACCATGTTGTGGGGTACTTAAGCCCCTGGCGTATTGGCCGCACCAAAGTGTACGGGTGCAATATGTCATTAATGAACATATATTCGTAAAAAGAGGTAATGCAATAATAGACGGAAGCTATGCATTGTTTATTTAAAAAAGCTGCGATCAAAGCAGAACGATACAAATAGTGCGATAAGCAAAATATGGGACTATCAAATATGTCCTTTCCAGGGGCGAGCTACGGAATGTTATGCGAAACAGGTATACTGCTCGTTATAGAGACCACCTTAGAGTTCCATAGTGCGGCATAGCTTTCTGCTTCCCTGGTTGTATCGTTTGTGCGGCAATTGTACTGCTGGACAAGCCCTCCGAAGAATGGAGTCCTGAAAATAAGAGAAAATTATGAAATCAGCAGCCCTAGTGCGGTTTAAGCCGCGTTTCGGGTGTGCTGTGATGGTGCCCCTCCCTCTGTGCCCAGGTATTTCTAGAGCATAGTTATGTACGCGCAACACTGGTTTCGCAAGTTCGCGAGGGCTGGGGTTGGGGCCGCATTGCTACGCTTGCTCGGAACGTGCCAGGTGGTCTTGTTGTAGGTTACTCCGGGCGCGCTTGACGGTGTCCAGACGTTTAATGGCCGGAATGGAGAATTGTCTTGAGAGGCTGCTTTGTACTTCCGCTGTAATAGCCACCGTATGCTCCTCCGTTCAGAGAGAGCGTTCGGTGTTTCCATTGACCGTGATGACTCCTCGAGGGCCTGCCATCTTGAGCTTGAGGTATGCGTAGTGCGGCTCCGCATTGAATTTGGCAAATGCGGTTCGCCCGAGCAGTGCGTGATAGCCACTGCGGAACGGGACTATGTCAAAGATTAACTCCTCGCTTCGGAAATTATCCGGAGATCCGAAGACCACTTCAAGTGTAACTAAGCCTGTACAGTTGGCTTCTACACCTGGTATGACGCCATTAAAGGTCATTCTGGTGGGTTTAATCCTCGAGGGATCGATGCCCATTTTCCGCACTGTATCCTGATAAAGCAGGTTCAGGCTGCTGCCCCGTCCATAAGGACTCTAGTGAGGTGAAATCCATCAATAATTGGGTCTAGAACCAATGCGGCGAATCCGCCATGACGGATGCTAGTGGGGTGGTCCCTTCGATCAAAAGTGATCGGGCAGGAAGACCATGGGTTGAACTTTGGGGCGACTGGCTCCATCGCGTATACGTCCCTTAGCGCACGCTTCTGCTCCCTCTTGGGGACGTGGGTTGCGAATATCATGTTCACCGTCCGCACTTGTGGGGGAAAACCTTTCTGTCCACTGTTGTTCGGCGGCCGGGGCTCCTCCTCGTCATCACTATGCAGCCCCTTGTCTTTGCTTTCGGCGTTTAACTTGCCTGCCTGCTTGAACACCCAACAATCCTTGTTGGTGTGATTGGCTAGTTTTTCGGGGGTGCCATGTATCTGGCATGAGCGGTCGAGTATTCGGTCCAAACTGGACGGGCCCGGAGTATTTCTTTTGAATGCCTTTTTCCGCTGACCGGGTTTAGATCCTCTGAATCCGGCATTAACTGCCGTATCCTCAGCATTGTCGCCGTTAATGTGGCGCTTTTGCTTGTTGTGACGCGACCTGCCACTGCTGTCCTTGGTATCCGAATTACCAGGGCTCTTGGTCATGTTATTGCTGCGAGCTGGCCAGCTGTCTTCTCCTGCACAAAAGCGGGTCATAAGTGTCGTGAGGGCTGCCATAGATTTCGGCTTTTCCTGTCCTATGTGCCATGCAAGCCACTCGTCGCGGATGTTATGCTTGAAGGCTGCTAGGGCCTCTGCGTCCGGACAGTCGACGATTTGATTTTTCTTGGTTAGGAACCGTGTCCAGAATTGTCTGGCCGATTCCTCTGGCTGCTGAATTATGTGGCTTAGGTCATCGGCGTCTGGTGGTCGCACATAAGTGCCCTGGAAATTGTCGAGGAGTGCGGCTTCCAAGTCCTCCCAACAACCAATTGATTCTGCTGGCAAGCTGTTAAGCCAATGTCGGGCTGGTCCTTTAAGCTTGAGTGGGAGGTATTTGATGGCGTGTAGGTCATCACCGCGGGCCATGTGGATATGAAGGAGATAGTCCTCGATCCATACCGCAGGATTTGTTGTGCCATCGTATGATTCGATGTTCATGGGTTTGAAACCCTCGGGGATTTGATGATCCATTACTTCATCTGTGAAGCATAGTGGGTGTGCGGCGCCTCTGTATTGGGCTACATCACGACGCAGCTCAAACGAGCTTTGTCTACTGTGTTCGGCCCGACCGGATTTACTGTATCCGGCATGAAGAGTACCGTCTCGAGCCGTGGGATGCCCACGTGATCCGTAGATCGATCTTGTTTGCCTTGCCTTGTCCTCCAATATATCTCGCAGGTCTGGCGCATTTTCCCATGCCTTGCTGGTTTTTGAGCGGCGCCGGGGTGCGGCTTGAGTAGAGGGCCGAGAGGCCTCTCTGTCGCGGCCACGGGGTGGCTGGTCGGCCGCATCATGCTCTTGGAGGGGCATTTGAGTTCATACTCTTCGGCCGCAAGGACGTCAGTCCATCTGTCGGCTAGCAAATCTTGATCAGCTCTAAGCTGTTGCTGTTTTTTCTTGAGGCTGCTCGCCGTGGCCATAAGCCTGCGTTTGAAACGTTCTTGTTCGACGGGATCCTCCAGCACGACAAATTCGTCGTCGTCGAGGCTTGCCTCGTCTTCGAAGGGAGGCATATAATTATCGTCCTCGACCTCTCTGTCTGCCGCTCTCTCATGAGGGCTGGCTTCTCTATCCTCCTGTGCTAAATCTTGCTGGAGGTGGTTGTCTTCGGCACTCTCTGCTGCTCTCTCACCGTTTTTGTTTTGGCGGGATTTAGAGCGGCGCCGCTGACGCTGGCACTTAGGCTGCTTCTTGGAGGGGTCATCCTTCGCCGTTCCATCGCCATTGCCTTCTTTTGGGGTGTCCACCATGTATATATCATACGATGAGGTGGCTTTCCAGTGCCCTGTAGGCGCTGGTTCTTGATCGTCTCCTGCATCGGCATCCATACCGTCAATGTCTTCGGAGTCGAAGTCGAGCATGTCGGTTAAATCATCGATAGTGGCTATGAAGTGGGTAGTGGGTGGGCTTTGAATTTCTTCATCATCCGCATCCCAACCTTGTTGACCATAGTCCGGCCAGGGCTCTCCTAACAAAGAGAGAGATTTTAGTGAATTCAGAATATCGCCGAAGGGCGAGTGCTGAAAGATGTCTGCGGCGGTGAACTCCATGATCGGCGCCCAATCGGGTTCGACCAGTCGGGGCACGGAGGGCTCTGGAGAGGAGTCCGGCTCCTTGGAGTCACGGGCTTCGCAGAGAATAGGCCTGGTGTTCAGCTCGATCGCCATAGAGATTGCAGCCCCCGAGGTGGTGTCTAACCACCCATCCTCGGTTGGTGTGATCGGCTCCGAGCTAGGGGTCCGAGCGGACACAGGTGCGGCATCCAGGGCACTGTTCGGCGGCAGAGCTAAATCATGCCCATCGTGACAGTGCGGCGCGCTCGGCTGTGGATCGAATCCGTCGAAGATCAAGTCTCCGCGGATGTCGGCCGTGTAGTTCAAACTTCCAAATCTGACCTGATGGCCAGGGGCGTAGCTTTCGATCTGCTCCAGATGACCAAGCGAATTGGCCCGCCGTGCAAAGCCGCCGAATACGAAGATCTGTCCGGGGAGAAAAGTCTCACCCTGGATCGCATCACCGTTGATGATCGGAGAAGCCATCGGGCCTAAAAGTGACGACACAGAGGAACTCTCAATGAAAGCACCAATGCCGGTGTCAAAACCGGCGGATCTCGGGTAGGGGGTCCCAAACTGTGCGTCTAGGTCGGATGGTAACAGGAGGCAGGGGACACGATGTTTTACCCAGGTTCGGGCCCTCTTGATGGAGGTAAAACCCTACGTCCTGCTTGATTAATATTGATGATATGGGTAGTACAAGAGTAGATCTACCACGAGATCAGAGAGGCTAAACCCTAGAAGCTAGCCCATGGTATGATTTTTGTTCGTCCTATGGACTAAAACTCTCCGGTTTATATAGACACCGGAGAGGGCTAGGGTTACACAGAGTCGGTTACAATGGTAGGAGATCTACATATCCGTATCGCCAAGCTTGCCTTCCACGCCAAGGAAAGTCCCTTCCGGACATGGGACGAAGTCTTCAATCTTGTATCTTCATAGTCCAGGAGTCCGGCCGAAGGTATAGTCCGGCCATCCGGACACCCCCTAACCCAGGACTCCCTCACCGGGCGTGCCACGAGGAGTAGACTCCAGACAGACCAGATAAGTCCACACACGGAACCCACCTATTGCCACGACACGAGACCTTCGCAGCGGCGTCGTTGCGGCAATGTCGCCTCCCTTTGTTGCCTCTTCACGGTTGCTTGGGTGCTAAGGGGGACCTCCTGAGCATCGCGCCTCGGGAGCTCTTACCGGACTTCAGGCCATTCACCTCCTGTCCTTGACCACGGCATCTCGACCTGGCATACCAGCGACGGCTGCAGCCTGCCTGGGGACCGGGACCTGTCAGCGTAGAGCATCAAGCCATCACGAGGATAGAAAGGGGAGACTGAGCCGAAGCGGGCCTTGCTGCTTCCGCTGCCCTGCTGTGGCGATACTCTCTTCCTTTCCCATTCTAAGGCAGCCGCTTGAGCACTAAAGGGGACCTCCTGAGCATCATGCCTCAGGAGCTCTTACTGGACTTCGGTCCGCTCACCTCCTGGCCTTGACCACGGCATCACAACCTAGCATACCAGCGACGGCTGCAGCCTGCCTGGGGACCGGGACCTGTCAGCGTAGAGCATCAAGCCACCGCAGGATTGGAAAGGGGAGGTCGAGCCTCGGCAGGATATGCGCCCATGCAATTCCATAACAAGACCATATATATGCAAAATACATTACAGACCCTTTACACGCCCCCACGGGGTGCTTCATGATTCTTCGCAGGGAACCAGAACGAGAACTAAGAGGCATCCTATCTACACCCTCCCGTGGCGGACGCCATCATCAACAGTGGGCCATGGGAGGCCGGCGCCGACCCCATCCAGATCAGCGGCGGCGGCTGGACGCCGCGGCCCTGCTCCGAGCTCGGCGGGAGCTTGGCAGCACGTAGCTATCATCGCTCATCTCCGCAGACTTCAAGGGCTCAGGAGAGTCACTGGACCACCACGAGTCACCGTTGTCGCTGGAGGAGCTGCAAGCAAGACCAGTGGAGGGCCCTACGCCCGCCGCGACGTCATCCTGGTGACCTCCTTCAGGGCAGCACTCCAGGTGGCGGCCTTCCTCGTCAAAGACCTTTAAGAACAACACGGAGGCGCCATCGTACTCGAAGTGGATCGCGAAGGCGCCCTCCATGCGGCAGACCCGGGCAATCTCACCCCAGCCTCGGGTCATGAAGATCTTCCCGGAGGCGACGGTTCCAATCTCCGCTCCGGTTGCCGGGGCGTTGCAGTCAGCATGCTGCAGCCAAAGTTCACAAACGTCCCTCGGCGGCACCTCGGCGGCGAAGAACGGTGGGAGGCGTATCCAGGTGCTTGGTGGCATCGTCGCCCACAACACGAACTCACGCAATGAGTCCGTGACATGGACCCCTGGGGCGACGGCGTGTGTCCCCGCGGCGCTGCAACCACTGCCGCAGTGCGGGCGGCGCCGCTCGTCGCTCCGCCCTCCTGAGCCCTCGGCTCTGGACTTAAGCTTCTTACGAGCCTTTCCTTTCTCTTCACCGGAGAACCTTCGGATGGGCGCCATTGCTGCAAGCGGTGGAGCAAGGAGGAAGAAGCAAGTGAACCAAGAAGAGATGGGCGACGGGGGCTCTGCCCCCTCCCCATTTATAGCAGAAGAAGGCCAACTGGCGCCCCCACGATCACAGGTAATGATGATTTTCCTTGCATGTCGCAGGGACTTGTCAAGTCGAACAGTTGCCGAGGCGGCGTGGGGAAGCGAAGACGCCCATGACCAATCAACCACCACACGACAACCGAGGCCGCGGGCTTTTGGGGCCCACGGCGCTCTGTTCTTGATCCTTTGGCTTCGCCTCGAAGCCAAGCCTGAGCGCGCCTTGGGCCCGGGGGCTACTGTCGGCGTTCTGGGAACGGGGGTCCCCAGACTTGCCTGCCTACGGCCCATGGTGTGGCTGTGCTGGCAGGTCTGGACGGCCCATCATCATCAACAAGGCATTCAAGACCCTCGCGAGGCGGATGACGCAAGACCTCATCAGGAGCGGCCTCACCAGGCTGCCTCGCGAGGAACGGAGATATCAAGGCGGGGCGAACCTCGCGAGGCTCTTGTGACGTGAGCCATGACGATCGACACCAGGCAGGCGCCAGGCGGGCGCCAACGCACGCAACGTCCTTGTTTCCTCTTTGGTGCTAAGGAGGCAAGCGTAGGGGCGGAGTACTGACGCATCAGGAAAAGGTTTCCATATCAGTGCAACGAGAGCAAGACCAAAAGGACGGCAAGACGGAGGTCACCATGGAGCCCCGGAGGACGTCACCACCAGAACCTTTGGCAGGCGAAGACCACCTTTTGTCAGGATAGCTTGTACTAGCTGTCCCCTTTCAAATTGGCAGCCGTTGTTGGCTCCCTTCCCGCTCAATATTTGGGGAGAGGACCAGGGCCTATATAAGTAGGACTAGCCACCATCAAAAGGGGGAGCTCAACTGATTCAGAGGCATCTCACCTGATCCTTAGCCACACCAACCACAAGAACACCTCAACCTCAGGAGGTTGTTCTTCCCCTTGTACTGTTCTTCATCAGCCCAAGAGGCAATCCACCACCACCACACCGGAGTAGGGTATTACACCACATCGGTGGCCCGAACCAGTATAGACCTTGTGCCTTTGTGTTGCGAGTGTGTCGAGTTCGTCCGCGAGACCTTAGCGAGCTAGGGCATAGATCGGAAGGAGGGAAAGAACTTCGCGCGCACCCCAGAGTTCGAACCTCAAGGGTTTTCCGGAACCCATGATCCGACAATCTCCCCTCGGGGGATTCCGGTAACCCCCCCGGTACTCTGATATGTACCCGATACATTCTGAAACACTTCTGGTGTCCGAATACTATCATCCAATATATCAATATTTACCTCTCGACTATTTCGAGACTCCTCGTCATGTCCGTGATCTCATTCGGGACTCTGAACAATCTTCGGTCACCGAAACACATAACTCATAACACAAATCGTCATCGAACGTTAAGCGTGCAGACCCTACGGGTTCAAGAACTATGTAGAGATGACTGAGACATATCTCTGGTCAATAACCAATAGCGGAACCTGGATCCTCATATTGGTTCCTACATATTCTACGAAGATCTTTATCGGTCCAACCGCAATGACAACATACGTCATTCCCTTTGTCATCGGTATGTTACTTGCCCGAGATTCGATCGCCGGTATCTTCGTACCTAGTTCAATCTCATTACCGGCAAGTCTCTTTACTTGTTCCGTAATACATCATCCCGCAACTAACTCATTAGTAACATTGCTTGCAAGGCTTATCATGATGTGCATTACCGAGAGGGCCCAGAGATACCTCTCCGATACTCGAAGTGAAAAATCCTAATCTTGATCTATGCCAACCCAACAAACACCTTCGGAGATACCTGTAGAGCATCTTTATAATCACCCAGTTATGTTGTGACGTTTGATAGCACACAAGGTATTGCTCCGGTATTCAGGAGTTACATAATCTCATAGTCAAAGGAATATGTATAAGTCATGAGGAAAGCAATAGCAATAAAACTTAACGATCATTATGCTAAGCTAGCGGATGGGTCTTGTCCATCACATCATTCTCCTAATGATGTGATCCCATTCATCAAATGACAACACATGTCTATGGTTAGGAAACTTAACCATCTTTGATTAATGAGCTAGTCTATTAGAGGCTTACTAGGGACACATTGTTTTGTCTATGTATCCACACGTGTATCAAGTTTCCGGTTAATACAATTCTAGCATGAATAATAAATATTTATCATGATATAAGGAAATATAAATAACAACTTTATTATTGCCTCCAGGGCATATTTCCTTCAGTCTCCCACTTGCACTAGAGTCAATAATCTAGTTCACATCGCCATGTGAATAACACGTATAGTTCACATCGCCATGTGATTAACACATATAGTTCACATCACCATGTGACCAACACCCAAAGGGTTTACTAGAGTCAATAATCTAGTTCACATCGTCATGTGATTAACACCCAAAGAGTAATAAGGTGTGATCATGTTTTTCTTGTGAGAGAAGTTTAGTAAATGGGTCTGCCACATTCAGATCCGTATGTATTTTGAAAATTTCTATGTCTACAATGCCCTGTATGGAGCTACTCTAGCTAATTACTCCCACTTTAAATATGTATCCAGATCAAGACTCAGAGTCATCCAGATCGATGTCAAAGCTTGCATCGACGTAACTCTTCATGACGAACTCTTTATCACCTCCATAACCGAGAAACATTTCCTTACTCCTCTTTAGGTACCTAAGGATAATTTTGACCGTTGTCCAGTGATCTAATCCTGGATCACTATTGTACCCCCTTGTCAAACTCATGGCAAGGCACGCAACAGGTCTGGTACACAACATGGCATACTTTATAGAACCTATGACTGAGGCATAGGGAATGACTTTCATTCTCTCTATATATTCTGTCGTGGTCGGGTTTTGAGTCTTACTCAACTTCACACCTTGTAACACATGCAAGAACCATTTCTTTGACTGATCCATTTTGAACTACTTCAAAACTTTATCAAAGTATGTGTTTTGTGAAAGTCCTATCAAGCGTCTTGATCTATCTCTCTATATATATATTGATGCCCAATATATAAGAAGCTTCACCGAGGTCTTTCATTGAAAAATTCTTATTCAAGTATCCTTTTATGCTATCCATAAATTATATATGATTCCCGACCAACAATATGTCATCCACATATAATATCAGAAATGCTACAGGGCTCCCACTCACTTTCTTGTAAATACAGACTTCACCATAAGTTTGTATAAAACCATATGCTTTGATCACCTCATCAAAGCGTATATTCCAACTCCGAGATGCTTGCATCAGTCCATAGATGGATCGCTGGAGTTTGCACACTTTGTTAGCACCTTTAGGATTGACAAAACCTTCTGATTGCATCATATACAACTCTTCTCTAAGAAATCCATTAAGGAATGCAGTTTTGACATCTGTTTGCCAGATTTCATAAAATGTGGCAATTGCTAACATGATTCGGACAGACTTAAGCACCGCTACGAGTGAGAAAATCTCATCGTAGTCAACATATTGAACTTGTCGAAAACCTTTTGCGACAAGTCGAGCTTTGTAGATAGTAACACTACCATCAACGTCCGTCTTCCTCTTGAAGATCCTTTTATTCTTAATGGCTTGCAGATCATCGGGCAAGTCAACCAAAGTCCATACTTTGTTCTCATACATGGATCCCATCTCAGATTTCATGTCCTCAAGCCATTTTACGGTATTTTGGCTCATCATCGCTTCCTCATAGATCCTAGGTTCGTCATGGTCTAGTAACATGACTTCCAGAACAGGATTACCGTACCACTCTAGTGCGGAATGCACTATGGTTGACCTACAAGGTTCGGTAGTAACTTGGTCTGAAATTTCATGATCATCATCATTAGCTTCCTCTCTAATTGGTGTAGGCATCACGGGAACAGTTTTCTGTGATGAGTTGCTTTCCAATTCGAGAGAAGGTACAATTACCTCATCAAGTTCTACTTTCCTCCCACTCACTTCTTTCGAGAGAAACTCCTTCTCTAGAAAGGATCCATTCTTAGCAATAAATATCTTGCCTTCGGATCTGTGATAGAAGGTGTACCCAACAGTTTCTTTTGGGTATCCTTTGAAGATGCACTTCTCTGATTTGCATTCAAGCTTATCAGGCTGAAGCTTTATCACATAAGCATCGCAACCCAAAACTTTAAGAAACTACAACTTAGGTTTCTTCCCAAACCATAGTTCATATGGTGTCGTCTGAACGGATTTACATGGTGCCCTATTTAACATGAATGTAGGTATCTCTAATGCATAACCCCAAATGATAGTGGTAAATCAGTAAGAGACATCATATATCGCACCATATCAAATAAAGTACGGTTGCGACGTTCGGACACACCATTACGTTGTGGTGTTCTAGGTGGCGTGAGTTGTGAAACTATTCCACATTGTTTTAAATGAAGGCCAAACTCGTAACTCAAATATATGCCTCGACGATCAGATCGTAGAAACTTTATTATGTTGTTACTATGATTCTCCACTTCACTCTGAAATTCTTTGAACTTCTCAAATGCTTCAGACTTGTGTTTCATTAAGTAGATATACCTATATCTGCTCAAATCATCTGTGAAGGTCAGAAAATAACGATTCTTGCCGCGAACCTCAACACTCATCGGACCGCATACCTCGGTATGTATTATTTCCAATAAGTCATTAGCTCGCTCCATTCTTCCAGAGAACGGAGTTTTAGTCATCTTGCCCATGAGGCATGGTTCGCAAGTATCAAATGATTCATAATCAAATGATTCCAAAAGCCCATCTGCATGGAGTTTCTGCATGCACTTTACACCAATATGACCTAAACGGCAATGCCACAAGTATGTTGCACTATCATTATCAACTTTGCATCTTTTGGCATCAATTTTATGAATATGTGTATCACTACGATTGAGATTCAATAAACCATTCACATTGGGTGTATGACCATATAAGGTTTTATTCATGTAAACAGAACAACAATTATTCTCTGACTTAAGGGAATAACCATATTGCAATAAACATGATCAAATTATATTCATGCTCAATACATACACCAAATAACATTCATTTAAGGTTCACACTAATCCCAAAGGTAGAGGGAGTGTGCGATGGTGTTCGTATCAACCTTGGAATTATCTCCAACACACATCATCACCTCGTCCTTAACTAGTCTCTGTTCATTTTGCAACTCCCGATTCGAGTTACTAAATTTAGCAAATGAACCGGTATCAAATACCCACGGGTTGCTATGAACACTAGTAAAGTACACATCAATAATCTGTATGTCAAATATACCTTTGTTCACTTTGCCATCCTTCTTATCCGCCAAATATTTGGGGCAGTTCCACTTCTAGTGACCATTTCCTTTGCAGTAGAAGAACTCAGTTTCAGGCTTGGGTCTAGCTTTGGCTTCTTCATGGGAGTGACAACTTGCTTGCCATTCTTCTTGAAGTTTTCTTTCTTTCCCTTTGCCCTTTTTCTTGTAACTAGTGGTCTTGTTAACCATCAACACTTGATGCTCCTTCTTGATTTCTACCTCCGTAGCTTTGAGCATTGCAAAGAGCTCGGGAATAGTCTTATCCATCCCTTGCATATTATAGTTCATCACGAAGCCCTTGTAGCTTGGTGGCAGTGATTGAAGAACTCTGTCAATAACACTATCATCCAGAATATTAACTCCCAGCTGAGTCAAGTGGTTATGGTACCCAGACATTCTGATTATGTGTTCACTGACAGAATTGTTCTCCTCCATCTTGTAGCTATTGAACTTGTTGGAGACTTCATATCTCTCAACTCGAGCATTTGCTTCAAATATTAACTTCAACTCTTGGAACATCTCATATGGTCCATGACGTTCAAAACATTTTTGAAGTCCCAGTTCTGAGCCATAAAGCATGGTTCACTAAACTATCAAGTAGTCATCATACCGAGCTTGTCAAACGTTCATAACGTCTGCATCTTCTCCTGCAATAGGTCTGTCACCTAGCGGTGCATCAAGGACATAATTCTTCTGTGCAACAATGAGGATAATCCTCTGATCACGGACCCAGTCTGCATCATTGCTACTATCATCTTTCAACTTAGTTTTCTCTAGGAACATATCAAAATTAAAAACAGGGAGCTAAACACGAGCTATTGATCTACAACATAGATATGCAGATACTATCAGGACTAAGTTCATGATAAATTAAGTTCAGTTAATCATATTACTTAAGAACTCCCACTTAGATAGACACCCCTCGAGTCATCTAAATGATCACGTGATTCATATCAACTAAACCATGTCTGATCTTCACGTGAGATGGAGTAGTTTTCAATGGTGAACATCTCTATGTTGATCATATCTACTATATGATTCACATTCGACCTTTCGGTCTCAGTGTTCCAAGGCCATGTTTGTACATGCTAGGCCCGTCAAGTTTAACCCGAGTATTCCACACGTGCAAAACTGTCTTGCACCCGTTGTATGTGAACATAGAGCTTATCACACCCGATCATCATGTGGTGTCTCGGCACGACGAACGGTCGCAATGGTGCATACTCAGGGAGAACATTTATACCTTGAAATTTTAGTGAGGGATCATCTTATAATGCTATCGCCGAACTAAGCAAAATAAGATGCATAAAAGATAAACATCACATGCAATCAAAATATGTGACATGATATGGCCATCATCATCTTGTGCCTTTGATCTCCATCTCCAAAGCACCGTCATGATCTCCATCGTCACCGGCTTGACACCTTGATCTCCATCGTAGCATCGTTATCATCTCGCCAACTATTGCTTCTACAACTATCACTAACGCAAAGTGATAAAGTAAAGCAATTACATGGCGATTGCATTTCATACAATAAAGTGACAACCATAAGGCTCCTGCCAGTTGCCGATAACTTTTACAAAACATGATCATCTCATACAACAATGTATATCACATCATGTCTTGACCATATCACATCACAACATGTCGTGCAAAAACAAGTTAGATGTCCTCTACTTTGTTGTTGCAAGTTTTACGTGGCTGCTACGGGCTTCTAGTAAGAACCGTTCTTACCTACGCATCAAAACCACTACGATGTTTCGTCAAATTTTTTGTTTTAACCTTCAACAAGGACCGGCCATAGTCAAATTTGATTCAACTAAATTTGTAGAAACAGACACCCGCCAGCCACCTTTATGCAAAACAAGTTGCATGTCTGTTGGTGGAACCGGTCTCATGAACGTGGTCATGTAAGGTTGGTCCGGGCCGCTTCATCCAACAATACCGCCAAATCAAAATAAGACGTTGGTGGTAAGCAGTATGACTATCATCGCCCACAACTCTTTGTGTTCTATTCATGCATATCATCTACACATAGACCTGGCTCGGATGCCACTTTTGGGGAGTGTAGCATGCAATTTCAAAAAAAAATCCTACGATCACGCAAGATCTATCTAGGAGATGCATAGCAATGAGAGGGGGAGAGTGTGTCCATGTACCCTTGTAGACCAAAAGCGGAAGTGTTAGCTTAACGCGGTTGATGTAGTCAAATGTCTTCTCCATTCAACCGATCAAGCACCGAACATACCACACCTCCGGGTTCTGCACACGTTCAGCTCGATGACGTCCCTCGAACTCTTGGTCCAGCAAAGTGTCGAGGGAGAGTTTCGTCTGCATGACAGCGTGGTGACGGTGATGGTGAAGTGATCCGCGTAGGGCTTCGCCTAAGCACTACGACAATATGACTCGAGGAGTAAACGACGGAGGGGGGCACCGCACACGGCTAAGAACAATTGATGTGTGTTAGAGGTGCCCCCCGCCCCCGTATATAAAGGAGGGAGAGGGGAGGAGGCCGACCTAGGGGCTCGCCAAGTGGGAGGAGTCCCACTTGGACTCCTAGTCCAAGTCGCCCCCCTTACTTTTATCGGAGAGGGAAAGGGGGAAGGAGAGGGAGAAGGAGAAGGAAAGGGGGGTCGCACCCCCTCCCATGGTCCAATTCGGACTCCTCCCTTGGAGGGGGGCACCCTTATGGGCTGCCTTGCCTCCCTCCTATGGCCCATATCTTCCCCCGAGGGGTTCTGGTAACCCCCCCGGTGCTCCGATACATACCTGATACATTCCAAAACACTTCCGGTGTCCGAATACAATCATCCAACATATCAATCTTTACCTCTCGACCATTTAGAGACTCCTCATCATGTCCGTGATCTCATCCGGGACTCCGAACAATATTCGGTCACCAAAACACATAACTCATAATACAAATCGTCATCGAACGTTAAGCGTGCGGACCCTACGGGTTCAAGAACTATGTAGACCTGACCGAGACATATCTCCGGTCAATAACCAATAGTGAAACCTAGATGCTCATATTGGTTCCTACATATTCTACGAAGATATTTGTCAGTCAAACTGCAATGACAACATACGTCATTCCGTTTGTCATCGGTATGTTACTTGCCCGAGATTCGATCATCGGTACCTTCATACCTAGTTCAATCTCGTTACTGGCAAGTCTCTTTACTCGTTCTGTAATACATCATCCCGCAACCAACTCATTAGTCACATTTCTTGCAAGGCTTATCATGATGTGCATTACCGAGAGGGCCCAGAGATACCTCTCTGATGTATACTACGCAACCTTCTTCTTGTAGACACGTGCTGGGCCTCCAAGCGTAGAGTTCTGTAGGATAGTAGCAAATTTCCCTCAAGTGGATGACCTAAGGTTTATCAATTTGTGGGAGGTGTAGGATGAAGATGGTCTGTCTCAAACAACCCTGCAACAAAATAACAAAGAGTCTCTTGTATCCCCAACACACCCAATACAATGGTAAATTTTACAGGTGCACTAGTTCGGCGAAGAGATGGTGATACAAGTGCAATATGGATGGTAGATATAGGTTTTTGTAATCTGAAAATATAAAAACAGCAAGGTAACTAACGGTAAAAGTGAGCGAAAATGGTATTGCAATGCTAGGAAATAAGGCCTAGGGTTCAAACTTTCACTAGTGCAAGTTCTCTCAACAATGATAACATAATTAGATCGTATAACAATCCCTCAACGTGCAACAAAGAGTCACTCCAAAGTCACTAATAGTGGAGAACAAACGAAGAGATTATTGTAGGGTACAAAACCACCTCAAAGTTATTCCTTCTGATCGATCTATTGGGCTATTCCTATAAGTGTCACATACAACCCTAGAGTTCGTACTGAAATAACACCTTAAGACACACATCAACCAAAACCCTAATGTCACCTAGATACTCCAATGTCACCACAAGTATACGCAGGTTTGATTATATGATATGCATCGCACAATCTCAGATTCATATATTCAAACCAACACAAAGAACTTCAAAGAGTGCCCCAAAGTTTCTACCGGAGAATCAAGACAAAAACGTGTGCCAACCCCTATGCATAAGTTCACAAGGTACATAACCCGCAAGTTGATCACCAAAACATACATCAAGTAGATCACATGAATATCCCATTGTCACCACAGATAAGCACATGCAAGACATACATCAAGTGTTCTCAAATCCTTAAAGATTCAATCCGATAAGATAACTTCAACGGGAAAACTCAATCCATTACAAGAAGATAGAGGGGGAGAAACATCATAAGATCCAACTATAATAGCAAAGCTCACGGTACATCAAGATCGTGCCAAATCAAGAACACAAGAGAGAGAGACATCAAATGCATAGCTACTTGTACATACCCTCAGCCCCGAGGGTGAACTACTCCCTCCTGATCATGGAGAGCGCCGGGATGATGAAGATGTCCACCGGTGATGATTCCCCCTCCGGCAGGGTGCTGGAATAGGGTCCTGATTGGTTTTTGGTGGCTACTGAGGCTTGCGGCAGCAAAACTCCCGATCTCCATTCTGTTCTGGAGGTTTGGAGATATATAAGATGTGTTGGCGTCGAGAACAAGTCAGGGGAGTCCACGAGGGGCCCATAAGGTCGGAGGGCGCACCGTCCACCCTTGTGGAGGCCTCGTGGTTCTTCTGGCCCAACTCTTTTGCTTCGGGGGCTTCTTCTAGTCAAAAAACAATCGTCGTGAAGTTTCAGGTCAATTGGACTCCGTTTGATATTCCTTTTCTGCAGAACTAAAAAACAAGGAAAAAACAAAAACTGGCATTAGGCTCTAGGTTAATAGGTTAGTCCCAAAAATCATATAAAATAGCATATAAATGCATATAAAACATCCAAGATTGATAATATAATAGCATGGAACAATAAAAAATTATAGATACGTTGGACACGTATCAAGCATCCCCAAGCTTAATTCCTGCTCGTCCTCGAGTAGGTAAATGATAAAAACAAATTTTTTGATGTGGAATGCTACCTAACATATTTATCCATGTAATTTTCTTTATTGTGGCATGAATGTTCATATCCATAAGATTCAAAACAAAAGTTTAATATTGACATAAAAACAATAATACTTCAAGCATACTAACAAGGCAATTATGTCTTCTCAAAATAACATGGCCAAAGAAAGCTTATCCCTACAAAATCATATAGTCTGGCTATGCTCCATCTTCATCACACAAAATATTCAAATCATGCACAACCCCGATGACAAGCCAAGCAATTGTTTCATACTTTTGATGTTCTCAAATTTTTTCAACCTTCACGCAATACATGAGTGTGATCCATGGACATAGCACTATAGGTGGAATAGAATATGGTGGTGGAGAAGACAAAAAGAAGGAGATAGTCTCACATCAACTAGGCATATCAACGGGCTATAGACAAAAAGAAGGAGATAGTCTCACATCAACTAGGCATATCAACGGGCTATGGAGAAAACCCCTTTCCGCGACGGCATTTGGAACCGTCGCCAAGTGAGTGTGGGTGATAGGGGGGTCCTTCCCACACGACCCAGAAACCATCAGGGATAGGGCCCCTACAGTACTCCTACTCGTTTCTGCTCGCATTGCCATCGCAATCGGTATTCTGTGGTGCTACATTTATGATGAGCGGCCCATCACAAACGGTTCACTATTATAGAACGTGTATGATGCGCGGCCCATCACAAACAATTCACCGTTAAGAAGATTAGCTAATCGTCATACGAGTGTCGGACAGGATTACGAAACGTCAGACCGTCGTAACATCGTCGTACACGACAACTATCGCACACGCTATTCTGTGGTGCAACGTTTACAATGCATACTTCATCAGAAGCAGTCCATGGTTGCGAATCGTGTACGATAAGGCAACTAACACAAACGTTTAGTTTGCCCTCACTGTTTGTGATATTGTTTGACATCGCACACGCTTTGCAAACGGCAACTGTGTGCATGCTTGCACACGTTTCTTCTTTGTGAACCGTCTCCGATTATGGTGCATGCCGCAAACATTTGTGTTTTACCAACCCTGTGTGCCGTAACAACCTGGAGAGCGTAATTTCACCGTAATTTAATTACTGCTTTTCCAAATTGTACCAAATTTGGATTTGAATTTGAATGTATGCTACAACTTTATTCATATCCATCAGGTTCAAACAACCAATGCATTATTCGATTCATAGGTACATATGTTCAAGAATTACATAAGAACCAAATAAAGAATGATGAACTACATTTGTATACTTGTACTATTAAAGATGGTAAAGAAAGAGGCGAAATATATTCTGGTTGTTGAACAAGGTGAAGTGGGATGCCCATATTGTGCCCTCCTCCATGCAGAAGGCACGCACGACTCTAGTCCAATCCCTTGTGATGGCCGACCGCCCATCCTTCACGATCTTCATGAAAACATCTAGATAATCATCATGTTCTGGTAGAAATACTTTAACCTTTGCATGCCCAGCAATCATGTAGTTTGAGAGGTAATCTTGAGTAAACTGCTGTAATCTTGAGTAAACTGCTTTGGCAACCACTGCAAAGGAAAAAAGATTCAGACATTGTCATCTAACACAACTCATTATGGGCAGTAAAAAGAAGGCTGCTGAGTTCTTACATACCATCCTGCAGTTCGTTGTTGTCTTGGATAAAGTGTAAACAAATAGTTTAATTGCCATCTTTGGACCCATTTTACTAACAATCTTTATTATCAGCTTCCTCACTTGATGCTGGTTCATCGATATCTCATTGCCCCATACGCAGGAAGGGTCGAAACGCGGATCTTTACCAATGACATATGTACCTAAAAGCACCAAGTTAATATTAGAAGCTAAATAGCAATTGCACAATGATGTAGTACACCACTCTTTTATAATATGTCTATATACATCCGTATGTGGTAGTCCATTTGAAATCTCTAAAAAAAGACAAATATTTAGGAACAGAGGGAGTATCTTATAACATCCAATATACTCACATATTAGATGAATTAACATCTTATATTATGGGCCGGAAGGAGTTTAGTTCATTCTTACAAATTATCTGTTGTTGTATCCACGGGTTATAGTTAGTTTGAGCTAGTTCGGGCTCAAATAGCCCAAAAGTATATCTAAACATGAGGTCTAGTTTGAGCTAATTGCATATATAACCCACCCAAAAAACTAGTATCCAACCCAAGAGCTGCTAATTGGAGCTAGTTCTCCTAGTGCATTTATTGTCAATCTAACCCTGCCATCCAAACAACTCTTTGGATGGAGTTAATTCAGGGTTAGTAATGATCTAGAAACTAACTCTAACCTCTAGCTAAGTTGAATGTCCAAACAAGGATGTGTTGTTGCTGTTGCTGCTGCTGCTGCTGCTCTTCTACGTATATCTAGACATCATTAGAACATTAATGTAACACACTTCCTTGTTGCTATGTAGCCTAGGATTTAATATTTAGACATTAAGTACAGTGCATGTTGCTATGTAGCCTCAGATATATTACATATGGCCCTAGTTAACCTAAGGAAAAATGGGTTGCAGATGTATTCAGTTAAAAGTCCAATTCACCGATTAGTCCCTTATCAGCCGCCGACCTATATGGTACCAGCTATCGATATCCTGAACAGTGAGCAGATACAAGCCATGGGATGAAACTAACCTTGATGGAAAACAACAGTCGTTCCCAAAATTGTCCTGTGTAGGTACATCAAGAAGCATGTTAAGCACAATAGGCTAAACATCAACCAAAATTACACATGGCAGACAAAATAATCTCCAAAAGATAGCTTCAGTGTGCAGGTTTAAGCACGCTAGTAAAGCAAAACAAGTGGAAAGGTCTGCTAACTGCAACAGGCCAAACATTTAACAACAAGCAAACATGGTCATTCAAACTGGTATTGTGCCAGTCTAAGTACACTGGTTATGGTTAAATAAAAATGGAAAGGCATGTTAACTACAAGATGCAGCAACCAAATGTAGTCATTCATAGTGGTATTGTTGAAACTGGTACTGATGAAATTGAACTGCACAATTCATACTTGCACATATAGAACATCACATTGTGAATAACTGGAATAAACAAGGCATACTACGAACAACCAAAGATAGCATTTGAAACTAAATATATGCTAACTACAAACAACCGAACAATCAAAAAACTTTAAAAGAGGCATATGCTAGCTATAACAGGCTTAACAACAAGCAAATATATGCATTCCTATCGGTATGTTTAAAACTGTATTGATGAAATGTACTGCGCAGTAAATAATTGCACATATAGAGCATCACGTTGTGAACAACTGAAATAAACAAGGCATACTGCAAACAACCAGATATAGCAATTAAAATTGGACATATTCTCACTACACTACAAAAGGGACTCGACAAAACAAATCATGGGTTCCCCCCTGTGAAGAGGCACGTCAAAACAAATCATGGGTTTCCTCACTTGTCACGGATGGGCTCGTTCCCGTGGGAAGAGCACGGACCCTGGATGCGCTCCATGTTGTCGCAGATGGGCTCCTTCCCCTTAGAAGAGCATGGCTGTAGGGTGCCCTCCCTGATGTCGCAGACGGGCGCTTTCCCCTTGGAAGAGTAGATGGGCTCTTTCCCCTTGGAAGATCCAGAGAGGGTGCCCTCCTCATGGCCGCCGTTGATGAGGTCTGACTTGGAAGCTGTGGATCCCAAGCCAGCGTCGCAGAACGTGTCCTTCAGAAATGACAAAAGGGGCTCGATGGCGATTGTAACGACCCAACCTCAGACGGTCAAGCCTCTGTGTATCTGTGCCATCCCTGGATCGGTATGCTGGCACACACAGTACATCAATGTATATATCAAAGTGTAATCACATGTATAAATAACGTAAAACTCATATATACCTCATAAGTCTCAGCGGAAACAAACAATCGGGTGTGGAGTCCCATCAACGCCATCGGTTGGTTGAGTGTAGACCGTAACCCTGTACCGTACTCTTACTCGTCGGAAGAAACATATCTGCAACATGAGACATTGTAGCCGTGTAGGCAGTACATTGAATGTACCGGCAAGATCACTATAAGAAAGACAAATGATAAGCTATACTATATGCAATATGGCTTTGTGGCTCTGTATTTGAGTTTTGTTTGCATAAAAGCTGGTTTTATTTTCCCTACATCAAAGGAAATAACTGAAGTCTGTACTATGGAGTTTTCTATCATGACATGGTTCTGCCAACCGATGTCTCATCACCCAAATCATCATAAGTTGCCCACAATTAAGTTATCAGTCCAGTGTTGAGAGTTTCGAGATAGATCCAAGTCCAGAGGCTCAAATTGTCCGTAACCGGGGACACGGCTAATAGATTAGGTTTTAACCCTCTGTAGAGGTTTGTACACTTTACCCGCAAGATTCGATCCCTCTCTTTACATTCTCGCACTTCAGGGTGTTTGAGACCAAGATGACTGAAACATGGTCTTCCGGAGAGTTCCTCTGACCACTGTCCGGTGCTCATCCAATCCTATTGTAGTTCTACATCTGCTAGAACTGTCCCAGCCAGAGTCACCACTAAGGTCAACCAAGCCAGAGCCCATAGTGACTTGCGGTTGCACAGGTAAGCTTCCAGGCATGAAGTATTCTTCCGCCTCTTTGAGTCCGGGTGAAGCTTTCTGCGAGATGTCGTGGCGCTTCTCCATGCATCCCAGCCATCCACTAGTTCCTCCAGGGTGCCCGTCAACCGTCCTTCACCCAGTAGTGTGTATTGAATTCTTGTCTCGAGTCTCGAAATCTTGAGGAGTCCTGAAGATGCAGTCCTTGCCGATGCCATCATGAAGTTGTCGCCATTAACGTAGAGTCCTCCTTCTTCACACCACTCACGTGCACTCATACCAAACCCCGTCTACTATAGCGTAGCATTAAAACCATATAACGTCCCTGGCTTGGTAACAAGGAGATGGGTTCCTACCTCATGCATTCTACTCAACTACGAGAGATCAATATCATTACTGGAGAGATTATTGAAAGGGTGCTACTACATGCAATTAAAACATAGGTATGAAAAACATGGTCAAAGTGAACTTGCCTGGTATTACTTGATGAAGATAATAACGCTCTCGGAATCTTTGATAAACTATTCGTTACTCCAAGAAAATCTATATAGTCAAACATTATACTCACATAAGCAATAATCCTAGCAAACAATACTAGCAATCAAAATAACAATCAAAAAGCAATAAATAAAACAATAATGAAGTCAAAGAAAACCAAATAGAATTCCAAGGAAAACTTCAGGAAAACAAGGGAGAAACCAACTCACACAAGTTCTATCATAACAACACTAAATTACTCTAATAACTTCTCTACAGCAAGGAAAATATAATTCTAATGAAATAACATAAAATATTTACTAGCAAAAAGAACTAGTATGGAAACTATTATAACTATCTAGTTAACACCAGAACAACTATAACAACTAGCAAAGCATTAAGACAATAGAAAAAAAATACTAACATAATTATGAAAAGTAATTTACTCCTAAATAACAGAATCAATAACTACATAACTTGAAGTGGCAAAAAGAATTACTTTTAAAACCAATAAAACTATTTTTATCAACTATCACTAAGAACTAAACAAGCAAAAGCAAAAACAGTAGCTAAACAATAATAAATAACTACAAAAAATTTATCTACTGTAGTCTAACAGAAACATATGACACCATGTAAAAATCTAAAAAAAGAATTAACTAAAAATAATTAAAAACACTAATTGTATGACTAAAATAACTACATAAGCAAAACAGTACTGTTTTCGCAATAAACCTAATTAAAATAAACAAAAAA
Organism: Triticum urartu; assembly: GCF_003073215.2. Taxonomy (NCBI): domain Eukaryota; kingdom Viridiplantae; phylum Streptophyta; class Magnoliopsida; order Poales; family Poaceae; genus Triticum; species Triticum urartu. The sequence goes on from NC_053024.1 coordinate 581,919,236, forward strand.
TAACTATAAGCTACTGGATAGACAAAACAATAACAAAACTGTAGCAAAAGGAATCCATCAAAAATACTTTGTAAAACTCAAAATATGACCAAATTAGTGATTTGAACAATTTTCATCAAATCCAAATTTAAACTACTCAAATTTGAAAACCAATGGCACAAACAGAAACTTCAACAAATTGGTGACACAGAGCAAAAAGAATCACTCAATTTGGCTCTAAAACCTAAAAGATATAAGCAATCTAAAAACAGAAACTATTCTGTTTTTGAAACATAAACAAAAAAAACTAAACGGGCAAGTGCACGTGTCAGGCTGCTAGTGGGCTAAACGGTGGGTGATCGGTAGCTAAACTACGCTCAGCCGAAACTTAACAAAAACATGCGTGTGTGTTTAAAATAAAAATAAACCGGCGAGACGGTTCAATCTAAACCGAAAAAACCGGTTCACTAAACAAAAACCTACCCGCTTCGTTAGATCTAATCTAGCGCGTTAAAAATAGATCAGACGGCGGCGATGGCTTAGAGCGGAGGAAGAGCAGCTCCGGCGATGGCCGCGGCTCAGGGTCGATGCAGGCGACGTCTCCCATGGGTCTCCGGCACCGGGGAGAGCTCCGTTCGATGCGGAAGACGATGGCGATCACGGGGGTGGTCGGTGGAGAGCTCGGGGACGACGGAGTCGAGCAGGGCGAGATCGACGGCGGCGGTGGCAGCTCCGGTGTCGTCGGGGAGGGGGCTCCGGTGGGTTTAAGGCTCGGGAGAGTGCACGGGGAGGTGCGGTGGAGTGAAGGGGATGCTGTGGTGGGTTCAGGCGGCGATGAGGTGGTCGTAGTGGAGAGCTAGGGCGATAATGGCACGGTGGCAGAGGCGAAGCTCCGGCGAGGAATTGTCGGCGATGGAGAGGGCTAGGCTTAGGGCTTTAGGGCGGAATCGTTCGAGGGCGAGGGGTATTTATAGGGAAGGGTCGACTTGGAGGAGGGGGCAGATCGGGGAGAGGATCCCGATGATCACGGGATTCGGCGGCGGCGGCATTGACCTGCGTGACTTGCGGGGGGAGGAAGAAGAAGACGTGGGCGGGGCGATTGGGTAGTGGGACCCAGCGGTCAGCGGCACAGGGCGAGCGAGGAGGGAGTGGGCGACCGAGGTGAAGGGGCTCCGGGCGTGCGCGTGGCTGCTGGGCCAGCTTGGCGCGTAGATGGGCCGAGGGAGAGAGAGAGGTGGGCCTGGTGGCAACAGAGGGCTTCGGCCATTTTTTTAAATAAGCACAGACAAGAAAACTAAATAAAGGAAAAACAATAAGACTTATATAGACTTATTATATACCAAATTTTTCAGAAAAATAAATCCTAAAACATGCACATATTTTGATAGGCAAGAAAAATCCTCAAAAAAATTAAATAAAGGAAATAATACTATTGTTGCAATAAAACTCAACAAAAATCATTTTTAAAATACCAAAATGATTTCAAATTTATTTTCTCCTAATTTTTCATCCAAGGGAATCATTTTACCCATATTTCCATTTATTTATTTTTAGGAGAAAAATAATTTGAATAAAAGGCAAATAACTCCTAAATTGAAAGTGGGTTCCAAAATAATTCCAAATGACTTTCAATTTGATTCTTTGTAACTTCCAACTCATATTTCATATAATTGAAGAAGTCATTTTATCTTCTCTCATGAAAATCATTGAGTTGCATAAAGTTTCAAATTTGAAATGTTTTCAGATGGAATTCAAATCTGAAAGCACAAGTGCTCCCTGGGTGGTTTTGGTAATTAGTGTCAACATATCTCTTGTTGGACTAACACTTTTACCTAGTATGTTTCAGATAAGTTCAACAATGGAGTGGCATGGACTAGAGGATGTGGAACCCCTTCAAGATGCTACGGACAAAGGATTGGCTCAAGCTTCAAGATCAAGACTCTACATTTTCTATTTTAGTGATCCAAGATCACATTGAGTCTATAGGAAAAGCCAATACTATCAAGAGGGGATGAGGTGTTGCTTAATGGCTTGCTTGCTCAAAGTGCTTAGTGATATGCTCCAAAACCCTCAACTACCTTCCCACATCCACATATGAACTAAACCAAAAAGTCAAACTTGGCCCCACCGATTCTATCTATCCGGCGCCACCGAGTTTCAGATGTCATAGCCACTGCCACAAACCCTAGCAAATCGGTTTCACCGATAGGGATATCGGTCTCACCGAGATGGGATTGTAATCTCTCTGTGTATGTCCATTACCAAAATCGGTCTCACCGAGTTTGAGCAATCGGTACTACCGATATTACAATGCAAACCCTCTGGTTAGCTTATTACCAAAATCGGTCCCACCGAGTTTGTGTAATCGGTCTCACCGAGTTTGCCTGACCAACTCTCTGGTTAGCTTATTACCAAAATCGGTCCCACCGAGTTTGTGTAATCGGTCACACCGAGATTACGTTATGCCCTAACCCTAACCATATCGGTCCTACCAAGTTGCATCTCAGTCCCATCGAAAATCCTAACGGTCACTAAGTTTGTTGAATCGGTCCGACCGAGTTTAACCATTCGGTCCCACCGAGTTTGGCAAATTGTGTGTAACGGTTAGATTTTGTGTGGAGGCTATATATACCCCTCCACCCACTCTTCACTCATGGAGAGAGCCATCAGAACATACCTACACTTCCAATACACATTTTCTGAGAGAGAACCACCTACACTTGTGTTGAGGTCAAGATATTCCATTCCAACCATATGAATCTTGATCTCTAGCCTTTCCCAAGTTGCTTTCTACTCAAATCTTCTTTCCACCAAATCCAAATCCTATGAGAGAGAGTTGAGTGTTGGGGAGACTATCATTTGAAGCACAAGAGCAAGGGGTTCATCATCAACACACCATTTGTTACTTCTTGGAGAGTGGTGTCTCCTAGATTGGCTAGGTGTCACTTGGGAGCCTCCAACAAGATTGTGGAGTTGAACCAAGGAGTTTGTAAGGGCAAGGAGATCGCCTACTTCATGAAGATCTACCGCTAGTGAGGCAAGTCCTTCGTGGCCGACGGCCGTGATGGAATAGACAAGGTTGCTTCTTCGTGGATCCTTCGTGAGTGGAGCCCTCCGTGGACTCGCGCAACCGTTACCCTCCGTGGGTTGAAGTCTCCATCAACGTGGATGTACGATAGCACCATCTATTGGAACCATGACAAAAACATCCGTGTCTCCAATTGCGTTTGAATACTCCAAACCCTTCTCTTTACATTCTTGCAAGTTGCATGCTTTACTTTCCGCTGCTCATATACTCATTGCATGCTTGCTTGATATGTATTGTGTTTGTTAAACTTGTGCTTAAACTCCACTTAAACTTAAGAATATTAAAAACTGCAACTTTTGGCACTTAGTGTCTAATCACCCCCCTCTAGACACCTCTTCTCGATCCTTTCATTTGGTATCAGAGCTTTGGTCTCGATTGCCTTGGTTTAAACACCATTGGAGGAAGATGGATGTGTCTACTTTGGGGAGTCTTAGACATAGAGTGCCTATTCTTGATGGAGAGTATTTTCATGAGTGGAAAAATGAAATGCTTGAGATTTTCAATGAATATCATTTGAACAAGTACATTACTAGCCCTTGTGCACCTCATGTTGATCCTTTGCACCCTACCCTAGATGAAGATATTGACATGATTCGCAATCTTAGAATTGTTGAGCTCATCATTAGAGGCTTGCCTAGAAACTTGATTAGATGTTTGCCTACTCTCAAGTGTGCCTACACCATATGGAGATTTCTTGAGGAACGATTTCTATATTATTCCTTGAAAAATTTAGACGAAATTCTCCATAAGTCTATTGCCTTGAGTAAGATGAACTCTAGTGATCCTAGCTTTGGTGATTGTCTATTTGAGCTTATCAATCTCATGCATGCTAAAGGAAATGTTGGAATCATTAGCGATATCATATCCGAAGCTATTAGAATTCATAAAGGTAACCATTGTGATGATCATTTATCTAATGAATTACCCTCTCTAGGAATTGATCAATCATAAGATGATGTTGAACATGGATACTATGATGAAGATGATGATAGTGACTATGATCTTGATGATGCGATGAGGCATTTTGGTCTTATGGCAAATCTTCGCGGCTACATGGCTGGAGGAAAGGAATGGGTCCTTGATAGTGGATGTACTGATCATATGACCGGAGATAAAGATATGTCCCGTGAGCTTGCTGAAAACGACGGCCCTCGAAAATATGTCACTTTTGGTGATAATTCAAAGGGTAAGGCGGTTGGCCTTGGTAAGGTGGCCATCTCACATGATAGCTCCATACAAAATGTCATGCTCGTTGAATCCCTTGGATACAATTTACTTTCAGTTTCTAGACTTGCGGATTTCGGTTTCAATGTCTTATTCACTGAAGTAGATTGCCAAGTGTTTCGTAGAGACAATCATAAAATGGTCTTTACCGGTATACGTAGAGGAGATATTTACATTGTTGATTTCACTAAAAAGGCTCAACCTAGAACTTGCTTAATTACCAAATCTTCTAAAGGCTGGTTGTGGCATAGAAGACTAGGTCATGTTGGTATGCGAAATCTTGATAAGCTTATTAAAGGTGATCATATCCTTGGAATAAAAGATGTCATATTTGACAAGGATAGACTTTGTAGTGCTTGTCAAGCAGGGGAACAAGTTGGAGGAAGTCACCGCGTGAAGAACATCATGACCACAAGAAGACCACTCGAGCTACTTCACATGGATCTCTTTGGTCCAAATGCCTACAAGAGTCTCGGTGGTAACTCATTTGGTCTAGTCATAGTTGATGATTTTTCAAGATTTACGTGGGTGTTCTTTCTTGATGACAAATCGCAGGTCCAAAAGATCTTCAAAAACTTCGCTAGGAAGGCCCAAAATCAATTTGACGTGAAGATCAAGAAGGTTCGGAGCGACAATGGAACGGAGTTCAAGAACACAAATGTGGACACCTTTCTTGACGAAGAAGGGATTTCACACGAGTTCTCGGCTACGTACACACCTCAACAAAATGGAGTTGTTGAAAGGAAGAACCAGACTCTTATCGAGATGGCAAGAACGATGCTTGATGAGTACAAAACGCCAAAGCACTTTTGGGCAGAAGCAGTTGAGACAGCTTGTCATGCAACAAATCGCTTGTATCTTCACAAGCTACTCAGCAAGACGGCATACGAGCTCCTCACCAGTAACAAACCCCAAGTTGGATACTTTCGAGTATTCGGCTCAAAGTGCTACATTCTTTATAAGCATCGTCGTTCTAAATTTTCTCCTAAATCTTATGAAGGTTTCCTACTTGGTTATGGCTCAAACTCTCACACTTACCGTTTCTACAACAATTTCACCCGAAAGGTTGAAGAGACGGTAGATGTGAAGTTTGATGAATCTAACGGCTCGCAAGTAGAGCAATTGCCAATTGATGTAGGAGACAAAGACCCTTCGGAAGCAATTCAAGACTTGTCCATTGGCAAGATTCGTCCAACGGAAGTGAAGGAGAGTACCTCGTCTGTCCAAGTGGAAGCTTCTACCTCACGACAAGGTGAACCAAGAGTTGATACGGAAGCATCCACAAGTGGGACACACCAAGATGAACATCAACAACCTCTTTCTCCACCACGACAAGAGAACGACAACGTCAACAATGAAGAAGGCCAAGAAGAAGCACAAGATGAAGAGGATGTTCCACCCCGACCCAAGCAAAATCTTTCACGAGTTCGAGCAAGAATTGCTAAGGATCATCCCGTCGAGCAAATCTATAATGATATCCAAACCGGGAGAATCAGTCGCTCTAAAACTCGTTTAGCTAACTTTTGTGAACATTACTCATTCATCTCTAGCATTGAACCTATGAAGGTTGAAGAAGCATTGGAGGATCCGGACTGGATAAACGCTATGCATGAAGAGCTACACAACTTTGAGAGAAATCAAGTGTGGACATTGGTCGAGAAGCCCGACAACAACCACAACATCATTGGTACCAAATGGGTGTTTCGCAACAAGCAAGATGAAGATGGACAAGTGGTTCGCAACAAAGCACGTCTCGTCGCCCAAGGCTACACACAAGTTGAAGGTATGGACTATGGTGAGACATATGCTCCCGTTGCTAGACTTAAGTCCATTCGCATCTTACTTTCTTATGCTAATCACCATGATATCACCTTGTACCAAATGGACATTAAAAGTGCTTTTTCTAAATGGCAAAATTGAGGAGGAAGTTTATGTTAAGCAACCTCCCGGCTTCGTCAATCCTAAGAAACCTAATCATGTTTACAAACTTCACAAAGCCCTTTATGGTCTTAAACAAGCTCCTAGAGCATGGTATAAATGCTTGACCAAGTTCCTTATTGAAAAAGGCTTTGAAATTGGTAAAATTGATTCTACTCTTTTTACTAAAAGGGTTAATGGAGAACTATTTGTGTGCCAATTTTATGTTGATGATACCATATTTGGTTCAACTAACCCTCATTTTAGTGAGAAGTTTGGAAAGCTAATGTTGGAGAAGTTTGAGATGTCTATGATGAGTGAACTCAAATTCTTTCTCGGTTTGCAAATCAAGCAAACTAAGGAAGGTACCTTTGTCTCTCAAACGAAGTACACCAAGGACTTATTCAAGAAGTTCAATATGCAAGAATGCAAAGGTATGACTACACCCATGCCTACTAGTGGACATCTTGATTTGACCAAAGATGGTGAACCGGTTGATCAAAAGGTTTATCGCTCTATGATTGGTTCATTGTTATATCTATGTGCCTCTCGTCCTGATATTATGCTAAGTGTGTGCATGTGTGCACGATATCAAGCTGCTCCTAAAGAGTGTCATCTTAAGGCTATGAAAAGGATAGTGAGATACCTAATCCATACACCAAATTTTGGCATTTGGTATCCTAAGAGGTCCTCTTTTGATCTTGTTGGCTACTCCGATTCGGACTATGCCAGAGACAAGGTTGATAGAAAATCCAGTTCGAGTACTTGTCAATTCCTTGGTAGATCTCTTGTGTCTTGGTCTTCCAAGAAACAAAACTCGGTATCCTTATCCACCGCCGAAGCGGAATACATTGCCGCTGGTTCATGTTGCGCTCAATTACTTTGGATGACCCAAACTCTTAAAGATTATGGGATATATGTGAAACATGTTACATTGCTATGTGACAATGAAAGTGCTATTAAGATTGCTCACAATCCCGTGCAACATTCTCGAACTAAGCATATTGAAGTTCATCATCATTTCATTCGAGATCATGTTGCAAAAGGGGACATTAACCTTAAGCATGTTCGCACCAATAAGCAATTGGCGGATATATTCACTAAACCACTTGATGAGAACGTGTTTTGCAGGTTGAGAGGTGAATTGAACATCATTGATGCTTCAAAGTTGGAGTAGGAACTCCATTTTATACATGCGGGGCATGAGCCTATGACTAATCCTCAATATTTCTCTTATGATGCTATTCATATGTCTTGGATATATTTGTACCTTGCATGTTATCTAACCCGTGTAGGTACTTGGTTGAATCTAAATCTATGATATTGCAACTCACTCACATCTTGAGCAATCTCTACATCACCAAGTCTCTACACAATGGTGGTTGAAGACAAAGAAGCACGAAACCATTCAAACATATCCTTTGGCAAATTCTATGTTGAGTCTCATGATTGTCATTTTGGATACACAAGTGCTCTTCCTTGCAAAGCTAAACCATGTAGGTAGATGAACTCAAACTCCAAGTGGTGCTCCCAACCCTTGATGAACTACATCAACCTTGAGCAACCCACACAAGTTCAACTACAACACCACCACCCAAGGTATGTTATTCCATCTTAGAGAAGCTTTACTCCAAGTCATGAGTCAAAGCAACTCGACAATATGTGAATACATCAAAAGGCTTAAACAAAAAATGGTAACCCCATTTTGAGCTTAAACGATGAGTATGACCTATGATCAAGTGCTCTCACTTGACTCCTAAGTCAATATACTCTAACATGGGTGACTTTGTCGCCGACCATCTCTAGATGAAGTTCTCGTGTGTCTCTCCGTGCTTTTGTCTCTTGCATACTTCATCTAGAACTTTTAGTTTCTTTTCTTTCCTTTTTGTTCTGCATTTTCTGCATCCAATTCATTGCAAATCTTTCAGTAAATTCCTTGCATATCCTTGTGAGATCTTACTTGTCTAGTGAGCTGAGCTGACAAGTGGTTTCACTCTAATGAACTCGTTCACACCGGTTTGTTCTCTTCGGCCCAACCGAAGCACACAACTCGGAGTCACCGATTCCACCACAGGAAAACCAACTTGCCACTTATTCCTGATTTCTATTTGCTCCAGCTCCACTCAATGATTCTTGTCCTCTACCAGCATCATATTAGACATGCTGCTTTGCTCTGTGACTTGAGGACCAACCCATTTGTATCACATGTCCAGAAGAGCCCTTCTTGGAAATTGATGTCAAAGGGGGAGAGAGAGATCACATCAAAGCTTAATCCTTCCTATAGGGGGAGAAAGAGAGAATACTCAGGGGGAGAGAGTTTCTCAACTAGGAGAAAGTAAAATCATCAAAGACCCCAGATGCTTGGTGTTCAAGAGGAGAGATGTCACATGTCTTTAAGAGGGGAAAGACATGTTTGGTTAATTGCTTTAGCTCAAGATCTATTGTTTCCTTTTTTGTTGCTCTGATTTTCTGTTCCCTATCTTCTCCCAATATCCCATGCAGATTCAAGGGGAGCAAGACATCTAAGGGAAGGAAATCTCTGATTTTATTGCATATCTTTACCTTTGGGGACATGTCTATATCCAATGTGGTACTTAGTACTCACTCTACATGTCATCCCAGTCTTGGTTCTCTTGCTTGCTCTGGTCAGTAGGTGTATCTGTGTTATTTAACCTTGTTTGCGCAGGTTCATCCCATCCTAAGCCAACTCAAGACCACAAGGTAAGTATATGCATCATAGTCATGTGAATGAGAAGTTCTTGCTGATGTACATACTGTTTGCAAGAAGGACTCATGAGCATGAAGGTACATTTCTCACATTCACATCATTTGCTCTGATGCATATAGCCAAGATACATGTAACACATTGCTTACTCTGTCATGTTTACGCATTCACATGCTCCTATATTCAATATTCACATGATTGCATACATGTAGGGGGAGCCTATGCATGTTACATGTCTTTCCAAAGCTTTACTTGCTATTCTCTATATCTTTATCTAAAGCTTTGATGTATGTTGTCATCAATTACCAAAAAGGGGGAGATTGAAAGCACAAGTGCTCCCTGGGTGGTTTTGGTAATTAATGTCAACATATCTCTTGTTGGACTAACACTCTTACCTAGTATGTTTCAGATAAGTTCAACAATGGAGTGGCATCGACTAGAGGATGTGGAACCCCTTCAAGATGCTACGGACAAAGGATTGGCTCAAGCTTCAAGATCAAGACTCTACATTTTCTATTTTAGTGATCCAAGATCACATTGAGTCTATAGGAAAAGCCAATACAATCAAGAGGGGATGAGGTGTTGCTTAATGTCTTTCTTGCTCAAAGTGCTTAGTGATATGCTCCAAAACCCTCAACTACCTTCCCACATCTACATATGACCTAAACCAAAAAGTCAAACTCGGCCCCACCGATTCTATCTATCTGGCGCCACCGAGTTTCAGATGTCATAGCCACTGCCACAAACCCTAGCAAATCGGTTTCACCGATAGGGATCTCGGTCTCACCGAGATGGGATTGTAATCTCTTTGTGTATGTCCATTACCAAAATCGGTCTCACCGAGTTTGAGCAATCGGTACTACCGAGATTACAATGCAAACCCTCTGGTTAGCTTGTTACCAAAATCGGTCCCACCAAGTTTGTGTAATCGGTCTCACCGAGTTTGGCTGACCAACTCTCTGGTTAGCTTATTACCAAAATCGGTCCCACCAAGTTTGTGTAATCGGTCACACCGAGATTACGTTATGCCCTAACCCTAACCATATCGGTCCTACCGAGTTGCATCTCAGTCCCACCGAAAATCCTAACGGTCACTAAGTTTGCTGAATCGGTCCGACCGAGTTTAACCATTCGGTCCCACCGAGTTTGGCAAATTGTGTGTAACGGTTAGATTTTGTGTGGAGGCTATATATACCCCTCCACCCACTCTTCATTCGTGGAGAGAGCCATCAGAACATACCTACACTTCCAATAAACATTTTCTGAGAGAGAACCACCTACACTTGTGTTGAGGTCAAGATATTCCATTCCAACCATATGAATCTTGATCTCTAGCCTTTCCCAAGTTGCTTTCCACTCAAATCTTCTTTCCACCAAATCCAAATCCTGTGAGAGAGAATTGAGTGTTGGGGAGACTATCATTTGAAGCACAAGAGCAAGGGGTTCATCATCAACACACCATTTGTTACTTCTTGGAGAGTGGTGTCTCCTAGATTGGCTAGGTGTCACTTGGGAGCCTCCAACAAGATTGTGGAGTTGAACCAAGGAGTTTGTAAGGGCAAGGAGATCGCCTACTTTGTGAAGATCTACCGCTAGTGAGGCAAGTCCTTCATGGGCGACGGCCATAATGGAATAGACAAGGTTGCTTCTTCGTGGACCCTTCGTGGGTGGACCCCTCCGTGGACTCGCGCAACCGTTACCCTCCGTGGGTTGAAGTCTCCATCAACGTGGATGTACGATAGCACCACCTATCAGAACCACGACAAAAACATCTGTGTCTCCAATTGCATTTGAATACTCCAAACCCTTCTCTTTACATTCTTGCAAGTTGCATGCTTTACTTTCTGCTGCTCATATACTCATTGCATGCTTTCTTGATATGTATTGTGTTTGTTAAACTTGTGCTTAAACTCCACTTAAACTTAAGAATATTAAAAACTGCAATTTTTGGCACTTAGTGTCTAATCACCCCCCTCTAGACACCTCTTCTCGATCCTTTCAAAATCTTTTCAAACCCCTTTTCATTTCTTTGAATGGAAGAAGTCATATCATCTTCACTCTAGGGTTTTTTGTGATGAAATGAATTTGAATTCCTAGGGATCAAAATGCAAGGTGAAAGTTTTGGGAAAGTCATTTCATTCCCTCTCATTAAACTCTCAAAAGTTTCAAATTTCACTCACTTTCAGTCAATCAATCAAGCGTTCAATCAAGCAAACAAACACAAATATTTATTTAATATAACATTCCAAAATTTAGAATTTTGGGATGTTACAAACCTACCACACTTAAAATGAATCTCGTCCTCGAGATTCGAAGAGGCTAGAAAGAAAAGGTTAGGGTTTGGGGGTATTCCAGCAAATCCATTGATCGGTATGGTCTAGTGTGCTACCACACTTGAAAGCAATGCTATGGTTCTGACAAAATTCATGTACTCCATCCTTTCGGTTGACGGTGTCGGTCTTCTCATATTCTCTGGAATAACTCTTTCACTGGTTCTCTCCTAGTAGGGGCATGACCTTTTTCTCAAAATCATGTGTCCTCTCAATCCTGGTGAGGTTCTTCCGAAGAGTGGGTCTTCATGTCTGACATGTCTGTCGTCAATACTAAGAAACTATCGGAACCTCCTGGCAGTCAACAATTTATGGCTTCTCCTGTAGGAAAAATGGTTGGGGTTGAATCTCACCGTATATCCTACGATTGGCATCAGTTGCCTGTAAAGGGTTCCATCGTCCTACCATTTTATGGTTTTATGGCTTGACGTGTCGACCCACTTCTAAGGTTTTCAAGGCTATCTTATTTTCCATCAACATATGATAGTTCATGATAGAAGTCTCCGGTATGGGGGCCAATCCATCCCATACTTGAACCATTACTACATATGCAGACATTGAATCACATATTCTAACACTTGGGCATACTCACAAGCATTGCAGAATTTCTCTTGTCGATGAACCGAGTTCGAATAAATCCATTGTTTCTGCAAGCTGAACAAGACATCTAACATTTCTTCACAACTCTTGGGTTTTTGTATCCTCCTAAAAATGTCGGCTGATTAACTCAGAGTTTTCTTCCAAAATATCTTCCTTCAGTAAGAGTGTGCTTCCTTCTTATTAACTCCTGGGCCTGTGGGTTATGGCCCACTTCAACTCTTGTACAAATTTAACTCATCCTTTCGAGGATTATCATTCCGTATTCTAACATTACATCTCCTTTAAACCCAATAGTACTTCTTCCTTCATACCCTTGTGGTGACGATCATACAAAACTCCAACTTATTTGGTCTAGCTCCCTTCTACGGACCGTGATGAATAACACATTTCTTTCTTCATTGATCCTGTGGCTTTACGGAGTACTACCACACCAAAAAATGCACTACTTTATCCATAAATCATATTATTTTTATATCAAATCTTTTATTACATCCTTAACCATTTTTTGTAAATCCAAATTCCAAAAAGTACTTTATTACAAATGCTGCCACCCACATGGTTTGGTATGGTCAGGCATTACTTCCAACTTTATTCATTTTTCCTCCTTGAGGATTCTTCAGTCCCACTGGAATTGTGCGACATGCGCCTTGAAATGTCCAATCTTCTATTTCATTGTGGTGGCCTTCAGCTTCATTTCCATCATCTCTGCATGCACTTCTCTTAGGTATTCCTGAGTATAACGGAGTCTTGCTTCAAGTATTTCTCCGATCTGGCGTATGGCTTCCATGGCTACTTCACGAATAGCGTCGAAGAAAGTTGCTTGTGGTACACGTGAGATGAAAAAGTACTGCCCCATCGTCTTTGGGAAAACTCCTTTCATACAGTGGAGGTGTACCTCCACATACCAAAGTTCCACTCCCTTTTGCATGAAGGGGTAGACTTTGTAGACTGCATCTCCTTCAAGGTGAATATGCTTCATCATGTCCTTCAGGATCTTCGAGTAATCATGATCACTTGTCAGGGTCATGATCGTTTCCGGGCCCTTGAGGAAAGACTCATAAAGGGTTGTCATCTGCATGTGTAGGATAAGAGGGGTACTCAGAACAAGGAATGTATCACCATGGGGAAAATTTAATTGTCTCCAGAAAAGTTTGGTGTTCAGCTGTCCATGGGTTCAAGGTTTCGGGGTCTGGTTGAGACAGAAAGAGAAAGCAAATACCCACCCATCGACAAACAAATCCTAGCTCAAAATAAAAAAGTACCGTTTGTAATGGGCCGTTCTACTATGGTTTTGTTTCTAAGTCTTCATTTCTTCAGGTCTTCAATGCTCGGGAGTTTCCAATTCCTGATGCTTTTCTCATATGAAGGCCTTCTACCATTATTCTGTAACTTACGTCTCTCAAGGTTGAAATAACAAGCCTACGAATATTGCATCTATCCAACCATTCAATAAACACAGAAAATAATAGCAACCAAGCATTCATTTATTCAATCAATTCTACAGTATCGCCACCCACATAAGTTGGTATAGTCAAATACTTAAATCGAGAAAGCGTTCATCTTTATTTCTCTCATGGTGGGCTACTACTAGGCTAATTTATCGGGAACTTGATCATTGTCCTCATTGGGGCTTCTTCTGTGTGGACTTGATCTCCTCCAATTTTTCTGCTAGATTTTCCCTGTCGACGCGGAGTTTCTTGTGACAACCATGTATGTCTTGAAGTTGTTCCTTGAGCTTCTGGATCTCAACGTCCTTGGCATGAGACATGGTCCTGCTGCTTTTCAGTTCTTGACGCATTCTCGGGATCTCGATGTTCTCCTCCACCAGCTTGTCTACCTTCAGTCTCTGAGTCTCAACCTCTTCTCGTAGTGCTTCACTGTCAAATAGGGCTTCTAGGAGGTCCATCTGAAGATTCTTGCCGTATTGTTCTAGATCCTGATTGTACACTAACAGTGGGGAGAACTTCATCTTGTGCGCTTCCGTCAAGGCAATAGTTGCTCCATCAAACTTCTGCCGTCCAATCCTTCCAAAGAAGTGCGGGTTTAGTGCAGCACGATGACGATAGCATAAGCGTGCAATAGAATCATGGATGGCAGTGTTGATGCCCATATCACAGTCACCATTTATAGTTCCAAAGCTGATGTCTGCAGTCTTGGGGTCTTCTTTACGGCCAAAAACTTGCGTCTTGACTCCCCATGATCTAGTCGTCCTCTTAGTTGCCTTGATCTTAGGTATCGGTAGCTTCAGCAGCCTGACTAGCTCCACAAGGAAGGGGCCTCCAAGAACCTTCTCATAGTGTTCTCTTTTGTTCAGAATGTAGCTCTCCATCTATAGTATGAAATAGGGAAGGTTCAGTAAAACAAATCAGGTGTTACGAGAGTACTACAAAACAAAGGTCATTCCTATTGGGGTCTTCATATTACTAAGTCATTTCGTAGGGTCACGTCCTACAGCCAACATGTGCTCTGATACCATATCTGTAATGACTCAACCTCAGATGGTTAAGCCTCTGTGTATCTGTGCCATCCCTGGATCGGTGTGCTGGCACACACAGTACATCAATGTATATATCAAAGTGCAATCACATGTATAAATAACGTAAAACTGATATATACCTCATAAGTCTCAGCGTAAACAAACAATCGGGTGTGGAGTCCCATCAACGCCATCGGCAGGTTGAGTGTAGACCGTAACCCTGTACCGTACTCTTACTCGTCGGAGGAAACATATCTGCAACATGAGACGTTTCAGCCGTGTAGGTCAGTACATTGAATGTACCGACAAGATCACTATAAGAAAGACAGATGATAAACTATACTGTATGCAATATGGCTTTGTGGCTCTGTATCTGAGTTTTGTTTGCATAAAAGCTGGTTTTATTTTCCCTACATCAAAGGAATTAACTGAAGTATGTACTACAGAGTTTTCTATCATGACATGGTTCCGCCAACCGATGTCTCATCACCCAAATCATCATAAGTTGCCCACAATTAAGTTATCAGTCCGGTGTTGAGAGTTCCGAGATAGATCCAAGTCCAGAGGCTCAAATTGTCCATAACCGGGGACACGGCTAATCGATTGGGTTTTAACCCTCTGCAGAGGTTTGTACACATTACCCACAAGATTCGATCCCTCTCTTTACATTCTCGCACTTCAGGGTGTTTGAGAACAAGATGACCGAAACATGGTCTTCCGAAGAGTTCCTCTGACCACTGTCCAGTGCTCATCCAATCCTACCATAGTTCTACATCTGCTAGCACCGTCCCAGCCAGAGTCACCACTAAGGTCAACCAAGCCAGATCCCATAGTGACTTGCGGTTGCACAGGTAAGCTTCCGGGCATGAAGTATTCTTCCGTCTCTTTGAGTCTGGGTGAAGCTTTCCGCAAGATGTCATGGCGCTTCTCCATGCATCCCGGCCATCCACTTGTTCCTCCAGGGTGCCCATCAACCATCCTTCACCCAGTAGTGTGTATTGAATTCTTGTCTCGAGTCTCGAAATCTTGAGGAGTCCTGAAGATGCAGTCCTTGCCGATGCCATCATGAAGTTGTCACCATTGACGTAGAGTCCTCCTTCTTCACACCACTCACATGCACTCATACCAAACCCCCATCTACTATAGCGTAGCATTAAAACCATATAACGTCCTGGGCTTGGTAACAGGGAGATGGGTTCCTACCTCATGCATTCTACTCAACTACGAGAAATCAATATCACTACTGGAGGGATTATTGAAAGGGCACTACTACATGCAAATAAAACATAGGTATGAAAAACATGGTCAAGGTGAACTTGCCTGGTATTACTTGATGAAGATAATAACGCTCTCGGAATCTTTGATAAACTATTCGTCACTCCGAGAAAATCTATATAGTCAAACATTATACTCACATAAGCAATAATCCTAGCAAACAATACTAGCAATCAAAATAACAATCAAAAAGCAATAAATAAAACAATAATGAAGTCAAAGAAAACCAAATAGAATTCCAAGGAAAACTTCAGGAAAACAAGGGAGAAACCAACTCACACAAGTTCTATCATAACAGCACTAAATTACTCTAATAACTTCTCTACAGCAAGGAAAATATAATTCTAATGAAATAACATAAAATATTTACTAGCAAAAAGAACTAGTATGAAAACTATTATAACTATCTAGTTAACAACAGAACAACTATAACAACTAGCAAAGCATTAAGAGAACAGAAAAAATACTAACATAATTATGAAAACTAATTTACTCCTAAATAACAGAATCAATAACTACATAACTTGAAGTGGCAAAAAGAATTACTTTTAAAACCAATAAAACTATTTTTATCTACTATCACTAAGAACTAAATAAGCAAAAGCAAAAATAGTAGCTAAACACTAATAAATAACTACAAAAAATTTATCTACTATAGTCTAACAGAAACATATGACAACATGTAAAAATCTACAAAAAGAATTAACTAAAAATAATTAAAAATACTAATTGTATGACTAAAACAACTACATAAGCATATCAGTACTGTTTTCGCAATAAACCTAATTAAAATAAACAAAAAATAACTATAAGCTACTGGATAGACAAAACAATAACAAAACCGTAGCAAAAAGAATCAATCAAAAATACTTTGTAAAACTCAAAATATGACCAAATTAGTGATTTGAACAAATTTCATCAAATCCAAATTTAAACTACTCAAATTTGAAAACCAATGGCACAAACAGAAACTTCAACAAATTGGTGACACAGAGCAAAAAGAATCACTCAATTTGGCTCTAAAACCTAAAAGATATAAGCAATCTAAAAACAAAAACTATTTTGTTTTTGAAACAGAAACAAAGAAAAAACTAAACGGGCAAGTGCACGTGTCACGCTGCTAGTGGGCTAAACGGTGGGCGATCGGTAGCTAAACTGCGCTCAGCCGAAACTTAACAAAAACATGCGTGTGTGTTTAAAAAAAATAAACCGGCGAGCCAGTTCGATCTAAACTGGAAAAAACCGGTTCACTAAACAAAAACCTACCGCTTTGTTAGATCTAATCTAGCACATTAAAAACAGATCGAACGGCGGCGATGGCTTACAGCGGAGGAAGAGTAGCTCCGGCGAGGCTCCGGTGACGGCCGCGGCTCAGGGTCGATGCAGGCTGGAAGGATCGATATGGTTGACTATAGGGGGGGTGAATAGGCAACTAACAATTTTTAGCTTTTCTTTAACAATTTAAACTTTGCATCAAAGTAGGTTGTCTAGATATGCAACTAGGTGAGAAACCTATATGATGCAACAAAGATAGGAACACAAGCAAGCAAGAGATATATCACAAATAAGCTTGCACAAGTGAAGGCACGAGTTAACCAAGAGTGGAGCCGGTGGAGACGAGGATGTGTTACCGAAGTTCCTTCCCTTTGAGGGGAAGTACGTCTCCGTTGGAGCGGTGTGGAGACACAATGCTCCCCAAGAAGCCACTAGGGCCACCGTATTCTCCTGACGCCCTCACACAATGCGAGATGCCGTCGTTCCACTATTGGTGCCCTTGGAGGTGGCGACCGAACCTTTACAAACAAGGTTGGGGAAATCTCCACAACTCAATTGGAGGCTCCCAACGACACCACGAAGCTTCACCACAATGGACTATGGCTCCGCGGTGACCTCAACTGTCTACGGTGCTCAAACACCCAAGAGTAATAAGATCCGCAAGGGATTAGTGGGGGCAATCAAATTTCTCTTGGTGGAAGTGTAGATCGAGGCCTTCTCAACCACACCCGAGCAAATCAACAAGTTTGATTGGCTAGGGAGTGAGATCGGGCGAAAATGGAGCTTGGAGCAACAATGGAGCTTAGGGTTGGAAGAGGTAGTCAACTAGAGAAAGAAGACACCCCTTTTATAGCTAAGGACAAATATCCAACCGTTATCCACCTACCAGCCCGCGACCAGCGGTACTACCGCTTGCTGACAAGCGGTACTACCGCAAGGCCACGCGGTACTACCATGCGGGCCCATGGTACTACCGCAGCAGCAGCAGCTAGTGCAGACCTGTAGCACAAGAGCTGAGGGCGGTACTGCCGCGGGCGCGGTACTACTGCTCCCCCTTGCGGTACTACCGCAAGGCAGGAAACCCCTAGCCTGGGAAGAGTGCGGATAAAGATACATCCGTGCCTACTTCCGCTGGTAAACAGAAGAATCAAAAATCCGACACAGTACTACCGCAGAGGAGCGGTACTACCGCCTGGCAGCTGATCCAGGCCGCGCATGGTACTACCGTGCAAGGCATGCGGTACTACCGCAGTGGCGCAGATGTAAAAAATTACATCCGCCCCTACTACCACGAAGGAGCGGTACTTGGCCTGGGGTCCACGGTACTGCGGCTCCAGATGAGCGGTACTACCATGGGCACCTGCGGTACTACCACATCGAAGTGCGGTACTACCGCTGGTGCCTGCGGTACTACCGCTCAACAAGGAGCAGTACTACCGCAAGCCCACCAACAGCAGTCAGGACAAGGGAAAAGAGGATCAACAGAGGATGCTCCAAAGTGCAGGGGAAAGGAGGGGACAAGGAAGAAAACATGTACGTGATGATTCCACCCAAACCTTTCCGACGCAGACCCCCTCTTAATAGTACGGCTTTCCTACGACTCAAATCCACCAAAAAGAAACGTAGAAAAGATGCCGTCTTCAACAGTCTTCAAGGGGCACCAAACCGTCTTGTGCCTAGTGATGAAACATCTGGGATACTCAAGGCACATGATTAGTCCGCAAAAGCATTGTCATCAATCACCAAAACACCTTAGGGATAAATATGCCCTTACAATCTCCCCCTTTTTGGTGGACTGATGACAATACGGGATTTGCATAGAGGAAATAAGGTTAAGCAAACGCAAACCCCTCCTCTCTAGAATATAGACGGGCTCCCCCTAGATGTGTGCCAACTAGATGGGTGCTTTGGACTGCACGGCACACATACTAAGATCAAAGCTCCCCCTATATTATAGAGACAAGGCACGACACGCAAGCACGCAAATCCCTACACTCTCTCCCCCTTTGGCATCGAGACGCCAAAAAGGCAGAGAGGACACCTACACACAAGGGGTGGCTCAGGCAGAGAAATCATCCCAATGCTCCTCGTGCTCCTCGTCAGACTCGGCGGCGGGGACGGTCTCCTCGATGTCCTCCTCAGAACTAGTCCAGTTGAAACCTTGCTTCGCCGTCCATGCAGCCTCTGGCGTGATGGCATCCTCGGAACCGCCAGAGACATCCTCGCCAAAGAGCCTCATGACCTTCTTGTCGCGGCGGCGACTCTCCATGGATGCCACGTGAGTCTTGTACTGTCCCTTCGCCTGCATGCAGAAGAGAGTCTTCATCTTGTCCTTCAACTTCTTGGCCCACGACGGCTCAGAGGAAGGTGGGGAAGACCTAGCAGCACGGTCCTCAGCAACATCCTCTGCACCAGCCTCCTCCTCACCAACAGCCCTCCTAGCAGCAGACGCCTCAGCACGGGTAGTAGTGTTGGCCCAGTTGGGCTTGACGCGGAGACTGATGGACTCATGCCGAATCCAGTCTAGAGCAAGGAACTCATCACAATGGTACATCTTCTCCCAAGTCATGGAGATCAACAGAAACAGGTATGGTCCATAGATAGGTACCTTGCGGGTGTACACCGCAAACTGAAGCTCACACCACATGATGTGTGAGACATCAAGTGGCTAAGTCTGAGACGTACGTGCCTCCGCGCATAGGAGCATCATGTCCACCAGATAGGAATGAACCTTGTCCTTGTCGCCAATGCGAGGGAACAGAGTGTTGCAGAAGATGCGATGCATGATATCCAGAAACGAGTTCAGCACCCAAGTCGACTTGCCACTAGGAAGCACCTTCTCAACATAGTACGGCTGAAGCTTGTTCTTGTTAGCAGATTCAGAATTGGCGTGGGGGTGAACACCAACGGGTGTGTGAAGCCCGTCATCAGGAACGTGGAGCAGACCGATGAACTCCTTCTAGGTAGCAGACAGCTGACGTCCATTGGTCATCCAGGTCATCCTCCGCTCATCCCCGGGGTGAAAGTAAACTGAGGCAAAGAACTGATAGATAAGCTCAGGATCGTAGTCAAGGTGGAAATAGATCACATGTTCAATACCGAACTGCTCCACCAAATCCAGAGCTTCTCCAAAGTAGTCATGAAACTTGTCCTTCCTCATGTGATTCATGTCTATCCACTTGACATCCACGTAGGTGTTTTGCTTGTTCTTGATTATATCCAGATAAATGAGAGCCTGCTGCTTGGTCCAAAACAACTCAGTGCCTCTGAGGATAGCATGAGCATTCACATAAGGGTTGATCTTCCGACGTTCGACGTACTCATTGAGTGGAATCTCGTCCATGCCCTTAGCAGGTTCCTTTTGCTTGCTGGCAGTGGTCTTGACATTGCGCATGGGGGCATTGGAGCCCTCTGGAGCTTCATCTTGAGGATTGCGCAATCGCTTGGAGCCAGTGTCACGACTGGGATTGGAACGGCGAGAGCCACCACCTAAGACACAAGAGAAAGCACACACAAAGAGTGAGAAGAATCAATGCAAAGACCACGACAAAGCAAGGGAAACAAGTAGAAATCATACGGGATAGCTGCCACGAGGAAGATGGGACAACAACGGTAGTGCCGCCTACTCTTGCGGTACTAAAATTTTAGTACCGCTCCTAGTCGCGGTAGTACCGTGTGAGGATACGGTAGTACCGTGGCTTGGAGCGGTAGTAAGACCATAGTGCCACAGAACGTGCGGTAGTACCGCACCGAACGGGCGGTAGTACCGGACAAGCGGTAGTATCGCACCAGTAGCACGGTAGTACCACACCAGTAGCACGGTAGTACCACACTGCGTCAGATCCGAACCTACTTTTGAATCTGAGAAGACGCGCGCAACCACGGCGGAACTACGGTTGATCAAATCTACCATGGGACAATATATCAAGTATAATTTCTATGCAACACTACTCTCCTACAGCCTTCTCTTGCAAAGACTTGGCCTAAAATCTCAAGAACACAAGCATCTCCCCAAAAACCTAGAAGCGAAAGAACAACCAAGAAAGAGAGGGATTTTGGGGAGAACCTTTGTCCATGGCAAGAGGAAGTGGTGGGGAATGATCCCACCGGTCGGAATCCGAGGAGAGTGGCCGGAGAAGGAGATCCGGTGAGGACCTCCGGCGCCGTTCTTGAGCGAGAGAGAGAGACGGTGGGGAGAGAGAAAAGTGAATGGGTATGGGGAGTTGGAACTCCCCTGCTCGAGTCATAACCCCCCATGCACTCGTCAGCGCGGTAGTACCGCGCTTCATCGCGGTAGTACCGCTCGGCGGTAGTACCACACCTGAGCAGTGGTACCGCTCTCCCAGGCGGCAGTAAAAAATTACTGTCGCGCTAGGTGCGGTAGTACTGTGCACTCCATGCGCGGTAGTACCGTGGCTCACCGCGGTAGTACCGTGGGCTCAAGAAGAAGCAATTTCCAAACACAAGAAAAGAGAGGTCTTTGCAAGGAAACTTCAAACAAGCAGGACACCACAAAAAGCTCAAACACGAAGAGAAGAAGGGGCAAAACGACAACAAGAGACGACCACGAGACACCACCTCTCCAAAAAGAGAGGGCGGTGGCCGGAGCCACCTATGTTTGAGTCAATTGGTATGGCACCACGAAGAATTATCCTTGGGCCCATGACCAAAACTCGTCTTTGAAGCACAAGTACCATCAAAAATGGCTAATGTGAAAGATTTGATCAATTTATGCATAATGGGGGGAGGGGGAGTTCATTGAGAGAACAACACTCCCCCTATGTCCATGCCTACACCTAAACAAGACAACAAGTTGAGTGTGGTGGGGTGTGCAAGGGTTCAAGCAACATTGCTCGAATTGATGATATTTAGCTCATGCCTTAACTCGCGAAATCTTGCTTCATCCAACGGCTTCGTGAAAATATCTGCAAGGTTATCATGAGTGTTGATGTAGTTGAGCTCGATCTCCCCTCGCCTAATGTGATACCGGATGAAGTGATACCGAATCTCAATATGCTTCGTCTTGAAGTGTTGCACCGGGTTGAGAGTAATCTTGATGGCACTTTCATTGTCACACCAAAGAGGCACTTTGTCACAAATGATACCGTAATCCTTTAAAGTTTGCCTCATCCATAAGAGTTGTGCACAACAACTACCAGCCGCTACATACTCCGCTTTGGTGGACGAGAGAGACACACAACTTTTTTTTTGGAAGACCAACTCACCAAAGAGCAACCAAGGAATTGGCACCCTCCGGAAGTGGACTTCCTATCCACTTTGTCTCCCGCCCAATCGGAATCCGAATACCCTACAAGCTTGAAGTTTGCTCCTCTTGGGTACCATAAGCAAAAGTTTGGGGTATGAGCCAAATATCGAAAGATTCGCTTGACCGCCACATAGTGACTTTCCTTAGGTGCAGCTTGAAACCGTGCACAAATTCCCACACTCAACATGATATCCGGTCTAGATGCACAAAGGTAAAGCAAGGATCCAATCATGGAGCGATATACCTTTTGATCCATCGCATTACCATTGGGATCAATGTCAAGTTGGCACTTGGTGGGCATTGGAGTGGAAGCCGGCTTGACATCACTTAGCTTGAATCTCTTGAGCATGCCTTGAGTGTATTTGGCTTGGTTGATGAAGGTTCCTTCTCTTCTTTGCTTCACTTCGAACCCTAGAAAGAACTTCAACTCTCCCATGGAAGACATCTTGAACTTAGAGGTCATGAGAGCAGCGAATTCCTCATTGAAAGCTTTGTTAGGGGAACCAAAGATAATGTCATCAACATATAGTTGGCATACAAACAACTCCCCTGTGACCTTCTTAGTAAAAAGAGTGGGGTCGATTAGCCCAACTTCAAACCCATGATCTTGTAACAATTCGGTAAGGTGGTCCTACCACGCACGTGGGGCTTGTTTAAGCCCATAGAGTGCCTTATTGAGTTGATACACATGATCGGGAAAGTAGGGATCCTCGAACCCAGGGGGTTGCTTGACATAGACCAACTCATTAATAGGACCATTAAGAAAAGCACTCTTCACATCCATTTGTTGCAACTTCAAGTTATGATGAGAAGCATAAGAAATCAACAACCGAATGGATTCAAGGCAAGCAACGGGAGCAAAGGTTTCACCGTAGTCGATACCCTCGACTTGGGAGTAGCCTTGTGCCACCAATCTTGCCTTGTTGTGAATGATGGTCCCATGAGCATCTTGCTTGTTCTTGAATATCCACTTGGTTCCAATGACATTGTGGTTCCCCGTTGGCCTTGGCACCAATCTCCACACCTTATTGTACTCGAAGTTGTTGAGTTCTTCATGCATGGCATTAAGCCAATCCAGACTTCGAGTGCTTCATATACCTTTTGGGGTTCAACACAAGAGACAAACGCGTGATGTTCACAATAGTTTGCCAATTGTCTATGAGTGCTTACCCCGTTTTGAATGCTTCCAAGTACATTCTTCATGAGATGACCCTTTGTGGAGAGCTTGGAAGCAATCTTGGCGGCACGACGCTCCAATTCCTCCTCGGTGGTGAGTTGAGGAGTGGTCACTTGATCATCTTGAGCGACGTCTTGAGCTTGTTCTTGATCTTGAACTTGCTCGGAGGAGAGAACTTGACCTTGGGCATCACTTGGTGTGTCAACACCGTCTTGAGCATGATCTTGCCCTTGGTCTTGTTCACGAGGATGAGGGCCTTCACTTTGTTCTTCGGAAGCGTGTGGGCCTTGGGTTGGTGATGGCTCCACTTGAGTGGAGCATTGTCCTTCTCCTTCGGCCACAAGGGGTTCCTCAATGGGTAGGATAAAACCAACACCCATTCTTCTTATGGCTTGAGGATGAATCTCATCACCTACATCACAAGTGCCACTTTGCTCCACTTGCGAGCCATTATTCTCATCAAACTCCACGTTACACGTCTCGTCAATAAGTCCCGTGGATTTATTGAGGACACGGTAAGCATGAGAGTTTGTAGCATAACCAAAAAATATGCCCTCATAAGCTCTAGCCTCAAATTTAGACAACCGAACACCTTTCTTGAGAATGAAACACTTACAGCCGAACACCCGAAAGTACTTAAGGTTGGGTTTGTTACCGGTGAGTATCTCATATGGAGTCTTGTTCAAGCCCTTGCGGAGGTAGAGTCGATTGGATGCATGACACGCGGTGTTGATGGCTTCGGCCCAAAAGTTATATGGAGACTTGAACTCCGCCATCATGGTTCTTGCCGCATCCATCAACGTCCGGTTCTTCCTCTCCACAACACCGTTTTGTTGAGGGGTGTAAGGTGCGGAATATTGATGCTTGATCCCCTCATCACTAAGAAACTCATCCAAGGTGTAGTTCTTGAACTCGGTGCCGTTTTCACTTCTTATTGTCAAGATCTTTACATTGTGTTGATGTTGTGCTTCATTTGCAAAGTCAATGACGGCTTGTTGGGTCTCGCTCTTCCTTTTGAAGAAATACACCCAAGTATATCTTGAGTAGTCATCCACAATCACCAAGCAATACTTCCTACCCCCAAGACTATCAAAGGATGGAGGCCCAAAGAGATCCAAGTGAAGGAGATCCAAAGGCCTCTTTGAGTAAATGATAGTAGTGGGAGGGTGAGCCTTCTCATGAAGCTTTCCTTCGATACAAGCACTGCAGGCATGATCTTTAGCACAACTAACATTCATTAGTCCACGGACATGGTCCCCCTTGAGAAGACTTTGCAAAGATCTCATATTGACATGGGCTAAACGACGATGCCAAAGCCATCCCACGTCAACTTTAGCCATTAGGCACGTCGCGGTCTTAGTGGGTCGCTCCGAAAAGTTAATCACATACAGACCGTTCTCGACGTGCCAAACAAAGGCTACTTTAAGAGTCTTACTCCACAAGAGGGCCACAATATCAATATCAAAGAAAGTGGCAAAGCCCATGATTGCAAGTTGACGAACGGAAAGTAAATTGTATGCAAGGGACTCAACAAGCATGACCTTCTCGATTGTGAGATCATGAGAGATGACAACCTTGACAAATCCCAATACCTTAGAAGATGTGGCATCACCCCACTTGACATTGGTGGGCATAGATGGAATCTTGTGCACGTCCAGCACCAAGTCCTTGCTTCCGGTCATATGATTTGTAGCTCCACTATCAAGCAACCATGATCCCCCACCAGAAGCAAACACCTACAAGAGATCAATGCTTGGTTTTAGGTACCCATTTTGTAATGGGTCCTTTGCTATTAGTAACAAGGGTCTTGGGAACCCAAATAGACCATTCAATGTACTCATGAGTAGAACCAACAAATTTGGCATAGACATGCCCATCACTGGCACGACATAACACATAAGAAGGATTAAAGTCGCCGGCTTTGTTGGGAGGGGTGACATTTCCCTTTTTGACACCGTCACCCTTCGCATTGTTCTTCTTCTCCTTGGAGGCACTCTCTCCCTCCTTCACAAACGTTTGCTTGAGAGGAGGAGGTTGTTTGGTCTTGTTACCCTTCTTCTTGTTCTTGGGGTTGGGTGCGAACCCAATCCCCTCCTTGGCCACAACTCCCTTTTGATTCTCAAAAGGCCGTTTAGGTTCTTCTCACCTTGTATGCATGACACAAGGCCTTTCTCAAGTTGCTCCTTCAACTGAACATTCTCCTCAATAAGATTCACACGCTCAGAACAAGGGTTAGTATCATTTGCATTATCCATTAACACCATAGGAGGAAAAGTGGCTTTCTCCTTGGTTAGCTTCACTTGGAGTTGATCATGAGACTGCTTGAGGGTAGCATGAACACCCTTCAAGACTTTGTGAGCCTTTTCGAGAATGTCAAACTCCTCTTTGAGTCTAGCAAGATCAACCCCAAGCTTTGCCTTCTCGGAGTTTAGCACACGAGAAACAACAAGCGCATGATCAAGATCTTTCTTTAATTTAGCACGATCATCGTTGTGAGACTCCTCAAGAGCCAAACGAAGACCACACTCTTCCTCAAGAGAATTGGAAAGATCCGAAATCTCATCGGCATAGTCACGACTATGCCCCTCCATCTTAGAGATGGTATCTTCGTGAGCCTCGATCATGTCATTGGCTTCACCAAGTTGTTCCAAGAGAGCAACAAAGTGCTTCTTGGATTTACCCTTGAGTTTACCCATAAAGGCCTCAAACTCATTCACCTCCACATTATTTCCCTCATGTTCATCAATGCTATCTGTCGAAGAGGGATGATTAATGATGGTAGTTTTGATGTTGGGGGTTACCTTGTTGGTGGATTTAGCCACGAGGCACTTGGCGGTGATGCTCTCATTGGGTGAATCGAAGAGAGACACCCGTGGAGTTGTCGCAATGGCAACAGAGGCCATGGCAACCAACTCACCATCTTCATCATCGTCATCATCCTCATTGTACTCTTCGTGTACCACCAATGCCTTGAGAGGAGTCTTCTTGGTGAAATTGCTCTCATTGGGGAATGACTTGGCCTTGTCCTTTCAGATGAGCTTGCCACCATTGTCTTCCCTCTTCTCATAAGGGCACTCCACAACAAAGTGACTTACATTGCCACAATTGAAACAAGTCCTCACTCGTTGCTTGCCCTTTGTGCCACTTGAAATGTTCTTGTTGAAGTTGGGCCTTAAGTTCTTCTTGATCCAAAATTGCCTTGAAGCAAGGGCCATGTGTTCATGATAGGCATACTTCGTATCTTCGAGGTTACTCTCCTCTTCTTCCTCTTCGTCCTCTTCCTCCATACTAACCTTGGACTTTAGAGCAAGGTTGGGTTTCTTTACTCTTTGAGAGCGAAGTTATAACGCCCTCGATGCGGCTATAGCTCCCACGTGTCGAGGCACGACTTAGAGACATAACCGCATTGAAAGCAATGTCGCAAGTCAGGCAATCATTACAACATCCCATGTAATATGTAATAAAAGGGGAAGATACATAGTTGGCTTACACTCGCCACGTCACATCAGAGTACATAAATAACATCCATCAAACAATCACTCATGGCCCGACTACGGCGCCAAAATAGAAAAGAACCCAACATGCGACAAGGCCCTGAATCGAACCCCAACTAGGCACCACTACTGATCATCGGGAAAGGAAACATAATAACGCTGAGAGTCCTCGTCGAACTCCCACTTGAGCTCGTACTCATCACCTGGAGCAAAATCACCTGGACCTGCATCTGGAATTATAGCATCTGTGAGCCACAGGGACTCAGCAATCTCGCACCCTCGCGATCAAAACTATTTAAGCTTATAGGAATGGATGAGGCAAATATATGTGGAGCTGCAGCAAGCGACTAGCATATATGGTGGCTATCTTATACGCAAAAGAGAGCGAGAAGAGGAGGCAAAGCACGAGCGAGAAGCTATAAGAACAACCTGCGCAAGCATAACTCCAATACCGTGTCCACTTCCCGGACTCCGCCGAGAAGAGGCCATCACGGTAACACACTCCGTTGATTCATTTTAATTAATTAAGGTTCAAGTTATCTACAACCGGACATTAACAAATTCCCATCTGCCCATAACCACGGGCACGGCTTTCGAAAGTTCAATCCCTGTAGGGGAGTCCCAACTTAGCCCATGACAAGCTCTCACGGTCAATGAAGGAATAGACCTCCACCCGAGACACACCGATCACACTCGGTAACCCGGTACAACAAGACAATTCGACAGGTTAAAACAAGACCAGCAACACCGCCCGAATGTGCCGACAAATCCCGATAGGAGCTGCACATATCTCTTTCTCAGGGCACACTCAGATGAGACTAGCTATGAGTAAAACCAACCCTCATGTTTCCCCGAGGTGGCCCTGCAGGCAGCTCAGTTCGGACCAACACTCAGAGGGAGCACTGGCCCGTGGGGGGGCTAAAATAAGATGACCCTTGAGTCTGCAGAACCCAAGGGAAAGAAAAGGGTAGGTGGCAAATGGTAAAACCAAGGTTGGGCATTGCTGGAAAAGCTTTAATCGAGGCGAAATATCAAGGGGTTCCCATTATAACCCAACCGCGTAAGGAACGCAAAATCCGGGAACATAACACCGATATGACGGAAACTAGGGCGGCAAGAGTGGAACAAAACACTAGGCGAGAGGC
Source organism: Triticum urartu (assembly GCF_003073215.2). NCBI lineage: Eukaryota > Viridiplantae > Streptophyta > Magnoliopsida > Poales > Poaceae > Triticum > Triticum urartu. Next base: position 581,947,207 of record NC_053024.1, read on the forward strand.
CGAGCCTTCCACCCTTTACCAAATATATAGATGCATTAAGATAACATAGCAATATAATGATATCCCAACAAGTAAATAAATGTTCCAACAAGGAATGGCCTCCAAACTTCACCTGCAACTAGCAACGCTATAAGAGGGGCTGAGCAAAGCGGAAACATAGCCAATCAACGGTTTGCCAGGTGGGTTAGAGGTTGACATGGCAATTAGGAGGCTGACAAGCAAAAGGTAGGCATCGTAGCATTGGCATAGCAAGAGCGAGCAAACTAGCATAGCAAAGATAGTAGTGATTTCGAGGGTATGATCATCTTGCCTGCACAGTTGTCAGAGTTGACTGGATCCTCACAAGCAAACTCAACGGGCTCCTCGGTAGCGAACTCGTCTCCCGGCTCTACCCAACAAGACAAACAAGCAACAAGGATTCAATCAACCACGTGCAAGACCAAGCAATATGATGAAATGATGATATGCTATGCGGGATGCGATGCGGGATGCAAAATGCAAGATATGACAGGAAATGCATGAGCCTGGCCCCAACTTGGAATTCCAAGGGTGCCACTGGATAGAGGGGATGAAATCGCTTGAAAACGATATAAAGATCATTGGAATCGGAGTTACGGTTTGGAAATGGCAAGCGTTTTAAGATACGACACCGGTCTGCGATTTACAGCAAGTAGGCATCTAAATGCAACGAAATGAACATGCTACAGCCACCAAACATGATAACAAAATACATGGCAGGGATGCCCACAAGATGCTTAACAAAAGACTAGCACTGAGCCACGGCCAATTCATCCATTACGAGGTTCAAACAAGCATGGCAAAAACGCAAATGCAAAACAGATTCGTGAAATTAACACTAGTCTGAAATTTCAGATCACGAAGCCCTCTTCGGAGCAGCAAAACAACATGATACATGACCTGAACATGACAAGTCAGAACATGGCATGGAGCTACTCAACAAGATTAACAAAAGTCCCAAAGTGACCTGGGGCCAAAAGGGATCACAAAATATATTAACGGGCACACGAACATAGCTAAAACACAATCAGTTTTCAGACTGAAAACTGAGACATGCTGAAATATAACTCACGAAGGCATGTAAACGAGCTCGATGCACTCACCACGGTGCAAGTCATGGCAAGGCAGGCATACATCCATTAAGAAGGCACAAAATACAAGCTATACATGGCAAGAACAATGGCATAGCATGCACGGATCAACTACAATAACGCCGGCAAAATCGCAAACGAGTTGACGATCTGCCCAGATTCACCATGAAGCAAAAGTAGAGCTCGATTGACTGAAGCTATGGTGCTCCATAATTGCAAACAAAGACATGGATGGATAGAGCATAACATGGTTAACAAAACTCCTTTACTGAACATCCTCAAAAGAGGCACGGGTCACTAGGAAACAAGCTGAACATATGGCATCATGAACTAAAATATCCCAGACTTAGTGAAAACAACTAAGTCCCTGAAAACAGATTTCCCGGGTGCCTCTCTTTGTGAGCTTGCACAAGTCACCACACACATCCTAAAAATGCATGGGTTGCACCCCTGGAAAGAAGACAAAATGCTTAACAAAACATATGAAGGACCCACAGGCATAGCATGCACACAATAATCATGGCAAAAATGACAAAAGTCAAAGATGAACTAGCAGATCTGACAATTAACTCACGAAGCCTCTTTCTAACAGCATTCTGGGCATCAAGATGAGCTCAAATGAAAATGATGCAGTGGAATGAAATGATTTACTCGTCGAGGCGAAGATTTTGATATATTATATTCCCAAATCGGAGCTACAGATGCAAAGTTACGGGCGGTCAAATTAGGCATAAAAATCTGAAAGGAGAGGGAAAAGTCAACCGTTAGGTCAAAACGGATCTCAGATCCAGATTTGCACGGGAACCGAGGTCGGCCGGAGAAGCTCGCCGGAGTTGTCGGGGAAGACGCCGGAGGTCGCCGAAGAGGTAGATCCGGCCAGCCCCGGCCGGATCCGGCGGCGGAGGTGGTGGCAGCGGCCGGCGGGGTTCTTGGGGCGCGGGCGCGGGACGCGCGGGGCGGCGGTGGCCGGTGCGGCGGCGGGGCGCCGGCGACGCAGGCGGCGGCGCGTGGCCGGGGACGGGCGGCGGCGTCCCGGCGACGAGGAAGAAGAAGCGGAGCGGCGGCGGAGGGTGTGGCTCGCTCGGGCGGCGGTGCGGGCTGGCTTCGGGCCAGCCGGGCCGCAGGCGGCGGCGGCGTGGCCTTGCCACGTGTCAGGCGGCGGGTGGCTACGAGCGTCGGCGGACGCTGTCCGGCCGGGGGCGGACACGTCCGTCGGCGGAGGTTTCTGTTTTTTTTAGGGTAGGGTTTGGACGGGGAAGACGAGATCCGAAAAATGGAGGGGGTATATATAGGCATAAGTGGAGCTAGGAGAGTCCAAATGAGGTGCGGTTTTCGGCCATGCGATCGTGATCGAACGCTCTAGGACATGGAGCAGAGTTTGGTGGGTTTTGGGCCAAATTGGAGGGGTGTTGGGCTGCAACACACACGAGGCCTTTTCGGTCCCTCGGTTAACCGTTGGAGTATCAAACGAAGTCCAAATGGTACGAAACTTGACAGGCGGTCTACCGGTAGTAAACCAAGGCCGCTTGGCAAGTCTTGGTCCAATCCGGAAATTTTTAATCCCCACACACGAAAGAAAGCTAGAAATGACCACCGAAGGAGAACGAAGTGCCGGAATGCAAAACGGACAACGGGGAAAATGCTCGAATGCATGAGATGAACACGTATGCAAATGCAATGCACATGATGACATGATATGAGATGCATGAAAACGGAAACAACACACGGAGACAAAGACCCGAACCCGAGAAATAAATATAACTTAATGCCGGAAATGGCAAGAGTTGGAGTACAAATTGGGAAAGTTACATCCGGGGTGTTACAGAAGTACCGCATTGTCGGCGGTCTTGTCCAAGATGCTCATAGCAACGAACTCATCCAAGACATAACTTGAGGACAAGGTGTGGAAGTCCGGCCTTTGACGAATGATGGAGGACATGGCTTTGTGGTAGGGCATCATTGCCTTGAGGAATTTGCGCTTGATCCAATTGTCATCCGTGTCCTTGCTTCCATGATCTTGGAGCGAGACCGCGAGTTTGGTCACCCTCCGATAGAGCTCACGAGGTTCTTTATCTTCTTTCATTGTAAACTCATCGGCTTCATCTTGCACCACTTCATAGTTGGAGCGTTGAATGCTTGCGCTTCCCCGGTAGAGGGAAACCACTTGGCGCCAAGCATCTTTGGCCAAGGAGTAAGGCCAGAGATGAGGAAGGTCTTCGGGTGGGATAGCTTCTTGAATGATGAAGAGAGCATTCTCACCGAACGGATTATCCACGGCTTCTCTAGGAGTGAAGTTGCTTCGGTCATGCGGATAGAAACCTTCTTCAATGATTCTCCAAAGGTTAGTGTTCACATGATTTAAATGACGCTTAAAACGATAGACCCAAGAGTCAAATTCAACATTCTTCCCAATCTTAGGGGCCGACCCGACATGATTCAAATGAGTGGAAGGGAGAGGTCCACCATAGACAAGTGGAGGTTCCACATGGGCAAAGATGCCGGTGCCACTCTTACCACTAGTAGGAAGGGCTTTCTCGCTAGTAGCTTCCCCCTTGTCGGAGGTAGCATCCGTCACCTTGTTGGTGGGATCACCCACTTTCAACGGTGCGGTGGAAAGTTTAAGATCTTCTAAGAAATATTTAAACATGCTTTTGACCTCGGTCGTCATGGAGGTTTTCAATGTGTCCAACGCCACATTGAACTCCTCACGAGAGACCGCGGTTCCCCCATCTCCCGTAGAAGATATCGGATTTGCACTGGAGTGCTCCTCCTCACCCTCTACGATGTCAACCATACTCTTCGGATGGTAAAGTCCTTAATAAAGAGACGAGGCTCTGATACCAATTGAAAGGATCGATATGGTTGACTAGAGGGGGGTGAATAGTCAACTAACAATTTTTAGCTTTTCTTTAACAATTTAAACTTTGCATCAAAGTAGGTTTTCTAGATATGCAACTAGGTGAGCAACCTATATGATGCAACAAAGATAGGAACACAAGCAAGCAAGAGATATATCACAAATAAGCTTGCACAAGTAAAGGCACGAGTTAACCAAGAGTGGAGCCGGTGGAGACGAGGATGTGTTACCGAAGTTCCTTCCCTTTGAGGGGAAGTACGTCTCCGTTGGAGCAGTGTGGACGCACAATGCTCCCCAAGAAGCCAATAGGGCCACCGTATTCTCCTCACGCCCTCACACAATGTGAGATGCCATGATTCCACTATTGGTGCCCTTGGAGGTGGCGACCGAACCTTTACAAACAAGGTTGGGGCAATCTCCACAACTCAATTGGAGGCTCCCAACGACACCATGAAGCTTCACCACAATGGACTATGGCTCCGCAGTGACCTCAACTGTCTAGGGTGCTCAAACACCCAAGAGTAACAAGATCCGCAAGGGATTAGTGGGGGGAATCAAATTTCTCTTGGTGGAAGTGTAGATCGGGGCCTTCTCAAGCACACCCAAGCAAATCAACAAGTTTGATTGGCTAGGGAGTGAGATCGGGCGAAAATGGAGCTTGGAGCAACAATGGAGCTTAGGGTTGGAAGAGGTAGTCAACTAGAGGAAGAAGACACCCCTTTTATAGCTAAGGACAAATATCCAACCGTTATCCATCTACCAGCCCGCGACCAGCAGTACTACCACTTGCTGACAAGCGGTACTACCGCAAGGCCACGCGATACTACCGTGCGGGCCCGCGATACTACCGCAGCAGCAGCAGCTAGGGCAGACCTGTAGCACAAGAGCTGAGGGCGGTACTGCCGCTGGCGCGGTACTACCTCTCCCCCTTGCGGTACTACCACAAGGCAGGAAACCCCTAGCCTGGGAAGAGCGCGGATAAAGATACGTCCGTGCCTACTTTCGCTGGTAAATGGAAGAAGCAAAAATCCGACACAGTACTACTGTAGAGGAGCGGTACTACCGCCTCGCAGCTGATCCAGGCCACGCATGGTACTACCGCGCAAGGCATGCGGTACTACCGCAGTGGCGCGGATGTAAAATATTACATCCGCCCGTACTACCGCGAAGGAGCGGTACTTGGCCTGGGGGCCACGGTACTGCGGCTCCAGAGGAGCGGTACTACCGTGGGCACTTGCGGTACTACCGCGCCGAAGTGCAGTACTACCGCTGGTGCCTGCGGTACTACTTCTCAACAAGGAGCAGTACTACCGCAAGCCCACCAACAGCAGTCAGGACAAGGGAAAAGAGGATCAATGGAGGATGCTCCAAAGTGCAGGGGAAAGGAGGGGACAAGGAAGAAAACGTGCACGTGATGATTCCACCCAAACCTTTCCGACGCGGACCCCCTCTTAATAGTATGGCTTTCCTATGACTAAAATCCACCAAAAAGAAACATAGAAAAGACTCCGTCTTCAACAGTCTTCGAGGGGCACCAAACCGTCTTGTGCCTAGAGATGAAACGTCTGGGATACTCAAGGCACACGATTATTCCGCAAAAGCATTGTCATCAATCACCAAAACACCATAGGGATAAATATGCCCTTACACAGGCGACGTCTCTCGTGGGTCTCCGGCGCCGGGGAGAGCTCCGTTCGACGTGGAAGACGACGGCGATCACGAGGGTGGTCGGTGGAGAGCTCGGGGACAACGGAGTCGAGCAGGGCGAGATCAACGGCGGCGGTGGCAGCTCGGGTGTCGTCGGGGAGGGGGCTCCGGTGGGTTTAGGGCTCGGGAGAGTGCACGGGGAGGTGCAGTGGAGTGAAGGGGATGCTGTGGTGGGTTCAGGAGGCGATGAGGTGGTCGTAGTGGAGAGCTAGGGCGATAATGGCATGGTGGCAGAGGCGGAGCTCCGGCTAGGAATTGTTGGCGATGGAGAGGGCTAGGCTTAGGGCTTTAGGGCGGAATCATTCGAGGTCGAGGGGTATTTATAGGGAAGGGTCGACTTGGAGGAGGGGGCAGATCGGGTTGAGGATCATGGGATTCGGCAGCGGCGGCGTTGCCCTGCGTGACTTGCGGGGGGAGGAAGAAGAAGACGCGGGCGGGGCGATCGGGCAGTGGGACCCAACGGTCAGTGGCACAGGGCGAGCGAGGAGGGAGCGGGCGACCGAGGCGAAGGGGCTCCGAGCATGCGCGTGGCTGCTGGGCCAGCCTGGCGCGTAGATGCACCGAGGGAGAGAGAGAGGTGGGCCTGGCGGCAACAGAGGGCTTTGGCCATTTGATTTTAAATAAGCACAGATAAGAAAACTAAATAAAGGAAAAACAATAAGACTAAAACATGCACATATTTTCATAGGCAAGAAAATCGTCAAAAAAAATTAAATAAAGGAAACAATACCACTGTTGCAATAAAACCCAACAAAAATCATTTTGAAAATACCAAAATGATTTCAAATTTATTTTCTGCTAATTTTTCATTGAAGGGAATCATTTTACCCATATTTCCATTTATTTATTTTTAGGAGAAAAATAATTTGAATAAAAGGCAAATAACTCCTAAATTGAAAGTGGGTTCCAAAATAATTCTAAATGACTTTCAATTTGATTCTTTGTAACTTCCAACTCATATTTCACATAATTGAAGATGTCATTTTATCTTCTCTCATGAAAATCATTGAGTTGCATAAAGTTTCGAATTTGAAATATTTTCAGATGGAATTCAAATCTTTCAAACCCCTTTTCATTTCTTTGAATGGAAGAAGTTATATCATCTTCACTCTAGGGTTTTTTGTGATGAAATGAATTTGAATTCCTAGGGATCAAAATGAAAGGTGAAAGTTTTGGCAAAGTCATTTCATTCCCTCTCATTAAACTCTCAAAAGTTTCAAATTTCACTCACTTTCAGTCAATCAATCAAGCATTCAATCAAACAAACAAACACAAATATTTATTTAATATAACATTCCAAAATTTAGAATTTTGGGATGTTACAGCGATGTAGAATGGAAAATTGTTGACAGTGAGCCAGAGGAGATCAGCGGCGGGGCCATGGATGAGATCGACGGCGGTTGAACCTGAGGGGTTGGCGGTGGGCCACTTAATGTGTGACATAGCCCGCCTCAGGGCATCGTTGTCGATGACCTCGATGACCCCGCATACTGTAGCCCGCTGCTTGAGTGCCTGCCGCCAGTAATGGTCGCCAGCTTCCTGGGCGACGTCGGGCGAAGAGACGGCTATACACCTCTTTTGGGCTAGTCGCTCCTCGAGATCCATGGGAAGCGTAGCCGGGCTTAGGCTGCGACGCTCTGGAGTGGGGGATGGGGATGGGGATCTGTGGGAAAGGGGGCATTTAGCAAGCGTCATCTAAGAAACTCACGGCGGCCTGGGTATGGAGATCAGTGGGTAAGCTGCACGGGTAAATCGGCGATGTTGACAATGGAGGCCTTGCAACGGCGGCAGCGGTGGCGGGGACTTTGCTAGGGTTTCGAGCGAGGGAGGGTGAGTGTGTGTGTGTGCACGCCCGAGGAGGTTTTGGTGTGTGTGTGTGTGTGTGGAGGGGGGCGCGGGGTGTTTGAGGAAATTACGCGGGTACCGAAAATTTTACTACGCGGGAGTCAAAGGCAGGAGTGAAATGTCGGGCTATTGAAAATTTTGATGATAGTGCATCGCACACGGTCCGGTGATAAGAACCGTGTGTTATGAAACAGAAAAACCCTCTAGGCAGGCAGATATTTTCTAGGGATGCAGGCGGGATTGGGAACAAGTAACATCGCACACGGTCCTGTCGGTGTACAAAAAGAGGGGTACACTTTTTGTACCCCTATAACTGTGCACGGCAGTCTGAGCCACGGGCACCACCACACTGAGAAAGGCAAGGGAGGTGAGCCAAGGTAAGGTCGAAGCTCAGGAGAAGCAGAACGACGCCAAGACCAAGACCACAAAGAGCAAAGGGGACGAAGCGGACCCCCCCCGGCAAGATCCTTGCCGGGAGGCGGTTTTAGCAAACCCGGCAAGACCCTTGCCATGGCAGCTCGCCCCACGCCCACGGAGTGAGTCACCCTTGAGTCCACTGCCCCCATGGGGCAAGGATTCGGGAGACATCCCCGTGGTGGCATGCAGATCTTTGTGAAGGCATTCAAGATCAGATACACCCTTTAGAAGATGATGATCCTTGGCGGGATCCCAGCCAAGGAGGACCACAAGGCCCCCGGCAAGAGCCTTGCCGGGGATGACAGCAGGCTCCACGGCAAGACCCTTGCCAAGAACACCCGTAGGGCCACCATCAGGCCCACGCCAGTCAAACCTCCACCGCCGTTCGCACGCAGCTGCCGACCCAACCAGCTGGGCAGGCACCTGTGTGGCGGCATGCAGATCTTCGTGAAGACCCATCACTGCGCCACCTCAGCTGCCTGCCTGCCTACAGGGCACCGCGGGCGCCGCTGGCCAGGGCGCGTGTCAACACGAGAGGGAGCGGCGACGGACGAGACAGGGCTCTCCCCCATCCCCGATAAAGCAAGGACACCTGGGCAAGACGCATTAAATGCGCCTTGTCATGTAATGCGAGGGATAACCTTGCATCTGTTCCCTTTCCACCTCCTGTGTGCCACTATGGCTACCCCTTTTCCTATAAAAGGAGGCCCGAGGCGACCAGGAGAAGGATTGGGCTTTTTGGAGCTCCTCACGCCCCATAGCTAGCTCAAGAACACAGATATACAATCCACCAAAGCGGGAGTAGGGTTTTACGCATCCTCGCGGCCCGAACCTGGATAAATGAACCATGTGCTATCTGTTTGATCCGCTCTTCTCACGACCCCGCGCCCCTCAACCGTAGTAGGGATTCTTGTGATCCCATAGGTGTCGTCATCACCGACATCTTTGGCGCGCCAGCTAGGGGGCGCAGTTGTGAGAATCGGCTCTAGCAGTTAGCCCGGCACTCCTTCATATTCGTGACCCTTGAAGAAGAAAGGAGGCCAGAAGATCGACACTCGAGCGATCACAAACAGAAGCTAAGTTGCACTGAACCCTTATTTATGCTACCCTTCTTATTTGAGGTTATTCCCCCCAGAGATATTCTCTTTGTATGAGAAACCTGCACGCCAGGGGGCTCTACCATGATCGGCAACGCCCTTGCCCTGTTTCGAGTCCGCTCAACAGCTCAAGCGGCTGCGTCGAGAATGGCAGAGTAGCCTTCCGCGATCAGCAACACCCCCGATTCTGACTCGAGTCAAGCTCGACAGTTCGAGCGGCCACGTTCTAAACAGAAAGGTGGCTCGTCCGGCAGCACGCGTACCCGGCTGGCCATGGGGATCCGTCCCCAAAACGCCGCTAGGGGCTTCCGCGCCGGTAAGCCTTCCCCATCGACCTAGGGCACACATACACAGAGGAATCGAACGGGGAAATAACATGCATGAAAATTAAGAGTACTTCAAAGTTATATTACATCACATCATTGCTGCGGTTCTAACTAAAGATAAAATTTGTCTTGGTCGGGAACCCGCAGCGGCGAAGAAGAACGGGATGCCTAATCCCGGCGCAGGCCTTCCACCCTCTTGATTTTGTCGATGCAGTCGGTGATGGGCTTGATGCGCCCCTTGAGCATCGTGATGTCAGCACCATCCGGCAAGCTCTACATCGCGGCCGCGAAGTCAAGATCGGGATTCCAATACGCCATCTTGGTGAGGAACTTGGTCACGACCCTCCGGCAAAGTCGCCGGGCCTCCTCGGCCAGCATGGCCGTCCTGTTGGAGTGGAGATAAGCCAGGGCTCCGAGGACGCCCTCGAAGAACAGGGTCAACTTGGTGTTGATGGTCCCGCTGCGCTCAGGGGCGTACCTCACGTGTGGCATCCCCATGGTGGCCAACTGCAAGGTGACCCTGTCGGCGACCTCCTCCAGACGGCTGATCCATCTGTTCTCGCCCGCCACATAATCCTGGTGGGAGGCGGCCTCGTTCGCCCGCAGCTGCTTCTCCTCCTCCAGGCTCCTGGTCAAGGTCTCCTCCCGAGCCCTGCTCTCCGACAGCATCTTCTCGAGATCCTCCAGCTTCAGCTTGAGGTCTCTAACGGAGTTTTGCGCTTCGGAGAGCTCCCCAGCCCTGCTGATGACCGCTCCTTGCGCCTCCACCAAGGTGCTGCTGAGCGTGCTCTTCTCGTTGGACAGCTTGAGGGCCTGCTCCTTCAGCTCGTCCTGCGCCACCTCCAACTCCCTTACCTTGCCGGCATGGGCCAGTGCCTGGGCATCGAGTGCCTCCTTCTGCCTCTGCTCCAGCTCGCGAGTCCGCCGTGCGACATGGGCCTCGAGCTCCTCATCCTTGCCATGGAGCGCTGCGGGAAGCTTCGCCTCACGCGCGGTGAGGTCCTCTTCCTGGGAATCCAGTGCGGCTTGATGCTGGTTCCGGATGGCCTGCCTCGGCTGCGGCAGCCAAGTTCACCGCCTGTTCCTGGGCCTTCTTGATGTCAGCCATCTTCATGGTGAGCTCGACATCGCGCTTGGCCAATTTCTCCTGGAAGGCCCTCTGCTCCTCGCGAGTCTGGTGGAACCAGGTCTGCGTCTCGGCAACGCGCGCCTTGAAGTCCACCTCTGCGTTGTCCACCGTTGCCATCCTGGACTTGATCTTGTCCAGGCGAGCACGGTAGAGCACTTGGAGCTTCCGAAAATTGGCCCCCATGGCACGGAAAAGCTGATCTTCTGGAGAACCGTCGCCACCAATGCCCAGCTCATCAACCACCTCGAGCCCGGTGGCGGCAAGCACCTCGCCGTCAAAAACTTCCCCTTCGGCGGGCGCCCGGCTTGACGCCCCTAGGAGGTGGACGAAGAGATCGTCGCCCACCTTCAGATATCTGCCGGGGCCCGAGGTTGAGGAGGAGGGAGGCTGGTCACCCACCACCTCTTCCTTGGCGGAGGCCTTGCCGGCCTCACCGGCGGGTCCACCGCTGGCGCCCTCGGCAGAAGCCTCGCCGGTTGCCTTGGCGGCCCCCGCCGCGGTGTCCTCGGCAGCATCCTTGGCGGCCTCCTCAGCAATGTTCCCAGCAACGGTATCCACGTCCTCCATACCTGTTGAAGGAGGGCCTGGGCAGCAACGGGAGCAATGAAGCCAAGAAAATAATAGGAAAATAGAGACGAAGGACAGGCGACTCACCAGTGCCAGGATGTGAAGCAGAAGTCCCTTCTCCGCCAGCATTTGGCGCCGTGGCAGAGCCACCAGCGCCCAAGTTCCCCTCTTCCTCCATGGGTGTGGGCTCCATGCCTGATGGCCTTGCCGGCGATGCCCCCTGCGGTGGCGTAGTCGATGGGGGCGGTGTGTTAGGAGTAGCCCTCTGTGGCTCCTCCTGCTACCGCTCCCCTCCTGCAAACCCGGCAAGGTCAGCGTCATAGCATCGAGCACATACCACATGTCGAGTAAGAAGAGGATGACGAACTTACGCTAGGGGCTGCACCGGGGGCTGCTGTCCGGGCTGCTCAGCACCACCAGTGGTGTCTTTGAAGCCCCAGCCGGGGGCTGGCTGCTCGTCGAGGTCCTCGCCCTCTTCGCCCTCTGGGCCAACGTCTCTGTCTCCCTACGGAAGCAAAGATGGATCAAGACAAATGACCCAATTCGAGGAAATGGAAATGACAGTAAGGAACGGAGAACTTACTCGTCGTCCGTCTCCTCCTCTTCCACCAGTTTCCTTTTCCTCTCCGGGCTGAGAGGCCCGAGATCAAAAGGGAGCTCCACATCATCATCCAAGTCGACGCCTGCCGGAGGAGGCGAACGAGGCGGCGGGGTTTGTGCGCGCCCGGATGAGGAAGGGGCTGCTGTCTTCTTGTTCTCAGCGGCCTTTGTCAGCAACTTGGCTGCCGTGCCCTCGTGTGGCACCCAGACCCCTCCAGTGTCAATTGAGGCCGCGCAGCCCTGCCGGGCCGGACCGGCTCACCGGAGCCAGCCCGCCGCCGGACTTGCCCTCTTCCCCTGGTTAGCGTCGAGCTCGCCGCCACGTCCTCCTCCTCCCCCGACGACTCGTCGGCCGCGTCTTCGACGAGCAGAGACCCAGTGTCGGCGCTGCTGGCCTCCCCGAAGGCCGCCGCCCACCGGATGAGCTCCTCTTCCTCCGCCGCCTTTGCGGCCTTGTCCTCAACGCCCCCGGCGCTGCCGGCCTCCATTGCAAGCTGTGCCTCCCTCGCCCTAGTGGCAATGTAGTCCAGCTCTGCCTGGGTGGTGTCCATGAGAAGCCACCGCTCGGCATCGGCATTGACGTACACCTCGATCAGGGTGTCGAAGAATTGCTGCACATCCTCGTCCTTCGGCTCCTCCCAGCTTGGGACAGGGCCGTGCGCATTGTAGTCCGGCATCATGGCGATGATCTCGGACCGACGCGAATTGTTGCACAACGGGACCACCCCCGCTGGCAGCTTGAAAAATGGCCCCTTGAGAGCCTTGCCAACCTTTGCGGCAGCCCTCGCGGCCTTGCCAGTCCGCTCAACCTCGCCATCGCGACACACATCAAGCTGGAAAAGCCGCTGGCAGAAGTGGGCATGCGCCAGCACTGTGAAGTTGTGATCGAGGCCGGGGCGGAGTCGCATGATGTCAGCCGGGTTCGTAAAGAGCCAAGCTGGCCTCCCCTTGCTGTGCAACGGGGCGATCCGGCGGCGAATGAAGTCCACCCTGATCATCTCAAGGGTGAGTCCGGCCTGGGTGAGCCGGAGAATCCTGGTGGTGGCGACGATGAGCCTCCCATCGGCGGCATCGACATCGCTCCAATCGCTACCACGGACCGGCGGCACTCGCCGGACCTTGCAGAATTCCGGTGGGTTTTCATCTTCAATCCAGCACCACCGGCCACGCCATTCCTCCCACCTCTCCTTCGCGGAACCGTCCGGGTACGCCCCCTTGGATCTTGAGATCCAGGTGATGCAACCGGAGACGGCTCCTCCAGGCTGGATTCGAGGGAAGAAGTAATGGCGGAAGAGCGCCGTGTTGGGCTGCACCCCGGCAAAGCCTTCGCAAAGATGCGCGAAGAAAGCCATGCACGCCACCGCATTTGGAGTAAAATCCAAGAGGCGAAAGCCGAAGGTGCACATAACGTCGCAGAAGAAATCGGAGAAAGGGGGGCATAACCCGCAGGAAAAGTAATCAATGAAGAAGGGGTACCGATTTGAGGCACGATCAACGCAAGCGGCAAGAATGACGCGCGTCGCCGGGTGTCCCGAATCCTCTCCCCCCATCTTCACTCCCCATAGGGGCTTGAAGGAGGCCCAGAGCTCTCGAACATCAACTGTCGAGGGGAAGAAGAAGGTGGACTTCGTCCGGTCCCCCGACAGCGCGCTCGCCGGCGGCTCCACCGCCCCGGCGCCCTTAGCCACCCCCTTGTCCTTGGCGAATTTGGGAGCCATGGCGACCAAGAAGTTCAGAGGGCTGAGGAAGGGGGATGGCGAAGCAACGACGGCGGGCGACGGAGGAAGCTTAGGAAGGAAGGAAGAGAGGAAACGGCGGCTCTAAGATTGGAAAAGGCACGAGGAAAGAGGAGAAAGTGAGCAGCGCGCCCGCGGTTATTCCTTCTTATGGGGGAAAAACGCGGGCCGCCTCCTTTCACATTAACTGTGATGTGACACATGCCCACGGGAAGCAACCCCACGGATGCCGCCCACGTCACACGCCTCCACACGCCGTGCCACGCGCGGGAAGCATGGGAAGCGCAGCGCGCAAAGAAACTTACCACGGTAAAAACCGCCCCGCCTGCCCGCGCACCGTTTTTGGGCCTAGCCCAACGACGCGATTGCGCTTACGTGTGGCCCAGGCCCGGGGGCTCCTGTCGGTGTACAAAAAGAGGGGTACACTTTTTGTACCCCTATAACTATGCATGGGCAGTCTGAGCCACGGGCACCACCACACTGAGCAAGGCAAGGGAGGTGAGCCAAGGTAAGGCCGAAGCTCAGGAGAAGCAGAACGACGCCAAGACCAAGACCACAAAGAGCAAAGGGGACGAAGCGGACCCCCCGGCAAGATCCTTGCCGGGAGGCGGTTTTAGCAAACCCGGCAAGACCCTTGCCATGGCAGCTCGCCCCACGCCCACGGAGTGAGTTACCCTTGAGTCAACTGCCCCCATGGGGCAAGGATTCGGGAGACATCCCCATGGTGGCATGCAGATCTTTGTGAAGGCATTCAAGATCAGATACACCCTTTAGAAGATGATGATCCTTGGCGGGATCCCAGCCAAGGAGGACCACAAGGCCCCCGGCAAGAGCCTTGCCGGGGATGACAACAGGCGCCACGGCAAGACCCTTGCTGGGGCCCCGGCAAGGCCCTTACCAAGAACACCCATAGGGCCACCATCAGGCCCACGCTAGTCAAACCTCCACCGCCGTTCACACGCAGCTGCCGACCCAACCAGCTGGGCAGGCACCTGTGTGGCAGCATGCGGATCTTCGTGAAGACCCACCACTGCGCCACCTCAGCTGCCTGCCTGCCTACATGGCACTGCGGACGCCGCTAGCCAGGGCGTGTGTCAACACGAGAGGGAGCGGCGACGGACGAGACAGGGCTCTCCCCCGTCCCCGATAAAGCAAGGACACCTGGGCAAGACACATTAAATGCGCCTTGTCATGTAATGCGAGGGATAACCTCGCATCACTGTTCCCTTTCCACCTCCTGTGTGCCACTGTGGCTACCCCTTTTCCTATAAAAGGAGGCCCGAGGCGACCAGGAGAAGGATTGGGCTTTTTGGAGCTCCTCACGCCCCATAGCTAGCTCAAGAACACAGATATACAATCCACCAAAGCAGGAGTAGGGTTTTACGCATCCTCGCGGCCCGAACCTGGATAAACGAACCATGTGCTATCTGTTTGATCCGCTCTTCTCACGACCCCACGCCCCGCAACCGTAGTAGGGATTCTTGTGATCCCATAGGTGTCGTTCCCACCGACAGTCCGGAGATAACAACCGTGTGTTATGAAATAGAAAAACCCTCAAGGCGGGCAGATACTTTTGAGAGGGGGAGCCTCGTGGAGCCCAATGTACTGTGCGGATGTGTGCGTGACAGGTGCACCGGTGTGGCACACGGTTAGTTTGAGTGAACTATGCATGTTGCGTCATCCGACTTGTCTAATGTTCATAAATTTGGCTAAAAATGACGCGGGAGAGGGTAAGAACATGAACACACTTGCGTGTGGACCAAATTTATGTATCAAAAGGGTGGTTTGATTTTCAAATACCAAATGCAACTTAGATGTGGCACCTCTCTCGCAAAGCACACGCTATTGCTTGCCCCCACCCCCCTCGTCTCGGCATGAAGGGAACCCTAAGCTATGAATGCATGCCCCCTCCCCCTCAACCGAGGTTCACCTATCAAAGTGCGAAGTAGCTAGCAGCCCCCCTCCTCCCTCGTGTTGGCATGAAGGGAATCCTAAGCTATGAATGCATGCTCCCCCAACCAAGGTTCAACGTAGCAAAGTGCAAAGTAGCTAGCAGCCCCCCTCCCTCGTGTCGGCACGAAGGGATTCCTAAGATATGAATGCATGCCCCCCCAACCGAGGTTCACCTAGCAAAGTGCAAAGTAGCTAGCAGCCCCCTTCCCTCATGTCGGCACGAAGGAAATCCTAGCTAAGATATGAATGCATGTCGTCCCCCCCCCCAACCGAGGTCACCCTACCAAAGCGTAAAGTAGCTAGCAGCCACCCCTCCCCCGTGTTGGCACGAAGGGAATCCTAAGCTATGAATGCACATGCCCCCCCAACCGAGGTTCACCTAGCAAAGTGTGAAGTAGCTAGAAGACCCCCTCGCCCTCGTGTCGGCACGAAGGGAATCCTAAGCTATGAATGCATGCCCTCACCCCCAACCGAGGTTCACCCTAGCAAAGTGTGAAGTAGCTAGCAGCCACCCCTCCCTCATGTCGGCACGAAGGGTATCCTAAGCTATGAATGCACATGCCCCCCCAACCGAGATTCACCTAGCAAAGTGCGAAGTAGCCAGTAGCCCCCCTTGTGTCGGCATGAAGGGAATCCTAAGCTATGAGCATGCCCCTCCCCCCCCCCCAACCGAGGTTCACCTAGAAAAGTTTGAAGTAGCTAGCAACCCCCACCTCCCTCGTGTCGCCACGAATGGAATCCTAATTAAGCTATGAATGCATGCCCCCCAACCAAGGTTCACCTAGCAAAGTGCGATGTAGCAACCCCCCTCCCCCACACACACTTTCAGTCGGTGGGCCAGAGAGGCATATATCTCACCAAGATGAATCGTAAAACGGACCAAGAATAATCTACCTTGGTCGTACAACCTCTCTCTTGTTGTTGGCCAAAGTGATGGTCGTCCATGCGACCCCAGAGATGGGCTAGCTCACCAATAATCACGCAAGTAACTAGTCCCCGAAGACAACCATTGCATGTGTGTGGTCCAAACATATGTATGGAGAGGTGTGTTTTTGAGTAACAAT
Organism: Triticum urartu; assembly: GCF_003073215.2. Taxonomy (NCBI): domain Eukaryota; kingdom Viridiplantae; phylum Streptophyta; class Magnoliopsida; order Poales; family Poaceae; genus Triticum; species Triticum urartu. Next base: position 581,963,614 of record NC_053024.1, read on the forward strand.
GGAACAACTTTGATGTGGCACCGTGATTTCGAACTAGAAATCCCCACACTGAGTGAGGGTTAGGTTGACGATGCATATGTATGTTACACCACACTTCAAGCCAATGACGGGGATTCATATATGCATGCATGCGTGCGTGCATAGTATATGCGCTCAAACTTAATTAGGTCTGAATCTCACCATGACCTATTCTACGATAACACGAACCAAATGAAGAATCCTCCATGGTAACCTATCTTGTTGTTGGTCAAGGTGATCATGGATGTCCACGCGAGCCCACGAATATATAGGCTTGTCGCCGATAACCGCGCGAGGGAGTGTATCGTTCGAAGGAAACCACTACATGCATATGTATGGAGGTGATGCGTGCATGCATGTTTGAATACACAACATTGATCTGGCGCGTGTGTCAAAAATCGTACACTAGCTCCCCACACAGAGCGAGATCGGTTCATGATGGTGTCGTTGTACTAGCCACTTCGACTCGATGGGAGGGATTCATGCGTACACATGCATGTGTGTGTGCTCAAAGTGTATCATGCACGTCATCCCAAAGCAAAATAATAATCCCCTCCTATCTCAAATTAACCTCTGTTGTTGTCAGGCAAAAAGAAGTGATGGACCAAGCGGGCCCACAGATGGAAAGCATCGATATCGCTGATAACCGCTTAAGTGGGTGCGAGAGGAGAACCACCACCACTTTGCTTGTGGGCCAAACATATATATGTTGAATACCCAAAATGCACAACTTTGATGTGCCACATGCCTCAAAAACCATAAACCATGCACCCACACAGAGCGAGGTTCATATCAAACGTACTACATATGATGGTCCCCTTCCCCCTCTTCATCGCATACTATATGCTCCTGCCGTAATATATGTACAACCCAAAAGAATCCTCATCGATGGTGAAATTAATTAACCTCTCCCGATGTAGGTCAAAGTGATGCATGCATTCATGCATCGACGATGGCCTCGTGGGTCCGCACATGGAAGCGTCACACGTGAGTGTCCTAGCTAGGATATATATGCATGTGGCCCAAAAAGGTGTTGTGTGATGTTTGAATAACCAATTTCACAATTTTGATGTGTCACGTGCCTCGGTAACCAAAAAGTCTGGACACTGAGTGAGGTTTACTTGTTCACGGACACATACATATATTATATATGCTAGTCCCCTCCCACCTGTTCGACGCGTACTATATACCACCATAACACAAACAAAAAAGATTCTACCTTGCCGGTCAAATTAAACTCACTACCGGCTGTTCGTCAAAGTGATGGACGACGACCTCGCGGGCCCACAAAAAGCATCACACGCGAGTATCAAGTGTCGTGTAGGACAACCATCGACTGCATGTGGCCAAAACATTTATGTATGAAAGGGTTATGTAATGTTTTAAATAACGATTTCACGACTCTGATGTGCCACCAGCCTGCCTAACAAAATGGCCAACCCACATGGTGGCTCATAACTCATAGTGTACTACGAGCCACCTGCCACCCCCAGACGCACACACCCACACACACCGCGAATCCACCACAACTACGATGCATGTTAAATTAATTATTCCGCGGTGAACATACATGTTACCAAAGGAGGGATGTTTTAATTTCAAAGAAATCACATAGATCATTAAGACGTTTTAGTACATTGATTGATTGATTTTCTATGGGTATAATGTGCAAAAATCAAATTTGAGCTACATGCACACGTGACAGTGTACCTAAATGGATTGCGAAAACACATGTGTCTCACTGGGTGCATGTTTACTCCCCATGCAACAAATTTCAAACATTGAGAATCTTGATTTTAAATTCTAGTACATCCAAAACTTATTTGAAGTTCATGAAACTTATCGTGTTGTCATATGGACACTAATACAAATTGGCATTGTACCTTTTTGTCAAATTTGAGACCAGTTTTGATGTAATCTTTATCTAATTACAGACGGGAGATTATTAATAATTGGGAACCGATATCCCAAACGGATTATTTATTTGAACCGTGAGCATTAGACCAACAATGGATACATGCCATGCTTCGGTTAAGCAATAAAGCGGCATCATTCATAATCCAAATAGAAAAACAAAATACATGCCGCCGCGCGACCCTTGTGTCGTGCGAGCAAGCGTGAGTTGAGGGGACGCATGCGAGCAGTCCACCGTGCAGGCAGACGGGGAGGCGTGCGTGTAGGTGTGTGAATTGATGGAGGCATGCTCGATGCGCAGTGTCATCGGGAGGCGTGCGAGTAGCTATGTGAAACTTTGGTAGGCATGCCAGCAGTCAGGTGCGCAGGCTCATCACGAGGCGAGCCATCGGTTTGACCGCCGCCCGCCTCTCTCCCACAACTCCTACTACTTCATATTAATGGTGCACCCGAACGGCCGCACCCCCCATCTTCGCTACGCACACACAATCCTCTCTCTCCGCTTGCACCGTCGACGCCGCTCTCAGTCCTCAAAGTCGTCAGTGTATGAGGATGCCGCCGAAGCGCCCCATCAGAGGGAGTGGCGACGCTGGGGCTGCTAAAGCACCGGAGCACGACGTGGAGATGGAGACAGAGGTTGCCGTCATCGCCGGCGAGTAATCGCTGCACGCTGACGTCGTCGACGGCGTCGAGCTTCCACAGCCGGAGGCGGAGTTCCACACCGACTCCGACGGCCACTCCGGCGACGACTCCGATGACCACTCTGATACGTCTCCAACATATCTATAATTTTTGATCGTTCCATGTTATTATGTTATATGTTTTGGATGTTTATGGGCTTTATTAAACACTTTTATATTATTTTTGGGACTAACCTGTTAACCCAGAGCCCAGTGCCAGTTTCTATTTTTTCCTTGTCTTAGAGTATTGCAGAAACAAAAAATCAAATGGAGTCCAATTGACCTGAAACTTCACGGAACTTATTTTGGACCAGAAGAAGCCCACGGAGTATCAGCGTTGGACCAGGAGAGTCCCGGGCTGCCCACGAGGGTGGGGGCGCGCCCACCCCCCTGGGCACGCCCCCTGCCTCGTGGACAGCCCGGAGGTCCACCGACGTACTTCTTCCTCCCATATATACCCATATACCCTAAAAACTTCGGGGAGCACAATATATCGGGAGTTCCACCGCCAGAAGCCTCCGTAGCCACCGAAAACCAATCTAGACCCGTTCCGGCACCCTTCTAGAGGGGGAACCCTTCACCGGTGTCCATCTTCATCATCCCGGCGCACTCCATGACGAGGAGGGAGTAGTTCTCCCTCGGGGCTGAGGGTATGTACATGTAGCTATGTGTTTGATCTCTCTCTCTCTCGTGTTCTTGAGGTGGTACGATCTTGATGTATCGCGAGCTTTACTATTATATTTGGATCCTATGATGTTTCTCCCCCTCTACTCTCTTGTAATGGACTAAGTTTTCCCTTTGAAATTATCTTATCGGATTGCGTCTTTAAGGATTTGAGAACACTTGATGTATGTCTTGCATGGGATACCCGTGGTGACAATGGGGTATTCTATTGATCCACTTGATGTATGTTTTGGTGACCAACTTGCGGGTTCCGCCCATGAACCTATGCATAGGGGTTGGCACATGTTTTCTTCTTGACTCTCCGGTAGAAACTTTGGGGCACTCTTTGAAGTACTTTGTGTTGGTTTGAATAGATGAACCTGAGATTGTGTGATGCATATCGTATAATCATACCCACGGATACTTGAGGTGACAATGGAGTATCTAGGTGACATTAGGGTTTTGGTTGATTTGTTTCTTAAGGTGTTATTCTAGTATGAACTCTATGATAGATTGAATGGAAAGAAAAGCTTCATGTTATTTTACCACGGACTCTTGAATAGATCGATCAGAAAGGATAACTTTGAGGTGGTTTCATACCCTACCATAATCTCTTCGTTTGTTCTCCGCTATTAGTGACTTTGGAGTGACTCTTTGTTGCATGTTGAGGGATAGTTATGTGATCCAATTATGCTATTATTGTTGAGAGAACTTGCACTAGTGAAAGTATGAACCCTAGGCCTCGTTTCAACGCATTGCAATACCGTTTGTGCTCACTTTTATCATTTGTTACCTTGCTATTTTTATATTTTCAGATTACAAAAACCATTATCTACAATCCATATACCACTTGTATCACCATATCTTCGCTGAACTAGTGCACCTATACAATTTACCATTGTATTGGGTGTGTTGGGGACACAAGAGACTCTTTGTTATTTGGTTGCAGGGTTGCTTGAGAGAGACCATCTTCATCCTACACCTCCTACGGATTGATAAACCTCAGGTCATCCACTTGAGGAAAATTTGCTACTGTCCTACAAACCTCTGCACTTGGAGGCCCAACAATGTCTACAAGTAGAAGGTTGTGTAGTAGACATCAAGCTCTTTTCTGGCGCCGTTGCCGGGGAGGTTAGCGCTTGAAGGTACATCTTTAGATCTTGCAATCGAATCTTTTTGTTTCTTGTTTTAGCACTGGTTTAGTTTATAAAAGAAAACTACAAAAAAATATGGAATTGAGTTTGCCTCATACGCTTCATCTTTTTAATATCTTTCGTGAGTATGATGGAAAGGAAAATTGTGCCAAAGTGTTAGAACAAGAATGCATTAAAATGTTTGGCACTAAATCTTTGAATGATGAGCATGATTGCAATGTTGTTAGTATGAACTCCTTGAATATCCATAGTACTAATGGTGATTGCACTAGTTATGATGAAAATGTCTCCTATAAACATGTAAATTTTTGTGGAGTGCATTGGGTTTGCAAGTACACACCAAATAGGGAAGATAGATATTGCAAAAGGCATAAGCATTTAGAAACTAAACTGTTGCAAGAAAGGCTAGATGTTTGTGCTGAAAATTTAAATTTTCTTGGCCGTACTTGTGAACTTTGCAATGAACGTGGTCATTTAACCATCCGAAGCAAATTGTTTCATGATCTAATTGTTTCCAAAAATTGTGATGACTTGATTTCTCTTGCACATCATAATGAACTTAGTTTGCTTATGGGTTATGAAGAAATTAAACGTATAACTAACTATCTTCCAGTATTTGCCCGTCATAAACTTCTTGGTTTTGATCTAGAGGACATTTATATCTATTGTGCAGAGAGTTGTATTGAAAATCCTTATATTGCCAATTACATAAAGAAAAGAAAAGAAATAGGAAATGAAGAGAATACTAATGAAAGGGAAGAGACTTCCCAATATCCTCCTATTATTTCTTATGATGAATCAGGTAACGAGGAGGAGCCTTCTATTCAACCAATCTCATTAATAAGGAGCTCCAAAAAGAGGGTTGAACCCACACATGATGTGAATAAGAAAAACAAAAGACGGAGAAGCAAAGGTAGAAAGGTATCTCTCCCAAATAATGTTGCTCCTATTACTCATTGTGATGATGATAATTGCTATACTATTGGTGCTATCCATACTGTTAATGATGAGAGTGATTATGCTTATGTTATGAAAAGGCCCAAGCTTGGGGATGCTATGTTTGATGAAGATGATGTTTTTCAGAATATATTTGCTGCCATTAATATTAGTCCCAAGCTTGGGGAAGCTATGTTTAATGAAGATGATATTTTTAGTCTCCCAAGTTTTGATATGCAAATTTATTATGACGATAGCATGCCTCCTACTTATGATGATTATTGTGATGACACTTATGCTATAAAAAGTAGAGATGATTATATTTATATTGTCATGATTATTATTACCCTTTTTCTGCACATTACTATTTTAGTGTGGAAACAATTTATAGTATTCGAGTGTCTTATGATACGCCCACTATTCCGAACGAGAAGAATTTTGCTTGTGTGGAGAGTAATAAAATTTCTATGCTTGTAGATCATGAAAAGAATGCTTTAGGTGCTGGTTATATTGTTGAATTCATTCATGATGCTACTGAAAATTATTATGAGGGAGGAATATATGCTTGTAGGAATTGCAATAATATCAAGTTTCCTCTCTATGTGCTTAAAGTTTTGAAGTTATGCTTGTTTTGCCTTCCTATGCTAGTTGATTATTGTTCCCATAAGTTGTTTGCTCACAAAATCCCTATGCATAGGAAGTGGGTTAGACTTAAATGGGCTAGTCATATTATTCAAGATGCTCTGTTTATGTCACAATTCTTATCTTTTATGTGAGCATCATTGAAATCATCATGCCTAGCTAGGGGCGTTAAACGATAGCGCTTGTTGGGAGGCAACCCAATTTTATTTTTGTTCCTTGATTTTTGTTCATGTTTAGTAATAAATAATTCATCTAGCCTCTGTTTAGATGTGGCTTTATGCTTTTAATTAGTGTTTGTGCCAAGTAGAACTGTTGGGAAGACTTGGGGAAAGTCTTGTTGATCTTGCTGTAAAAAATAGAAACTTTAGCGCTCACAAGAATTGCTGCCATTTTTTTATCGGAGAGTGCTATTTAGTTAATTATTTTTGCAGATGATTAACAGATAAATTCCTCACGTCCAGCAATTTATTTTAGAATTTTTGGGGTTCCAGAAGTTGCGTTAGTTACAGATTACTAAAGACTGTTCTGTTTTTTGACAGATTCTGTTTTTCATGTGTTGTTTGCTTATTTTGATGAATCTATGGCTAGTAAAATAGTTTATAAACCATATAGAAGTTTGAATACAGTAGGTTTAACACCAATATAAGTAAATAATGAGTTCATTACTGTACCTTGAAGTGGTGTTTTGTTTTCTTTCGCTAACGGAGCTCACGAGATTTTCTATTTTGAGTTTTGTGTTGTGAAGTTTTCAAGTTTTGGGTTAAGTTTTGATGGATTATGGAACAAGGAGTGGCAAGAGCCTAAGATTGGGGATTCCCATGGCACCCAAGGTAAAATTAAAGGACACCCAAAAGCCTAAGCTTGGGGATGCCCCGAAAGGCATCCCCTCTTTCGTCTTCGTTCATCGGTAACTTTACTTGAAGCTATATTTTTATTTACCACATGATATGTGTTTTGCTTGGAGCGTCATTTTATTTTATTTAGTTTTGCTTGCTGTTTGAATAAAACACCAAGATCTAAAATTCTTAAATGTTAGAGAGTCTTCATGTAGTTGCATAATTATTTGACTACTCATTGATCTTCAATTATATCCTTCGGAGTAGTTTGTTGTTGCTCTAGTGCTTCACTTATACCCTTTTAGAGCATGGTGGTGGTTTTATTTTATAGAAATAGATGAACTCTCATGCATCACTTATATTATTTTGAGAGTCCTGAACAGCATGGTAGTTAGCTTTGGTTATGAATTTAGTCCTAATATGATGGGCATCCAAGATGGATATAATAAAAACTTTCATATAGAGTGCATTGAATACTAAAAGAAGTTTGATACTTGATGATTGTTTTGAGATATGGAGATAGTGATATCAAAGATTTGCTAGTTGAGTAGTTTTGAATTTGAGGAATACTTGTGTTGAAGTTTGCAAGTCCCGTAGCATGCACGTATGGTAAACGTTGTGTAACAAATTTGAAACATGAGGTGTTATTTGATTGTCTTCCTTATGAGTGGCGGTCGGGGACGAGCGATGGTCTTTTCCTACTAATCTATCCCCCTAGGAGAATGCGCACAATGCTTGGTTTTTGATGACTTGTAGATTTTTGCAATAAGTATGTGAGTTCTTTATGACTAATGTTGAGTCCATGGATTATACGCACTCTTACCCTTCCATCATTGCTAGCCTCTTCAGTACCGTGCATTGCCCTTTCTCACATTGAGAGTTGGTGCAAACTTCGCCGGTGCATCCAAACCCCGTGATATGATACGCTCTTTCACACATAAAGCTCCTTATATCTTCCTCAAAACAGCCACCATACCTACCTATTGTGGCATTTCCATAGCCATTCCGAGATATATTGCCATGCAACTTTCGAGATATATTGCCATGCAACTTTCCACTGTTTTGTTTATTATGACACGCATCATCATTGTCATATTGCTTTGCATGATCATGTAGTTTACATCGTATTTGTGGCAAAGCCACCGTTCATAATTTTTCATACATGTCACTCTTGATTCATCGCAATCCCGGTACACCGTCGGAGGCATTCATATAGAGTCATATCTTGTTCTAGTATCGAATTGTAATCTTTGAGTTGTAAATAAATAGAAGTGTGATGATCATCATTAATAGAGCATTGTCCCAAAAAAAGAGAGAAAGGCCAAAAAAAAGAAAGGCCAAATAAAAAATACAAAAGGGACAATGCTACTATCCTTTTTTCCACACTTGTGCTTCAAAGTAGCACCATGATCTTCATGATAGAGAGTCTCTTGTTTTGTCACTTCCATATACTAGTGGAAATTTTTCATTATAGAAATTAGCTTGTATATTCCAACAATGAGCTTCCTCAAGTGCCCTAGGTCTTCGTGAGCAAGCAAGTTGGATGCACACCCACTTAGTTTCTTTTGTTGAGCTTTCATACATTTATAGCTCTAGTGCATCCGTTGCATGGCAATCCCTACTCCTTGCACTGACATCAATTGATGGGCATCTCCCTAGCCCATTGATTAGCCACATCGATGTGAGACTTTCTCCTTTTTGTCTTCTCCACATAACCCCCTCATTATATTCTATTCCACCCATAGTGCTATATCCATGGCTCACGCTCATGTATTGCGTGGAAGTTGAAAAAAGTTTGAGATTACTAAAGTATGAAACAATTGCTTGTCTTGTCATCGGGGTTGTGCATGACGAGAGCATTCTTGTGTGACGAAAATGGAGCATGACCAAACTATATGATTTTGTAGGGGTGAACTTTCTATGGCCATGTTATTTTGAGAAGACATGATTGCTTAGTTAGTATGTGTAGCGACCCGACCTCAGACGGTCAAGCCTCTGTGTATCTGTGCCATCCCTGGATCGGTATCTGGCACACATAGTACATCAATGTATATATCAAAGTGCAAACACATGTATAAATAACGTAAAACTGTTATATACCTCATAAGTCTCAGCGGAAACAAACAATCGGGTGTGGAGTCCCATCAACGCCATTGGCAAGTTGAGTGTAGACCATAACCCCCTATCGTAACTCTTACTCATCGAAGAAATATCTGCAACATGATACATTGCAGCCGTGTAGGCAGTACATTGAATGTACCGGCAAGATCACAATAAGAGAAAACAAATGATAAACTATACTATATGCAATATGGCTTTGTGGCTCTGTATCTGAGTTTTGTTTGCATAAAAGCTGGTTTTATTTTCCCTACATCAAAGGAATTAACCGGAGTCTGTTCTATGGAGTTTTCTATCATGACATGGTTCCGCCAATCGATGTCTCATAGTCCAAATCATCATAAGTTGCCCACAATTAAGTTATCAGTCCGGTGTTGAGAGTTCCGAGATAGATCCAAGTCCAGAGGCTCAAATTGTCCGTAACCGGGGACACGGCTAATCGATTAGGTTTTAACCCTCTGCAGAGGTTTGTACACTTTACCCGCAAGATTCGATCCCTCTTTTTATGTTCCCGCACTTGAAGGTGTTTGAGAACAAGATGGCCGAAACATGGTCTTCCGAAGAGTTCCTCTGACCACTGTCCAGTGCTCATCCAATCCTACCGTAGTTCTACATCTGCTAGCACCGTCCCAGCCAGAGTCACCACTAAGGTCAACCAAGCCAAAGCCCATAGTGACTTGCGGCTGCACAGGTAAGCTTCCGGGTATGAAGTATTCTTCCATCTCTTTGAGTCTGGGTGAAGCTTTCCGCAAGATGTCATGGCGCTTCTCCATGCATCCCGGCCAACCACTGGTTTCTCCAGGGTGCCTGTCAACCGTCCTTCACCCAGTAGTGTGTATTGAATTCTTGTCTCGAGTCTCGAAATCTTGAGGAGTCCTGAAGATGTAGTCCTTGCCGGTGCCATCATGAAGTTGTCGCCATTGACGTAGAGTCCTCCTTCAGATCACTCTCATGCACTCATACCAAACCCCATCTACTATAGCGTAGCATTAAAACTATGTAACGTCCTGGGTTTGGTAATAGGGGGATGGGTTTCTACCTCATGCATTCTACTCAACTACAAGATTCAATAACACTACTGGAGGGATTGTTGAAAGGGTGCTACTACATGCAAATAAACATAGGTATGGAAAACATGGTCAAAGTGAACTTGCCTGGTATTACTTCATGAAGAATAATAACGCTCTCAAAAACTTGATAAGATTATACACAACTCTCCGATGAAATCTATAATAATAAACATGGCATTCACATAAGCAATCATTCTACCACTCAAAATAACAATCAAAACAACAAGGAAACTCAAATATAAAACTCAAACCAATTCCAAAGAAAACTCGAGGAAAACAAAATCAAGGTTTTCATCACTTCAAGCAACAACAAAGAAATAGTTTTATCCTACTAACACTTTTCTTAACAGAACCAAAACAAGGGTTTTGCTAACTAACATAAAGGAAAACAGCATATACACTAGGTGCAAAAAGAATCACATCAATATCTATTATAGAACTCCTGTTATGCCTAAAACAAAACTATTAAGAAAATAAAATAAAACTTTTTATTTTGCTGTAAATAAATGTTCACCCTCTGTAACTACAGAAACTAATCTAAAATAAATTATAACAGGGGTAAACTAAAATTCTATAATAACTAGAACAGCAGGAAGCAGCAGCAAGCTAAATAAAACTAGCAAAGCTTTATTTCGACCAAAACTAATTTTAATACCATCTAAAAATACCCCAACAAGTTCCTACTGCTAGGCTAGGTCAAAACTAAGCAGGGGCAAAAAGAATCACCTAAAAATAATAATCCTAGCTCAATTTATAGCAGAAATACTAATCTGACTAAAACTAATATAAAACTATTTTTATAAACTTAAACATGGCCAAAACTATTTTCCACAGAAACTATAGGAAATTTGTAAACTAAGAAAAAAAGTATCAACTAAAAATAATAAATAACCTAAGAGATATTAACAATCTAAAACAGAAACTATTCTGATCTAAAAACATAAACAAAAATAAACTAACGGGCGCTACCGGGCCGAATTGGGTGCGATCTGGAACTAAACAGCGCGCTTGAGTTTAATAGGCTAATATAGGTCTATGGCTAAATAGAGTAAACCGATCGGGCCGGTCTAACTAAACCAGGAACTAAACCGGAAAAAGACCGACTAAAATCGATCTAAACAAATAAACCTAACTGTTCGTGGGATCTAATCTACACCGTTAGATTAAGATCGAACGGGGAGGGGAGAAGGTGTAATGCCCCGAGACCGTTGTGCCAGGTGTCCTCCAGTTATTCGCTGTTGTTGCCTTGTCTTTTGCTAGCGTGTCGCATCTTGTCATGTCATCATGTGCATTGCATCATCATGTTTTCTAAACTTGCATTAGTCCGGGTTCCCCCAGTTCCGTCCGTTGTCCGTTCTGAGCCTAGACACACTTGCACGCGCCCGCGGCATGTCCGAAATATTATTTTATAAGTGGCCGGGAAATGTTCTCGGAATGGGTTGGAAGTTGGCGTGCGGTCTTATTATAGTGTATATAGACCGCCTGTCAAGTTTCATCGCATTCGGAGTTCGTTTGATAGCCCAACCGTTAAACTATAGCGGCATTATAGCCGAACAAATGTCGGACGTTTTCGGTCTCCGGAAACAGACACCGGGCCTCCCTCTCTCTTCTCTTGTCTTAGCCCGAGGCCTTCTGCACAGCCCACAAGCTCCAACCTACTCCTCCTCGCGTCCAGAGCCGTCGGATCACGATCCGAGGCTCCGAAAACCCCCTAGAACCCCAACCCTAGCCATTTTTTGCTATAAAAGGGAACCCCCTTCCAAATCTGGACATTCTTCCACTCTGCTCCTCATTTTCCGCGCAGCCCTAGCCTCCACCCACCACTTGTCGCCGTCAGATCTGCTCCGCCGCCGCCACTTGGCCTCCTCCAGTGCCGCCACCTTGCCGTCGCCACATGGCGCCACCCCAGTGGGCAGCGTCGCCGCCCCGCCCAACCAGATGAGGCCACGTCACCCCTGGGTCTCCCCTCCACCGCGCGGCCCTGCAGGCCCACGGGGAGCCCATCCTGGGCCGTCCCAAGCCCGACCGTTGTGCCCCGTCGCCTCGCTTGAGCTAGATCGGGAGAGCTCGATCCCTAGCTCCCTGCGCCGCCGCCTGACCTCTCGCCGGAGTTGAGGACCCGAGCACCCTGTCTCTCTCTCCCTCCCCTGCCCCTCCTTCTTCATCTCTCTCTCACAGAGCTCTCTCTCTCCCCGTGTCGCGTAGATCCTCGTGTTTCATCACGCCGCCGCATGGAGTTCGCCGGAGCTCGCGACCCCCTCCGTTCTTTGCCCGGATTTGTGCCGCCCTCGCCGTCCTTGCCCACATCCGGTCAGATCCGGTGCCCAGGGGCCGGATCCACCCATTCCTGTCGTCAGCCGGGCCCATCCCCGCCGCCTGCCGCCGTCCCCTCACCGGAATCCGTCAGCCGCCGCCGTGTCGTTCCTCCTCTGCTTCCCGCTCGCTCCTTCGTTGACCGGACGCCGAGGCCCAGCACCACCCCTCTCCACCGGCCTGCTCGACCATGCCCCCTGGGCCACCTCCACCGACATGGGCTGAGCCCAGCTAGGTGAGCAGCCAGCCACCAAGTGGGCTGTTTCAGATTTGGCCCAAGACATGTTTTTTTTCGCAGAACGTTTTGCTATTAATCTCGATACTACAGTTTTATAGTATAGCCCCTAAACTCCATGCATTTATAACTCACAAACGGTGCATCATATTTAAACAAACTTTGTATGAAAAATGATTAGAATTTTGTGTAGGTTCATAATATCCAATTTTTATACATGTTTAAAATGTGTAATATGCTGTTTGTGTTTATTTTGCATAACGCCATGCTAAATTGCTTTATTTCATAACTAAATAACCGTAACTCGGAATTTAATAAACTTTATATGTAAATGGGGTAGAAAAATGCCTAGTTTAACATGGTGACCTTTCTTTGCATGTTTAACAACCCTAAAATTATGTTTAGGGCAGAACAGTACCAAACCTAATATATGCATACGAGGTTTTTCCGAAAATGTTGTTTTGTTGTTCCGGCCTCATTTAAACTTGCCTAGATAGGTAGTTATCTTTTGCTTCACCCCTTGCCATGCTAACCAACATTTAATATTGTTGAGTACCTAACGAGAGAGAACTAAATAAGTCATGTGGTGTTTTTCTTCAATATGCAACTCCGTGGCATATTGAGCTCCACTTAATTTATAGTGTTGTTTGTTGCACGTTGCCATGCCATGCTTCATTAAACCGGACATGCATCATACTTGGTTGTGCATCATGCCTTGTTTATGTGATGGTTGTTTACTATGTTGTGTGCTTCTTTCCGGTGTTGCTTCTTCGGGTTGGTTCCGTTAACGTCGCGTTTGTGAGGACCCGTTAATCTACGTCCGTTTGTCTTCTTCATGGACTCGTTCTTCTTCCTTGCGGGATTTCGGGTAAGATGACCATACCCTTGAAATCACTTCTATCTTTGCTTGCTTAGTTGCTCGCTCTTTTGCTATGCCTATGCTGCGATACCTACCACTTGCTTATCATGCCACCCATATTGTTGAACCAAGCCTCTAACCCACCTTGTCCTAGCAAACCGTTGTTTGGCTATGTTACCGCTTTGCTCAGCCCCTCTTATAGCGTTGTTAGTTGCAAGTGAAGATTGAAGTTTGTTCCTTGTTGGAACATGGCTATGTTGTTCCTTGTTGGAACATGTTTATATGTTGGGATATCACAATATATCTTACTTAATTAATGCATCTATATACTTGGTAAAGGGTGGAAGGCTCGGCCGTATGCCTGGTGTTTTGTTCCACTCTTGCCGCCCTAGTTTCCGTCATATCGGTGTTATGTTCCCGGATTTTGCGTTCCTTACGCGGTTGGGTAATAATGGGAACCCCTTGACAGTTCGCCTTGAATAAAACTCTTCTAGCAATGCCCAACATTGGTTTTACCGTTTGCCACCTAGCCTTTTCTTTCCCTTGGGTTCTGCAGACTCAAGGGTCATCATTATTTTAACCCCCCCCCCCCCCCCCCCCCCGGGCTAGTGCTCCTCTGAGTGTTGGTCCAACCTGTCAGCTGCCGGTGGCCACCAGGGGCAACTCTGGGCTGGCCTACCCGTACCTTGGACAATCTGAGTGTGCCCTGAGAAAGAGATATGTGCAGCTCCTATCGGGATTTGTTGGCACATTCGGGCGGTGTTGCTGGTTTAGTTTTGCCTTGTCGAAATGTCTTGTAACCGGGATTCCGAGCCTGATCGGGTCTTCCCGCTAGAAGGAATATCCTTCATTGACCGTGAGAGCTTGTGATGGGCTAACTTGGGACACCCCTGCAGGGACTTGAACTTTCGAAAGCCGTGCCCGCGGTTACGGGCAGATGGGAATTTGTTAACGTCCGGTTGTAGAAAACCTGAAGTTTATCTTAATTAAAATACATCAACCGCGTGTGTAACCGTGATGGTCTCTTCTCGGCGGGGTCCGGGAGGTGAACACGGTGTTGGAGTAATGTTTGACGTAGGTTGTTCTAGGATCACTTCTTGATCATAGTTTCTCGACCTTGCTTTGCCTTCTCTTCTCGCTCTCTTTTGCGTATGTTAGCCACCATATACGCTAGTCGCTTGCTGCAGCTCCACATCATACCTTTACCTTACCCATAAGCTTAAATAGTCTTGATCGCGAGGGTGCAAGATTGCTGAGTCCCCGTGGCTCATAGATACTTCCAAAACCAGCTTGCAGGTGCCGATGAACCCATGCAGGTGACGCAACCAAGCTCAAGGAGGAGCTCAATGAAGATCTTGGTCGTTGTTTCGTTTCGTTCTAGTTGATCAGTAGTGGAGCCGAGTTGGGGTCGATCGGGGATCTGTGTAGCATTTGGGGTAGTCTTCTTTTATTTTGGGTTCCATAGTCGGACCTTGTTTGTAACTGGTTGATGTAATGCTTTATTCATGTAATTGTGTGAAGTGGAGATTCTAAGCCAACTATGTATCTCTTTCCCTTATATATTACCTGGGTTGTGTGAAGATTACCTCACTTGCGACATTGCTTTCAATGCGGTTATGCCTCTGAGTCGTGCTTCGACACGTGGGAGATATATCTGCATCGAGGGCGTTACAGAAGGAGAGCTCACATCGGCGGCGGTGGAACTCCGGCGACGGTGGTAGTGGCTGTGGTCGATGGTGGTGATGCTCCCATGGTTGTCCGCGTCGGGGAAGAGCACCAGACAACGAGGCGCTGGATGGCGAGCTCGGCGGTGGTCAGTAGCGGCTTTGGAGATGACGGAGTCGAACGGTGGTGAGGTCGAGGCGGAGATGGCGTCGGGTGGTCGATGTTGGTGGGTTCGGACGGCGATGAGGTGGTCGTAGTGGAGAGCTAGGGCGATAATGGTGCGCGGCGGCGCTCGGGTTCCGGCGAGGGATTGCAGGCGATGGAGAGGGGTTCGGGGCGGCTTCAAGGCGGAAACGGATGAGGAGTAGGGGTATATATAGGGGGAGGGGTTCCTTGGTGGAGGGGGCGAATCGGGGGAGGATCCCGCGATCTCCGAGATACGGCGGCGGCGTGATCTTGCTGCGGCAGTTGCGTGAGGAGGAGGAAGAAGACGGCGGGGTCCACCGGTCAGCAAGAGAGAGAGAGGGAAGAGTTCGGTCGGGCGACCGGTCGCGAGGGGATTCGGGTGAGGGCGCGGCTGGGCTACGGCCGTGGCTCGCTGTTGGGCCGCGTCAGGTGGCTGGCTGGGCCGGTTGGCCTGGCTAGCTCGGGGGTTCTTTTCCTTTTTTTGGAATAAGGCAGAGGGAAAAAACTAACTAAGGGAAAACTATAATATTTTTATATAAGACATATATATATCAATAAAATCAGAAAAATAAACCCTACAACGTGAACATTTTTCCAGAGGCAAAATCCAAACTAAAAGAAAACATTTTTTTAATTCCAAATAAACTCCAATTTGAATTCAAAAACTTTTGGCATTAATTTCTCCTGACTTTTTGGAGTGTCATGTTAGCTCCTCTCATACTTTTAAACAAGTATTTGTCAGGGGTATATGAAATAAATTTCGAATGCCAAGTTGAATCCAAAGTAAAATTCAAATGAAATTCAAATACCTCTGAAATTTCCAAATGCCACTCAATTTCACACAATCAGTCATTCACAATCAAACAAATAATGAAAGTTATTTATTCAATATAACATTCCAAAATTTAGAATTTTGGGATGTTACAGTATGCTTGAAGTATTGTTGTTTTTATGTCAATATTAAACTTTTGTCTTGAATCTTATGGATCTGAATGTTCTTGCTACAATAAAGAGAAATACATGATGAATAGGTTAGGTAGCATTCCACATCAAAAATTCTGTTTTTGTCATTTACCTACTCGAGGACGAGAAGGAATTAAGCTTGGGGATGCTGATACGTCTCCAACGTATCTATAATTTTTGATTGTTCCATGCTATTATATTATCTGTTTTGGATGTTTATGGGCTTTATTAAAAACTTTTATATTATTTTTGAGACTAACCTATTAACCCAGAGCCTAGTGCCAGTTTATGTTTTCTCCTTGTTTTAGAGTATTGCAGAAACGGAAAATCAAACGGAGTCCAATTGACCTGAAACTTCACGAAACTTATTTTTGGACCAGAAGAAGCCCAAGGAGTATCGGAGTTGGACCAGGAGAGTCCAGGGCTGCCCACGAGGGTGGGGGCGCGCCCAGGGGCGCTCCCACCCCCTGGGCGCGCCCCCTGCCTCGTGGACAGTCCGGAGGTCCACCGACGTACTTCTACCTCCCATATATACCCATATACCCTAAAAACTTCGGGGAGCACAATAGATCGGGAGTTCCGCCGCCAGAAGCCTCCGTAGCCACCAAAAACCAATCTAGACCCGTTCTGGCACCCTGCCGGAGGGGGAACCCTTCACCGGGGGCCATCTTCATCATCCCGGCGCTCTCCATGACGAGGAGGGAGTAGTTCTCCCTTAGGGCTGAGGGTATGTACCAGTAGCTATGTGTTTGTTCTCTCTCTCTCTCTCTCTCGTGTTCTTGAGGTGGTACGATCTTGATGTATCGCGAGCTTTACTATTATATTTGGATCCTATGATGTTTCTCCCCCTCTACTCCCTTGTAATGGATTGAGTTTTCCCTTTGAAGTTATCTTATCAGATTGAGTCTTTAAGGATTTGAGAACACTTGATGTATGTCTTGCGTGGGATACCCGTGGTGACAATGGGGTATTCTATTGATCCACTTGATGTATGTTTTGGTGACCAACTTGCGGGTTCCGGCCATGAACCTATGCATAGGGGTTGGCACATGTTTTCGTCTTGACTCTCCAGTAGAAACTTTGGGGCACTCTTTGAAGTACATTGTGTTGGTTTGAATAGATGAACCTGAGATTGTGTGATGCATATCGTATAATCATATCCACGGATACTTGAGGTAACATTGGAGTATCTAGGTGACATTAGGGTTTTGGTTGATTCCTGTCTTAAGGTGTTATTCTAGTACGAACTCTACGATAGATTGAACGGGAAGAATAGCTTCATGTTATTTTACTACGGACTATTGAATAGATCGATCAGAAAGGATAACTTTGAGGTGGTTTCGTACCCTACCATAATCTCTTTGTTTGTTCTCCGCTATTAGTGACTTTGGAGTGACTCTTTGTTGCATGTTGAGGGATAGTTATTTGATCCAATTATGTTATTATTGTTGAGAGAACTTGCACTAGTGAAAGTATGAACCCTAGGCCTCGTTTCAACGCATTGCAATACCGTTTGTGCTCACTTTTATCATTAGTTACCTTGCTGTTTTTATATTTTCAGATTACAAAAACCATTATCTACTATCCATATACCACTTGTATCACCATCTCTTCGCAGATCTAGTGGACCTATACAATTTACCAGCGTGTTGGGGACACAAGAGACTCTTTGTTATTTGGTTGCAGGGTTGCTTGAGAGAGACCATCTTCATCCTACGCCTCCTACGGATTGATAAACCTTAGGTCATCCACTTGAGGGAAATTTGCTACTGTCCTACAAACCTCTGCACTTGGAGGCCCAACAACGTCTACAAGAAGAAGGTTGTGTAGTATACATCACACTCCGGCGACGACGGACAGCTGGTTAGTCATCTATACCCATTTATGTGTCAAATAGATCATAGGGTTTCTCTGGTTACTCCTGCGTCCCCCTTTTTGGAATAGAAATCATGTGGTTATGTTCTCCCAATCCATGAAATATGAGTAAGTTTCGTTAGATCTGTGTAGTGTATTGATTGTTTGAATGATACAGGTGATAAGTGATTAGTCGTTTCATCTGTGCAAATGATTTCTGCTAGTAATCCGACTAGGGTTAGTGTTCGTGCTAATAATTCCTAGCTAGGACTTGACAATTGATTTTGAATGACCTACCTATGTTCGTGCCATTATTTTCTTCAATATTGGTCTGTACATAGATGACTGTGCTTAAAAATCGAACCATAATCTCTGGATATGTATAAATAAATAGCCATAAATTCCTAATCCTACTTCACGGCATGTAATCATTGATTTGATGCCAAATTTGTTTTAATATTTGTATAGGTGCTTTCTGACGATGTGGACAGCGAGGATGAACATGCCCAGAGGAGGTACGAGAGGCGAATCCTGAGGGAGCTTTATGCGGGAATGCATAACAGGCGTATTGATACGTCTCCATTGTATCTACTTTTCCAAACACTTTTGACCTCGTTTTGGACTCTAACATGCATGATTTGAATGGAACTAACCCGGACTAACGTTGTTTTCAGTAGAATTGCCATGGTGTTATTTTTGTGTAGAAATAAAAGTTCTTGGAATGACCTGAAACTTCATGGAGAATATTTTTGGAATATATGAAAAATACTAGCGAAAGAATCAACGTCACGGGGACCACACCCGGTCCACGAGGGTGGGGGCGCGCCCCCGGCCTCGTGGGCCCCCTGATGCTCCACCGACCTCAACTCCAACTCTGTATATTCATGTTTGGGGAGAAAAAAATCAGAGAGAAGGATTCACAGCATTTTACGATACGGAGCCGCCGCCAAGCCCTAATCTCTCTCGGGAGGGCTGATCTGGAGTCCGTTCAGGGCTCCGGAGAGGGGAATCCGTCGCCATCGTCATCATCAACCTTCCTCCATCACCAATTTCATGATGCTTACCGCCATGCGTGAGTAATTCTGTCGTAGGCTTGCTTGACGGTGATGGGTTGGATGAGATTTATAATGTAATCGAGTTAGTTTTGTTAGGGTTTGATCCCTAGTATCCATTATGTTCTGACATTGATGTTGCTATGACTTTGCTATGTTTAATGCTTGTCACTAGGGCCCGAGTGCCATGATTTCAGATCAGAACCTATTATGTTTCCATGAATATATGTGAGTTCTTGATCCTATTTTGCAAGTCAATAGTCACCTACTATGTGTTATGATCTGGTAACCACGAAGTGACAATAATCGGGACCGCTCCCGATGATGACCGTAGTTTGAGGAGTTCATGTATTCACTAAGTATTAATGCTTTGGTCCGATACTCTATTAAAAGGAGGCCTTAATATCCCTTAGTTTCCAATAGGACCCCGCTGCCACGGGAGGGTAGGACAAAAGATGTCATGCAAGTTCTTCTCCATAAGCACGTATGACTATATTTGGAATACATGCCTACATTACATTGGTGAACTGGAGCTAGTTCTGTGTCACCCTATGTTATAACTGAAGGAAATATGCCCTAGAGGCAATAATAAAGTTATTATTTATTTCCTTATATCATGATAAATGTTTATTATTCATGCTAGAATTGTATTAACCGGAAACATAATACATGTGTGAATACATAGACAAACGGAGTGTCACTAGTATGCCTCTACTTGACTAGCTCGTTAATCAAAGATGGTTATGTTTCCTAACCATGAACAAAGAGTTGTTATTTGATTAATGGGATCACATCATTAGGTGAATGATCTGATTGACATGACCCATTCCATTAGCTTAGCACCCGATCGTTTAGTATGTTGCTATTGCTTTCTTCATGACTTATACATGTTCCTATGACTATGAGATTATGCAACTCCCGTTTGCCGGAGGAACACTTTGTGTGCTACCAAACGTCACAACGTAAATGGGTGATTATAAAGGTACTCTATAGGTGTCTCCAAAGGTACATGTTGGGTTGGCGTATTTCGAGATTAGGATTTGTCACTCCGATTGTCGGAGAGGTATCTCTGGGCCCTCTCGGTAATGCACATCACATAAGCCTTGCAAGCATTGCAACTAATGAGTTAGTTGCGAGATGATGTATTACGGAACGAGTAAAGAGACTTGCCGGTAACGAGATTGAACTAGGTATTGAGATACCGACGATCGAATCTCGGGCAAGTAACATACCGATAACAAAGGGAACAATGTATGTTGTTATGCGGTCTGACCGATAAAGATCTTCGTAGAATATGTAGGAGCCAATATGAGCATCCAGGTTCCGCTATTGGTTATTGACCGGAGACGTGTCTCAGTCATGTCTACATTGTTCTTGAACCCGTAGGGTCCGCACGCTTAAGGTTTCGATGACAGTTATATTATGAGTTTATGAGTTTTGATGTACCGAAGTTAGTTCGGAGTCCCGGATGTGATCACGGACATGACGAGGAGTCTCGAAATGGTCGAGACATAAAGATTGATATATTGGACGGCTATATTCGGACAACGGAAGTGTTCCGGGTGATTTCGGAGAAAACCGGAGAGCCGGAGGGTTACCGGAACCCCCCCGGGAGAAGTAATGGGCCATATGGGCCTTAGTGGAGAGAGAGAGGGGCAGCCAAAGGTGGGCCGCGCGCCTCCTCCCCCTGGTCTTAATTGGACTAGGATAAGGGGGGCGGCGCCCCCCTTTCCTTCTCCCTCCCCACTTCTTTCCCTAGGAGGAGGACTCCTCCTTGGCGCGCCATAGGGGCCGGCCGGCCTCCTCCCCTTGATCCTTTATATACGGGGGCAGGGGGCACCCCTAGACACACAAGTTGATCCACGTGATCATATTCTTAGCCGTGTGTGGTGCCCCCTTCCACCATAATCCTCGATAATATTGTAGCGGTGCTTAGGCGAAGCCCTGCGATGATAGTACATCAAGATCGTCACCACGCCGTCGTGCTGACGAAACTCTTCCCCGACACTTTGCTGGATCGGAGTCCGGGGATCGTCATCGAGCTGAACGTGTGCTAAAACTCGGAGGTGCCGTAGTTTCGGTGCTTGATCGGTCGGGCCGTGAAGACGTACGACTACATCAACCGCGTTGTGCTAACGCTTCCGCTGTCGGTCTACAAGGGTACGTAGATCACACTCTCCCCTCTCGTTGCTATGCATCACCATGATCTTGCGTGTGCGTAGGAATTTTTTTGAAATTACTATGTTCCCCTACAATAACTGTTGCATGAGGAATCACATCCGACATAATTATCCATCACTGATCCATTGCCTACGAGATTTTCACATATTGATATTTGCTTAGCTACTTTTCCGTTGCCACTTTTACAACCACTACAAAACCAACACTATTACTTTTGCCACCATTACTGTTACTTCCATATTACTTTGCTACTAAATACTTGTTGCAAATATTAAGTCTTTCAAGTGCGGTTGAATTTACAACTCAACTGTTAATACTTGAGAATATTCTTTGGCTCCCCTTGTGTCGAATCAATAAATTTGGGTTGAATACTCTACCCTCAAAAACTGTTGCGATCCCCTATACTTGTGGGTTATCAAGACTATTTTCTGGCGCCGTTGCCGGGGAGCATAGCTCTATTCTTTGAGTCACTTGGGATTTATATCTGTTGATCACTATGAAGAACTTGAAAGATGAAAGAACCAAGATTTTTCCCTCAACTACGAGGGGAGGCAGGAACTGCCATCTAGCTCTGCACTTGATTCACCTTCTGTTATGAGTAAATTTGGGACACCTACACCTGCTATTGATTCTGATATGTCGCATGTTATTGATGATGCCACTTCTGCTTTGCATGATGCTTATGATGAAACTACTTCTATGCTTGATAATACTGTGTCGCTAGGTGAATTTCTTGATGAACAACTTGTTAGGGTTAGAGAGAATGAAATTATTGAAACTGATAATATTGATGAAAGTGATGATGAAGATTCTCCCCCTAGATATGAATTGCATGTTGTGCCTGAGGGTTATGTTATGGATGAAGAAACTGCTAGAGACTTTTTAGCTTGCAATGATAGATATGATCTTAAGAAAAATCCTTGAATGCTAGAATGAAACATGACCCTGCTTTTGCTACTTCACCTATCTGTATTTCCGATAAGGATTATGATTTCTCTGTCGATCCTGAGTTAATTACTTTGGTTGAATCTGATCCTTTTTATGGCTATGAATCTGAAACTGTTGTGGCACATCTTACTAAATGATATAGCCACCCTATTCACTAATGATGAGAAAACTCGCTATTACTTTATCCTTAAGTTATTTCCGTTCTCATTAAAGGGTGATGCTAAAATATGGTTTAATTCTCTTGATCCTGGTTGTGTGCGTAGTCCCTAGGATATGATTTAGTACTTCTCTGCTAAATATTTCCCCGCTCATGAGAAACAAGCTGCCTTAAGGGAAATATATAATTTTGTGCAAATTGAAGAAGAGAGTCTCCCACAAGCTTGGGGGTGGCTTCTCCGATTACTTAATGCTCTACCTGATCATCCTCTCAATAAAAATGAAATACTTGATATCTTTTATAATGGACTAACCGATGCTTCCAGAGACCACCTGGATAGTTGTGCAGGTTGTTTTTTCAAGGAAAGAACTATTGATTAAGCTGAGTTGCTATTTAATAATATGTTGAGTAATGAAAATGATTGGACACTTCCTGAACCAACTCCTAAGCCAACTCCGAAGAAAAGGGGTATTCTATTTCTCAGTCCTAGAGATATGCAAGAGGAAAAGAAATATATGAAAGAAAAAGGTATTAAAGCTGAAGATGTTAAGAATTTACCACCTATTGAAGAAATACATGGTCTTGATAACCCGACACAGGTAGTAAAGGTAAATTCTCTCTATAGATTTGATGAAGGTGATATTCCTCATAATAAGTCTGCTAGCTAATGCATGGATGAGTTTGATAATTTTATTGTTAAACAAGAAAACTTCAATGCTTATGTTGGTAGACAATTGAAACGACATGCTTATATGATTGAACACTTGAGTGATTATATGTCTAGAGTTAAAGGTGAACTTAAACTTATTAGTAAACATGCTTCTATGGTTACCACTCAAGTAGAACAAGTACTTAAAGCTCAGAATGATTTGCTCAATGAATTAAATAATAAGAAAAATGATAATGTTGTTAGAGTTGTGACTAGAGGGGGTAAAACGACTCCGGAACCTTTATATCATGAGGGCCACCCTAAGAAAATTGAGCAATATTCTCAGAGGACTAATGTTGATGTACCTAGGCCTTCTAAAAGGAAGAAAAGGAAAAATGATAGGACTTTTCATGCTCCTAGTGAACCTGTTGTTGACACACCTGAGAATCCCAATGATATTTCTATTTCTGATGCTGAAACACAATCTGGTAATGAACATGAACCTAGTGATAATGTTAATGATGATGTTCATGTTGATGCTCAACCTAGCAATGACAATGATGTAGAGATTGAACCTGCTATTGATCTTGATAACCCACAATCAAAGAATCAACGTTATGATAAGAGAGACTTTGTTTCTAGGAAGCATGGTAAAGAAAGAGAACCATGGGTTCAGACACCCATGCCTTTTCCTCCCAAACCATCCAAGAAAAAGGATGATGAGGATTTTGAGAACTTTGCTGAAATTTATATTGTCACAAATGAAAGAAAGATACCGGAAGCTGAAATTTCCACCATGCTTGCTAATTATACTTTTAAGGGTGGAATACCAAAGAAACTTGGAGATCCTGGAGTACCAACTATACCATGCTCCATTAAAAGAAACTATGTTAAAACTGCTTTATGTGATCTTGGAGCCGGTGTTAGTGTTATGCCTCTCTCTTTATATCGTAGACTTGATTTGAATAAGTTGACACCTACTGAAATATCTTTGCAAATGGCTGATAAATCAACTGCTATACATGTCGGTATTTGTGAGGATGTGCCTGTTGTGGTTGCAAACGTTACTATTTTAACGGACTTTGTTATTCTTGATATTCCCGAGGACGATAGTATGTCTATTATTCTTGGTAGACCCTTTTTGAATACTACAGGGCTGTTATTGATTGCAGCAAAGGCAATGTCACTTTTCATGTTAATGGTAATGAGCATATGGTACACTTTCCGAGGAAACAACCTCAAGTCCACAGTATTAATTCTATTGGAAAAACTTCAACGATTATTATTGGAGGTTTTGAATTTCCTCTTCCTACTGTCAAGAAGAAATATGATATTCTTATTGTTGGGGACATGCATATCCCCATTGAGGTAACTTAGTGCTATTAGAAAATTCTCCGGTTTCATGTTATTTGAAAAGAGTTTGTTAACAAGACTTGATCAACCTTGTTAGTGGATTCCTTTTGATGAGCATGAGATGGATGAAGTTAGAAAGCACAACCCTCTGTACCCTTCTTTTACTTTTTGTTATTTAGATTAAATAAAGCAAAAATAGTATTTTCTGTCTGTTTTCTGAATTATCCTTGCAATAAAAAATACCCCTAAAATAAAAGTTCTCCAAATGTCCTGAAAAATTTTATATGATTTTTTCTATAATATTTTAGAATATTTGGCACTGAGAACACAACAGAGGGGGCCACCACCTAGCCACGAGGGCCCAGGGCGCGCCAACCCCCCTCGGGCGCGCCCCCATGCCTCGTGGACCCCACGTGAGCCCCCTCCACTTATTCTTGCACCCACACACTTCGTCTTCCTTCAGAAAAAATCATCCACCAGCTCAAACCCGAGTTCTTGCTCATCTTGCTGCCATTTTCGATCTCCTTGCTCAAAGCTCCATTCACAAAACTGCTTTGGGGGATTGTTCTTCGGTATGTGACTCTTCCAATGGTCCAATTAGTTTTTGTTCTAGTGCTTTATTTATTGCAATTTTTTGCTGCTTAGGTGACCCTGTTCTTGAGCTTGCATGTCAAATTTATATGATCCCAAGTAGTTTTAATGCATGATATGGCCTCTAGGCACTTGTGGGAGTAGTTGCTATCAATCTTCTTGAGTTTGGTTCACTTTTATTTTGAGTTACTAAAAATTTCAGAAATTTTTCATAGGAAATGATGAAGAGATTGTTGAGGGGCTCTTCGAGCCGAAGCTCGAAAGATAAGCAAGGTGGAGAGAATAAGAAGCCCAAATATAATCTCCCTCGCACTGCTGAGGTTCGGCCATGTGAATGGCCTTGTGATGAGTTCTTGAGAGCAACCGAGATTTATGAAGACTTTTATTATTTGGCTGAAAATGCAGGCCTCACCGACTTCCTCCACAACCAGCTCGAACAGTATCTCCTACTCACTAATATGTTTGTGCCAAATTTTCATTTCCATGCTAGGAGATCACCACCTTCGGTAGATTTTTATTTATATGATGAATTTAAGGAGATGTCACTCTATGAATTTTGTGCGGTTTGCAAGTTTCCTTTTGAGGGCAGCGTCGAGGAACCACATCCTAGTGATGTGGCAGAATTTATTGATATGATTGCTGTAGGGGAAACGAGAAAAGTGTCAGATGCAAGAACTACTAGCATACATTTTTCCTGTTCTACGTTAGTATGCAATATTTGCTAGTAGATGTTTAATTGGCTGCGGGAACAGTGGGGGCCTCAGTGCTCCTGACCTCGCCATTTTGCGCCATGCTTTACTCCGTAACTGAACTTTCAGTTTAAGTGCTATGGTTGCTTCGCGTCTTGCTAAATATTTTGAGATACCTATTAGACACTATGAGAAAGAAGAAAATGTGCTGCCCCCTATTTTCTTAGACTATAAAAGTATGGTATCACATGATTTTATTTGCGATGACTAGGAGAAGAGACTCATTTATAACCTGGTATTCAGTGAAAAGACTTGTCAGATTATTACCCTGCCCGCACCTTCTTTGTTTAACATTTATTCAGGCGCATACATCATCCTGCCTGATGACATTTATGCATATTGGGAGCGAACATGATCCCCAGAGCCTGAGTCAGAGCCATCTCCAGGCCCTTATCGGCAGTCTATTTATCAGTGGGATCCGGAGGAGATCGCCAACCAGTGGCACCCAGAGGACACTCCTCCGTGTACCGGAGAGAGTAGCATTGATCCGTGGGCATATACCAAGTTAGGCCAAAAGCCTAAGCTTGGGGGAGTACGTATTTCTCACCAACATTACATTCATGTTTACACACTCATGCCAGTTGTCGGTGCTCATACTTTTTCATTGTAGTATCCATGCTAGTTTAATATCTTTTTCAGCATTCTTCTTGTGTGTTTGAAAAAACTTAATAAAAAAATCAGTTGTAGCTTTTAGCTAGTTTACTTTCCATGCTTATAGTAGTAGTAATTAAAAAGAAAACTCAAAAAGATTTCCTGTTCTTCTTTTGCTTGTTGGGAGCTTTCCTGTGTAAATAGTTTTGTTTCTTTTCTTTTCTTTGGGGGTCGAGAGGAGAAGACCATGATGAAAATCTTGAGTGGCTCTCATATGCATTATTGTTCATCTAACAAAGAGCCCATATTACCTTGTCTTCTCCCTTGTATTAAATGATTACAGATTCCAACTTAGTCCAATGCATGTGCACCATTATTATTATCCACACCGTTCGGTCGTGCAAGTGAAAGGCAATAATGATGATATATGATGGACTGATTGAGATGAGAGAAGCTGGTATGAACTCGACCTATCTTGTTTTTGTAAATATGATTAGTTCATGGTTCCTGATTTAGCCTATTATGAATGAAACATGTTTGCAATGACAATTAGAGATTATAGTTGCTCATGCCATGCTTAATTAGCTAGGAGTTTATAATGGTGTACCTTGCGTGCCAACATGCTATTAAAATGGTTGTGATGTGGTATGATAGGGTGGTATCCTCCTTTGAACGATTCGAGTGGCTTGATTTGGCACATGTTCACGCATGTAGTTGAAACAAAATCAACATAGCCTCTATGATATTTATGTTCACGGTGAATTATATCCTACTCATGCTTGCATTCAGTGTTGATTAATTTTAATGCATGTTCATGACTGTTGTCGCTCTCTAGCTGGTCGCTGCCCAGTCTCTTTCTAGCCTTCACTTGTACTAAGCGGGAATATTGCTTGTGCATCCACTTCTATAAACCCCAAAAGTTATTCCATATGAGTCCACCATACCTTCCTATATGCGGTATCTACCCGCCGTTCCAAAATTTGTATGTGCCAAACTCTAAACTTCAAATGAAATTCTGTTTTGTATGCTCGAATAGCTCATGTATCAACTAGGGTTGTCTACATCTTCCATCCTAGGTGGGTTATTCTCAAGAGGAGTGGACTCCACTCCTCATTCACGAGAAAATGGCTGGTAACCGGGATGCCCAGTCCCATGCTCAAACCAAATCAAAATAATTGCAAACAAAACTCCCCCAGGATTGTTGTTAGTTGGAGGCACCCGTTCTTTTGGACAAGCCATGTATTGATGTTTGTTGGTGGTGGGGGAGTATAAACTTTACCATTCTGCTTGGGAACCACCTATAACGTGTGTAGCATGGAAGATATCGAGATCTCTTGGTTGTTATGTTGACAATGAAAGTATACAACTCAAAATATTATTTATCTCTATTTCAAAATAGAGCGCTGGCACCTCTACAAATCCATGCTTCCCTCTGAGAAGGGCATATTTATTTGCTTTTATGTTGAGTCATCATCCTCTTATTAAAAAGCACCAGTTGGAGAGCACCGCTGTCATGTGCATGCATTACTATTAGTTTACATTGAGTATGACTGTGACTGGATCTCTTTTACCATGAATTACAATGTTTAGTCAGTCCTTAATCTTCAGAGGTGCTCTGCATTTATGTTTTCCAGTCTTAGAAAGGGCTAGCGAGATACCATCTTGTTATATCATATTATGATTGTTTTGAGAAAGTGTTGTCATCCGAGATTTACTATTATCGCTCGCTAGTTGATTATGCCATTGATATGAGTAAACATGATACCTAAATGTTATTGTGAATATGGTTAGTTCATAATCTTGGCTGAAAACTTGAATGCTGGCTTTACATATTTACAACAACAAGATCAAACAGAGTTTGTATAAGTTTTTCTTTATCACTTTCAGTTTGTCAACTGAATTGCTTGAGGACAAGCAAAGGTTTAAGCTTGGGGGAGTTGATACGTCTCCATCGTATCTAATTTTCCAAACACTTTTGACCTTGTTTTGGAATCTAACTTGCATGATTTGAATGGAACTAACCCGGACTGACGTTGTTTTCAGCAGAATTGCCATGGTGTTATTTTTGTGCAGAAATAAAAGTTCTCGGAATGACCTGCAACTTCATGAAGAATATTTTTGGAATATATAAAAAATACTGGCGAAAGAATCAACGTCAGGGGGCCCACACCCTATCCACGAGGGTGGGGGCGCGCCCCCTGCCTCGTGGGCCCCCTGATGCTCCAGCGACCTCAACGCCAACTCTATATATTCACGTTCGGGGAGAAAAAATCAGAGAGAAGGATTCATCATGTTTTATGATATGGAGTCGTCGCCAAGCCCTAATCTCTCTCGGGAGGGCTGATCTGGAGTCCGTTCGGGCTCTAGAGAGGGGAATCCGTCGCCATCGTCATCATCAACCTTCCTCCATCACCAATTTCATGATGCTCATCGCCGTGTGTGAGTAATTCCATCGTAGGCTTGCTGGACGGTGATGGGTTGGATGAGATTTATCATGTAATCGAGTTAGTTTTGTTAGGGTTTGATCCCTAGTATCCATTATGTTCTAAGATTGATGTTGCTATGACTTTGCTATGCTTAATGCTTGTCACTAGGGCCCGAGTGCTATGATTTCAGATCTGAACCTATTACGTTTCCATGAATATATGTGAGTTCTTGATCCTATTTTGCAAGTCAATAGTCACCTACTATGTGTTATAATCCGGTAACCCTGAAGTGACAATAATCGGGACCACTCCCGGTGATGACCGTAGTTTGAGGAGTTCATGTATTCACTAAGTGTTAATGTTTTGGTCCGGAACTCTATTAAAAGGAGGCCTTAATATCCCTTAGTTTCCAATAGGACCCCGCTGCCACGGGAGGGTAGGACAGAAGATGTCATGCAAGTTCTTTTCCATAAGCACGTATGACTATATTCGGAATACATGCCTACATTACATTGATGAACTGGAGCTAGTTCTATGTCACCCTATGTTATAACTGTTGAATGAGGAATCGCATCCGACATAATTATCCATACTGATCCATTGCCTACGAGCTTTTCACAGCTTGATCTTTGCTTAGTTACTTTTCCGTTGCCACTTTTACAACCACTACAAAACCAATACTATTACTTTTGCCGTCGTTACCGTTACTTCCATATTACT
This sequence comes from Triticum urartu, assembly GCF_003073215.2. Lineage (NCBI taxonomy): Eukaryota > Viridiplantae > Streptophyta > Magnoliopsida > Poales > Poaceae > Triticum > Triticum urartu. The sequence goes on from NC_053024.1 coordinate 581,993,137, forward strand.
TTGCTACTAAATACTTTGCGGAAGATATTAAGTCTTTTTGGTGCGGTTGAATTGACAACTCAACTATTAATACTTGAGAATATTCTTTGGCTCCGCTTGTGTCGAATCAATAAATTTGGGTTGAATACTCTACCCTTGAAAACTGTTGCGATCCCCTATACTTGTGGGTTATCACGTATTAGGACCTGGAATGACGGCTATGGATGCCCATTTTGCAACCACAAGATTCATGACACGTATCTAAGTGTTCTGGCGCATGCAAGAGGACGGGCCGTTGGCTCCTTCAAGCAGAAGTATTCTTGCAGGGTGGTGCACCGCGCGTACGCCGAGTACCTGGAGAAGCTTCTGGATCGTGTTGGCCGCATGTGAGATGAGATGTGGGATGGATCGAACTATGTACGCTTGAGTATGTTTAATTATGGTTGAACTATGTACTTATGGTTGAACTATGCTTATGTACGTGTACGCTTATTATCTATGTCTGAGTATGTTAAATATTTCGCCAAATTTTGGTAAAAAATACAACAAGGGACCAATAAACCAGGACGGAGGTAGTACGTCAATCACACAAGGTTCCCACAATTGGAACCGTGTGCAATGACTTTCGTTTTGCCTGCTACGTCAAACCGTCGCCCCCAAAATTCTTTGTGGGACAGAAAACCCTCACCACCCAATTCAAAAAAGAAAAAAGAAAACCCTCACCATCCCCACGTCACAAAACCCCTCACCTCACCCGCCACCCCCTCGGCCCCTCCGGTACGTTCTCCACTCATGCTTGCACAAGCTCCTCCGCGTCTATGCCATGGCACCTCCTATAGCGGCGGTAAACACTTAGGTCGGCGCCTGCCGCCAAGCTGTTGGCAAAGCCCACCACATTTCGCCACTTCCGCTTGCCGCCGCCTATCGCCATCGACTTTCTCGACGCTGCTCGTGGTCGACCCAGCTCCGCTCGGTTGGGGAATCTGTCATACTAAGTGTTCTTTCTCATGGACGACAAGGTAACTAATTTAACGAGATATCATCTCATCTCTTATCCCAGTTCATCTGCCTCCTTTAATCACCCAGCGGAAATCGCCGTGAATTCATTTTTATTCGAGCTGATTTGAGGGCTTTCTTTCATTCATAGAATGTACAGTGCGCCGCCACTTCAGGACTTGGCGACCGCCGCCAGAGATTCCATCTCATTGTTCCATATAACTTGAGGACGCGCGCGGTATGTTCAATCTCACCCTAAATTGGTTGGCATGGAATACTTTCCTGAACATATTCGAAATATTGCTACATTTGGATAAAAGGTGCCCCATGCACCATATACGTCAAAGGGGACTTTTCCCTTCTTCTTTCTATATTAGGCAAATTAATGATGTATTGTTCTTTCGATTACTCTCATATTTCCATGACATCATGGTTACCCTATCTGTTTAATTATAGACTTTTGTCATTCGATTTCAACTGTTGTACAGTTCTTTCAATTTGGGCCCATATTTGCATGTTACCATATTTTCTTTAACAATCCTTCCATTTTCTGCAGGACATCCCTCGCTATGCAACAGATTATGTAGTGCACAATTTTTCCCTTTACATACATCAAGGCTCCACGAATGTCATACTGCACACAAACCATGGATTCACAATCGTTGCCACTGTGACTTGATGAACGTGGTGACTCCTATTTTGGCACTAACTTTTGGAATGAAATTGCAAAGTTTTATGTACTGAAAGCTGGCACTAAAATTGCACTGCACATAGAAGGTCCTGGTCATGAGATATATGCTAACTTCCCCGACAAAATCATCCGTCCAGACTTTGTTTGAAATAAGTTTTCTTTTCAACTATCTGCATATGTTGACTTACCCAGCAATGTCAAATGAATTGTGTAGTATTTAAGCAACCAATTGTTATTCCCTTTTCTTACTATATCCCTACCTAATAACTTCTAGTTACCAATACACTTTTCTATTGCCATGTTTTAACTAAATATTCCCTGTACTCCCATTTCTATCAGAAAGCGCCGCTGACAAGGAGACTCCAGAGGTGGAGAACGGGGCTGCCAACAAGCGGAGGCGGGGTGAGCTAGAACTGCAAGCGACTCCAGCAGGCCTAGACTTAATCAGCAGCCTCCCTGATGATATGTTGAGACTCATCATCTCCCTCCTCCCAATCAAATATGGGGCACGGACAACCCTCCTTTCCCGGCGGTGGCTCCCCCTATGGAACTCCAGCCCTCTCGACCTCATCGACACCCACGAGCTCTACCATGGCTATCGCAAAAGCTTGGATGCATTCTCCAAGATCCTTGGCAGTCACCTTGGCCCAACCAAAAGCGTTAGAATGGGCAAGTTCCGTTCCAATGGCAAGGACCGAGCCAAGCTTGATGACTGGTTCCGATCCCCCGCCCTAGATCAGCTCGAGGAGCTCACTTTTGATGATGGGCATATGCTGTCGCTGCCAACTTCCGCACTCCGCTCGCGCCCACGCTGCGCGTCGCCAAGTTCAGGAACTGCCATTTCCCGCCCCTTAATGACGCGCCCGCTCTTATTCTACCACGACTGAAGCACCACGAGCTCGTTGCCGTGTGCCTCTCAAAGGGTGACATGCAGTGCCTGCTCCGTGGCTGTGCTGCACTCGAGTACCTTCGTCTTCAGGCGATCAATGGGTTGAGTACCTTCCGCATCACCTCCATGACTCTCCGGACTATTTATGTGTGTTGCTGGTGTAGCAGGAAGACATCACAAAAGGTGGACCATGGTATGGTCATCCAGGACACACCTGCACTTGAGAGATTACTTGTAATTGATCAAGAAGGTCCAATTATCATTTCTATGCCGAAATTGACAGGGGTGGGCTACTCGTCTGACAAATACTCCGAACTTGTTATTGGATCCACACCCGTTCAGGTACAACAGCCGCCTTCTACCTCTCCTTCTACAAATTAACATTATTTCTAATTTTGAAGATGTTTGTTCGTCTGTCATTCAGAAAATGATTCCGACAAGCTTGACCCCGAAACTGCGCACAGTGAAGGTCTTGGCACTAGAATCTATCAGGTCCGACCTGGAGCAAGTTGTCAGTTTTCTGAGATGCTTTCCGTGTCTGGAGAAGCTATATATCGAGGTTATGTTCCATTCTTCTTAAATGTTAACCATAAGGGAGTTCAATTTGTGACACCTTTTTCCAAGTTTACAATGACAATGTACTACGATTTCTGAAGGTTCTTTTGGAGGATTTCAGTACATACATGCCCCCCCATATTGGTTTCTTGATCCATATGGTTACATTCAATAAGAATTTCTCCTTTGGATTCATCTGTACTAGTTTTCTTACGGAACTTTTCATCCACTCCAACCTCTTGTGAAGAAGGCTACATTTTTCTAGAATGTAATCAAATGCCCATGTTAATCATCTCAGATCGAAGATGGCATGTTAGTGCATTTTAAAAATACTGCAAACCAAATAGCTAGGCCTGTAGTAATGTTCAAAACTGCATGTAGGCACTAACACATTTTCTTCTTTTGCAGATAAGATTAGGCCCAGTGGTGGATAATGTGATACAATATAACAATCACGTCGAATGCCTAGATCTGCATCTCTCGGAAATTACTTTGAACTCCAACCGAGGGACCTTACCAGAGATTATATTCGCCAGGTTCTTTGTTCTCGGAGCAAGGGTGCTGAAGGAAATGAGGTTTGCCCTACATTTATTTCACAAAAATGAATGGTCTGTTGATTAGCGATGGCGCCTGCGGCAGAATGGAGTAGGCTCCAAAAATGCTGAATTTCATTTTGGAACTTCAGATGACAGAGTAATCGGAAGTCATTGGGTCAACCCCATACATGACTTCTCAGTGGCTGACCCCTTTGCAAAAATTGTGAGGTTTCGAAGCCAGACTTAGCAGCAGTGATATTAGTTTGAACCTCTCTGATATCCATGTTCAGTGCATCAGCACGAGCGTTTGTAGCTGATGAGCTGAATTTCATTTCTAATATGAGTTTGAACCTTGTAATCTTCGAATTTGAGCCATATAACTTTGGAATTTGAACCTTGTAACATTTGGAGCTTTTGTGGTACAATAGTTGAAATGGCATCGTATGAGACTCGTATATTGCTAACACTATTTTGACCTTAATATGCAATGGTCTTAGATTTTATTAACCATTCTCGAATCAGTTTACCTTGTCGATCTCACAGCACACGATCTGTATAGCTAACTCGACTGCGATCTTCGACAATATTGCACACAGTTGGTTTCTTCCACCATGTGCACTATAGAGCGCATAATTAATTATCGCACTCGAGTGTCCATCATCACCCTTCTGTGTAACTTTGACCTCATCACCTAAGGGTAAACTTATGACCGAAGTCATTCCACACACTTCATTTTTACAAAGCTTTTTGCCAATAAACGCCCACGATTTGTCCCTCTTCTAGCCGACGCGTGGCCAAACTAGCGGGGCGAGAAGCTTGCGCGGTAAATAGCACGGTAGCACGGGAACAGGCTCTTCGAGCCCACACCTGGGGTGAGGTGTTGTCAAGCATGCACTGGATTCTGGAATCCTCCGCTATGAACGCCGTGACAAGACGTGATGATTACAGGCCGGCTAGCCCCCATTTATTACAGCAGCCATTTAACCTACCCTTATGTCTCTTCAACCTTTCGATCGCGCCCCACCATTGCAAGAAGCACACCCACCACGAGAAATTCTTAGAGGGTACCCTGCGCGGTTCTAATGGCGCTTTGAGTGGCTGCCGACGACGAGCAGCAGTTCACCATGCGTGCCGTGGTGGACACCCACAGAAGGTTCATGGACCTCTCGGTGGTGTACACCAACGACCTGGTCTGGGCGGAGCACTCCATCCACATCACGGAGCTTTTGCTTGCGGAGGAGAAGTACAAGGTGGTCGGGTTCGACCTCGAGGACACCTGCGCTCGTGAAGGGTCTCGTCCCAAGGTCGTGCTACCTCTTGAGCACTGCGTTGGTTTTCCCTTGAAGAGGAAAGGGTGATGCAGTCAAGCAGCGTAAGTATTTCCCTCAGTTTTTTAGAACCAAGGTATCAATCCAGTAAGAGACCACGCGCGATTCACCTCGTACATACACACACAAATAAGAACCTCGCAACCAACGCGATAAAGGGGTTGTCAATCCCTTCACGGCCACTTGCAAGAGTGAGATCTGATAGAGATGATAATAATAAGATAATTTTTTTGGTATTTTTATGATATAGATTGAAAGTAAAGATTGCAAAATAAAGTAGATGGGAAACTTGTATGATGGAGAATAGACCCGGGGGCCATAGGTTTCACTAGTGGCTTCTCTCAAGATAGCATAAGTATTACGATGAGTGAACAAATTACTGTCGAGCAATTGATAGAAAAGCGAATTATTATGAGAATATCTAGGCATGATCATGTATATAGGCATCGCATCCGTGACAAGTAGACCGTAACGATTCTGCATCTACTACTATTACTCCACACATCGACCGCTATCCATCATGCATCTAGAGTATTAAGTTCATAAGAACAGAGTAACGCCTTAAGCAAGATGACATGATGTAGAGGGATAAACTCATGCAATATGATGTAAACCCCCATCTTGTTATCCTCGATGGCAACAATACAATACGTGTCGTTTCCCTTTCTGTCACTGGGATCGAGCACCACAAGATTGAACCCAAAGCTAAGCACTTCCCCCGTTGCAAGAAAGATCAATCTAGTAGGCCAAACCAAAATGATAATTCGAAGAGACTTGCAAAGATAAACCAATCATACATAAAAGAATTCAGAGAAGATTCAAATATTGTTCATAGATAAACTTGATCATTTACCCACAATTCATCGGATCTCGACAAACACACCGCAAAAGAAGATTACATCGAATAGATCTCCAAGAGAATCGAGCATAAATTTGTATTGAGATCCAAAGATAGATAAGAAGCCATCTAGCTACTAGCTATGGACCCGAAGGTCTGAAGTAAACTACTCACACATCATCGGAGGGGCCATGGAGTTGATGTAGAGGCCCTCCGTGATCAATGCCCCCTCCGGTGGAGCTCCGGAAAAGGCCCCAAGATGGGATCTCTTGGGTACAGAAGGTTGCAGCAGTGGAATTAGGTTTTCGTGGTGCTCCTGGATGTTTGTGGGGTACGTGGATACATATAGGAGGAAGAAGTAGGTCGGTGGAGCAACGAGGGGCCCACGAGGGTGTAGGGCGCGCCCAGGGGGTGGGCATGCCCCCTGCCTCGTGACCGCCTCGTTGATTGCTTGACGTCCACTTCAAGTCTCCTGGATCACGTTTGTTCCAAAAATAACGCTCCCGAAGGTTTCATTCCATTCGGACTCCGTTTGATATTCCTTTTCAGCAAAACACTATAGTAGGCAAAAACAGCAATTTAGGCTGGGCCTCCGGTTAATAGGTTAGTCCTAAAAATAATATAAAAGTGAAAAATAAAGCCCATTAACATCCAAAATAGATAATATAATAGCATGGAGCAATCAAAAATTATAGATATGTTGGAGACGTATCAAGCATCCCCAAGCTTAATTCATGCCCGTCCTCGAGTAGGTAAATGATAAAAACGGAATTTTTGATGTGGAATGCTTCCTAACATATTTCTCAATGTAATTTTTCTTTATTGTGGCATGAATGTTCAGATCCGAAAGATTCAAGATAAAAGTTTAATATTGACATAGAAATAATAATACTTCAAGCATACTAACTAAGAAATCATGTCTTCTCAAAATAACATGGCCAAAGAAAGTTATCCCTGCAAAATCATGTAGTCTGGCTATGCTCTATCTTCATCACACAAAATATTAAATCATGCACAACCCCGATGACAAGCCAAGCAATTGTTTCATACTTTTGATGTTCTCAAACTTTTTCAATATTCACGCAATATATGAGCGTGAGCCATGGATATAGCACTATGGTGGAATAGAATTGTGGTTGTGGAGAAGACAAAAAAGGAGAAGATAGTCTCACATCAACTAGGCATATCAACGGGCTATGGAGATGCCCATTAATAGATATCAATGTGAGTGAGTAGGGATTGCCATGCAACGGATGCACTAGAGCTATAAGTGTATGAAAGCTCAACAAAAGAAACTAAGTGGGTGTGCATCCAACTTGCTTGCTCATGAAGACCTAGGGCAATTTGAGGAAGCCCATCATTGGAATATACAAGCCAAGTTCTATAATGTAAAATTCCCACTAGTTTATGAAAGTGACAACATAGGAGACTCTCTATCATGAAGATCATGGTGCTACTTTGAAGCACAAGTGTGGAAAAAGGATACTAACATTGTCCCTTCTCTCTTTTTCTCTCATTTTTTATTTGGTCCTTCTTTCTTTCTTTCTTTTTTCTTTTGGCCTCTTTTCCTTTTTTATTTTTTTATTTTTCGACCGGAGTCTCATCCCGACTTGTGGGGGAATCATAGTCTCCATCGTCCTTTCCTCACTGGGACAATGCTTTAATAATGATGATCATCACACTTATTTTTATTTACAACTCAATACTTAGAACAAAATATGACTCTATGTGAATGCCTCCGGTGGTGTACCGGGATATGCAATGAATCAAGAGTGACATGTATGAAAAAAATTATGAACGGTGGCTTTGCCACAAATACGATGTCAACTACATGATCATCCAAAGCAATATGACAATGATGAAGCGTGTCATAACAACGGAATGGCGGAAAGTTGAATTGCAGTATATCTCGGAATGGCTATGGAAATGCCATAATAGGTAGGTATGGTGGCTGTTTTGAGGAAGGTATATCGTGGGTTTATGGTACCGGCGAAAGTTGCTTGGTACTAGAGAGGCTAGCAATGGTGGAAGGCTGAGGGTGCGTATAATCCATGGACTCAACATTAGTCATAAAGAACTCACATATTTATTGCAAAAATCTATTAGTTATCGAAACAAAGTACTACGCGCATGCTCCTAGGGGGATAGATTGGTAGGAAAAGACCATCGCTCGTCCCCGACCGCCACTCATAAGGAAGGAAATCAATAAATAAATCATGATCCGCCTTCATCACATAACGGTTCACCATACGTGCATGCTACAGGAATCACAAACTTCAACACAAGTATTTCTCAAATTCACAACTACTCAACTAGCATGACTCTAATATCACCATCTCCATATCTCAAAACAATCATCAAGTATCAAACTTCTCTTAGTATTCAATGCACTTATATGAAACTTTTTATTATTTCCATGTTGTTCTAAAGGACTCTCAAAATAATATAAGTGAAGCATGAGAGTTCAATTATTTCTATAAAATAAAACCAACGCCGTGCTCTAAAAGATATAAGTGAAGCACTAGAGCAAAAACTATATAGCTCAAAAGATATAAGTGAAGCACATAGAGTATTCTAATAGATTCTAATTCATGTGTGTGTCTCTCAAAAGGTGTGTACAGCAAGGATGATTGTGGTAAACTAAAAAGCAAAGACTCAAATCATACAAGACGCTCCAAGCAAAACACATATCATGTGGCGAATAAAAATATAGCTCCAAGTAAAGTTACCGATGAACGAAGATGAAAGAGGGGATGCCTTCCGGGGCATCCCCAAGCTTAGGCTCTTGGTTGTCCTTGAATATTACCTTGGGGTGCCTTGGGCATCCCCAAGCTTAGGCTCTTGCCACTCCTTATTCCATAGTCCATCGAATCTTTACCCAAAACTTGAAAACGTCACAACACAAAACTTAATAGAAAACTCGTAAGCTCGGTTAGTATACAAAAATAAATCACCACTTAGGTACTGTTGTGAACTCATTCTAAATTCATATTGGTGTAATATCTACTGTATTCCAACTTATCTATGGTTCATACCCTCCGATACTACTCATAGATTCATCAAAATAAGCAAACAACACATAGAAAATAGAATCTGTCAAAAAGAGAACAGTCTGTAATATTCTGGATCAAACACATAGAAAACAGAATCTGTGCAAACTTCGGTACCGTTCTTTTGCATTAAGATTTCGTGCATCCAACCATAAAAGCACATGACAACCTATGCTTCCCTCTGTGAAGGGCCTAACTTTTATTCTTGTCTTATACTTCATGCAAAGAGTCATGGTGATCTTCACCTTTCCTTTTTACATTTTATCCTTTGGCAAGCACAATGTGTTGGCAGGATCCTGATATATATGGCTAATCGGATGTGGGTTTTCATGAACTATTATTGTTGACATTACCCTTGAGGTAAAACATTGGGAGGCAAAACTATAAGCCCCTGTCTTTCTCTGTGTCCGATGAAAACTTCGTAACCATAAATATCACGTGAGTGTTAGCAATTACGAAAGACTAAAACATGGTTGAGTATGTGGACTTGCTAAGAAGCTCTTATATTGACTCTTTCCGATGTTATGATAAATTGCAATTGCTTCAATGATTGAGATTATAGTTTGTTAGTTTTCAATGAAGTTTCTGATTCATACTTGAGTATGTGAATGAGTTGTTACTTTAGCTTAAGAGATCATATGACAATATATATATATATGTTGTTGTTCTAATAATGATCATGATGCTTCATGTCCATATTTTATTTTATCGGCACCTCTATCTCTAAAGATGAGGACATATTTTTTGATTTCGGCTTTCGCTTGAGGACAAGCAAGGTCTAAGCTTGGGGGAGTTGATACGTCCATTTTGCATCATGCTTTTATATCGATATTTAGTGCATTATTGGCTGTTATTACACATCATGTCACAATATTTATGCCTATTCTCTCTTATTTTACAAGGTTTACATGAAGAGGGGGAATGCCGGCAGCTGGAATTCTGGGCTGGAAAAGGAGCAAATATTAGAGACCTATTCTACACAGCTCCAAAAGTCTTGAAACTTCACGGAAGTCATTTTTGGAATTAATAAAAAATACTGGATAAAGAATCCACCAGAGGGGGCCCACACCTTGTCCACGAGGGTGGGGGCGCGCCCTACTCCCTGGGCGCGCCCCCTGCCTCGTGGGCCCCCTGGTGGCCCTCCGATGCCCATCTTCTGCTATATGAAGTCTTTCATCGAGGAAAAAATCATAAGCAAGCTCACGGGACGAAACTCCGCCACCACGAGGCGAAACCTTGGCAGAACCAATCTAGGGCTCCGGCGGAGCTGTTCTGCCGGGGAAACTTCCCTTCGGGAGGGGGAAATCATCACCATCGTCATCACCAACGATCCTCTCATCGGGAGGGGGTCAATCTCCATCAACATCTTCACCAGCACCATCTCATCTCAAAGCCTAGTTCATCTCTTGTATCCAATCTTTGTATCCAAACCTCAGATTGGTACCTGTGGGTTGCTAGTAGTGTTGATTACTCCTTGTAGTTGATGCTAGTTGGTTTACTTGGTGGAAGATCATATGTTCAGATCCATTATGCATATTAATACCCCTTTGATTATGAACATGAATATGCTTTGTGAGTAGTTACATTTGTTCCTAAGGACATGGGAGAAGTCTTGCTATAAGTAGTCATGTGAATTTGGTATTCGTTTGATATTTTGATGAGATGTATGTTGTCATCCCTCTAGTGGTTTCATGTGAATGTCGACTACATGACACTTCACCATTGTTTGTGCCTAGAGGGAGGCATTGGGAAGTAATAAGTAGATGATGGGTTGCTAGAGTGACAGACTTAAACCCTAGTTAATGCTTTGCTTCGTAAGGGGCTGATTTGGATCCATATGTTTCATGCTATGGTTAGGTTTACCTTAATACTTCTGTTGTAGTTGTGGATGCTTGCAATGGGGGTTAATCATAAGTGGGATGCTTGTCCAAGTAAGGACAGTACCCAAGCACCGGTCCACCCACATATCAAATTATCAAAGTATCGAACGCGAGTCATATGAACGTGATGAAAACTAGCTTGACGATAATTCCCATGTGTCCTCGGGAGCGCTTTCCTTTATATAAGAGTTTGTACATGCTTGTCCTTTGCTACAAAAAGGATTGGGCCATATTTCTGAACCTTATTTACTTTTATTACTTGCTACTCGTTACAAATTACCTTATCACAAAACTATCTGTTACCGATAATTTCAGTGCTTGCAGAGAATACCTTACTGAAAATTGCTAATCATTTCCTTCTGCTCCTCGTTGGGTTTGACACTATTACTTATTGAAAAGGCTACGATAGATCCCCTACACTTGTGGGTCATCAAGACTCTTTTCTGGCGCCGTTGCCAGGGAGTGAAGCGCCTTTGGTAGGTGGAATTTGGTAAGGAAAATTTTATATAGTATGCTCAAACTTACTGTCACTGGTTACTAAGGAACATAATCCTTTGAGGGGCTTGTTCGGGGTATCTTCACCCCGACCAATTGAGCAAAGAGTTGCCCCTCAACCTACTGAACTTATTGAAATTGTTTACTTCGAAATTCCTTCGGTTATGATAGAGAAACTGCTAGCTAATCCCTTTGCAGGAGATGGAACATTGCATCCTGATTTACACTTAATCTATGTGGATGAAGTTTGTGGATTATTTAAGCTTGCGGGTATGCCCGATGATGTTACAAGAAGAAAGTCTTCCCTTTATATTTGAAGGGAGAGGCATTGACATGGTATAGGCTATGTGAAGATATGGGATCATGGAACTACAAATGGTTGAAATTGGAATTTCATCATAGGTTTTATCCTATGCATCTTGTTCATCGTGATCGTAATTATATATATAATTTTTGGCCTCGCGAAGGAGAAAGCATCGCTCAAGCTTGGGGAGGCTTAAGTCAATGTTATATTAATGCCCGAATCATGAGCTCCCAAAAGAAATGACTACTCAAAAAAATTATGCTCGGCTTTCTCTCAGTAATCGCTCCATGCTCGATACTTCTTGTACTGGATCTTTCATGATGAAGACTATTGAATTCAAATGGGATTTATTGGAAAGAATTAAATGCAACTCTAAAGATTGGGACCTCGACAAAGGTAAGGAGTCAGGTATAACACCTAAGTTTGATTGTGTTAAATCTTTTATGGATACCGATGCTTTCCGTGAATTTAGCACTAAATATGGACTTGACTCTAAGATAGTAGCTTCTTTCTATGAATCCTTTGCTACTCATGTTGATCTCCCGAAGGAGAAGTGGTTTAAATATAATCCTCCCATTGAAGTAAAAGTAGTTGCACCTATTAAAGTTGAAGAAAAGACTATCACTTATGATGATCCTGTTGTTCCTGCTGCTTATATTGAGAAACCACCTTTCCCTGTTAGAATAAAGGAGCATGCTAAAGTTTCAGTTCTAGTCAACAAAAGTAATATTAGGTCACACAAACCCCCTAAGCAAGTTAAAGTTGAACCTAAAATTGCTATGGTTAAAGATCTCTTGGCTTGGATTCACCTGGTGGATCTACCCTTGGCTTGGATTTCTCCAAGGGTAGGGTTTTTGGAGAAGAGGTCTTCAGATCTACTGGACATACGGTCCACCCTGCCGGGCATAGGAGGTCATTCATCTTAGTGGTTTCATTCAGCCGCCATGCTTTTCGTCTCTCGGAGGATTCTGTGGCCGCGGTTTTGGAGGCAGTAATTGGAGGTTCGGCAATTGATCTTCAGGTTCTTCACATCAAGGATAAGGTTTACTCCTTTCATGTCTCTTGCAAGCAAGTTGGTTTTCTTATTATGGATCTCCGTTCCTATGCATGCGATCTGTTCAAATGCTATTTTCATCTGTGGGGAAATGGGGGGCCTAATTGGATTAGAGAGCTCCGGATCTGGAGGAAGGAATGTGACGCCGAATGGATTCTAGTTAGTCCTACTAAGCGTCGTTCATCTTTAGGTCCTTTGGCCATGAATAAGCCTCCAGTTAGATCAGCTCTTAAGACTGCTCCATCTGCTCGTAAAAAGCTTTCTTTTGCCACGTTTGAACGATACTCTGCTTGCAAGGGATATAGATATCCGGCTACGCAAGAGTGCATTGATTTCATGACAGATGCGGGGTATAATCTTCCTGCACATGAACGTGTAGTCATACATCCATCGCCACCCATGGACTTGTGTTGGACGGTGGCACGTCCACCTATCGTTTTTGGAACAGTTACTCCCTTGCCGATTAAGTTGGGTAACGCCAGGGTTTTCCCAGTCACGACGTTGTAAAACGACGGCCAGTGAATTGTAATACGACTCACTATAGGGCGAATTCTCGCTCGACAGTTGCGTAGAGGCGGGATTGTCGCCAGTTCAAAACATTTGCCCGGATTCTGGCCCAGAGGCTTTGGAGGCCCGTCGGGATTCTACCTCACCTTCAATACTTTGCCCATCTGCCTCTGGGCCTTCGAGCCCATCTCCTTCTCACCGTCCGGATATCCCCTCATCTCAGGAGGCAGCCAGACAGTTTGATGCCATGGTCGATGACATGGTGGACCGTGTGGTCACCTGTACTATTTGCTCTCAGAAGGGCCACATGTCAACGACTTGTGGACGACGAGTAGTCTGCACGGCTTGCTCCCGTCCTGGTCACTCTAGCCAGGCATGTAATGATTTCGCGCGCTCCAATGGATTGGTTTGGAGGCCAATTTCGGTTCAACAAAAAACGAGTTTATTGGAATCTGCTGCTACTCATGGGAACAGAGCCGGAGTTATTGGGATAGACTATCCAGTCCCATCGCCGCCGCCTCCATTGCATCTTCCCTTACCCCAAACCAACGAAAACCCCCGACAAGCTCCTGGCTCTTCTATGGCGAACTATGAGCTCGACCCACAGCGCTTTGTGTCCCCTGGACATCTCATCATCGATGGCGGCGATCGTCGGCTTCCACGCACCTTCTTCACGCCCACAACGCGTCCGCCCTGCCGGCATGAGGACTACATGGTTGCAGAGGTGATGCCGGCGCTGGAGGGGCCGTTCGGCCCGGTGCGGAAAGAAGTCGTCTAGTTTCTACAAAATAGAGGTATTATGGTTCGATCTGCACAGCCGTGGTTTCATGGGATAGGTCTGTTTCAAGTCAGGGATCCGACTGTTAGATATACCCTGGTTCAGCATGCACCTTTTCCTTTGGGCAATGACCGTTTTGTCAGATTTATGAAGCATGATGAGGGAGATAATTTCAAAGGAACACACGGTTTTCGTAAGGGTTGGTTAATGTTCATTGGGATTCCCCTGGATTACCGCACCACTGAATACATCTCGCAGGCTGTAGGCACTTTTGGAAAGTTTATTTCTTGGGACAGTGAAGATCCTTATCTTGTCCGGACTTTGGTTGAAGCTAGTTTCCCAGATACGCCTTTGGTTCCAAGGGATGTGGTTTTTGGTGATTATGCAGAGTATGGAGGTGCTCAAGTATCTTGGACGGCCGCTTGCTATGTTCTTGGCGCAGATTTTGCAGACCAGATGCCAAATGACGAAGACCCTATGCCTCTCGATGGAAACCCTCTCCCTTTGCCTGGCAATCTGGTGCCTGATAATTTGATGTTTGCCTTACCTCCATACCCAATGCTGGGTTGGAATGATGCACCTCTGGCTCCGCCGCCTCCACAGCGCCTGCACCTGGTTGGGGCAATGCCCTGTGGGGAGATGAAGCTGACAACGGACAGGCACTGCCACCTGCTGCTCCCGAACAGGATCAAGTTTCAATAGTAATTGTTCAGCCAGAAGGGTCTGTTTCTGTAGAGCAGCAAGAACAAGAAGGTGAAATCCAGCAACAACATGATTTGCCCCTTCACCCTGTCCTTGAGGAGAATCAGCTTGCCATTGTGCCCTACCATCCCCCTATGATTCAGCAGCATCAGATTTTTATTGGCATGGCACGTATTGTGGCAGGACCTCCTCTTCCCCCGGAGATGATTTGGCAAAGGTCTTTCCAAAACCTTATGTTTGATTTCTCTGTCAAGGAAGTGCCAAGATCTATCTTCCCCAAGCCGATGGGCACAATCATCTACTCCAAGAGGTCGTGGTCCATTGCCTTTGACGAATCAAGGATGATTAGTTGTTTGACTGCTTCACTACCTCTTGTTCCTGCTGTCAGAAAACTTGTCATGCAGAAGCGCCCTGAGGCCAGAGCTTTATTTGAGGCGGTGCCTGCTGTTTCGGAGTCTGTTTCTGAAGAAATTGAGTCTGCTTGTTCTGCTCTTCCAGTATCAGTTCAATCAACACCTTTGTTCTCTGTGGAGCAATCCTCTGCTCATAAGCGGCGAGACAAGAAGAAGACTCCTGTTGTTGATACGTCACTAAGGCGTTGCACTCGGAGCGCGGCAAAGTTAGATGGGTACAAAAACGTGGTCTTTGAGCAACTTTCTCTGCAGCCATCTAAAAAGCGCCCCCGTGCAAAGCCCATGGAGGACAAGGCCCGGCCCACTTCTGTGGATGATACTGAAGACGCTCGGCCCACTGCACCACCTCACACCCCGCTTCATGTTCTTCAAACTGTGGGGGCGCAGTTGGAGGTTGATCCTGCGCTCCTAACGGTGGACAAGCTTATCGCTAATCCACAGGAGAACTCATCTGCATCTTCCAATTAGTTTTTATGTTACTTTATATGCCAAGTCTGATGGTGCTGGCTGTGTCTGTTTTTATTTCTGTTGAACTAAGTCCGGGCTGGGAGGTGGCACTCTGGGGTACTGAATTTAGCTTTATTTTGGAGGGTGTGGCATTATGTGCCACACTTTTATTACTTCTATACGCAATGGTTATCCATGAATCGTGTCACAACGCGTAGTTGGAAAGTTTTATGCTGGAATGTTCGTGGTCTGAATTCAGATGCTAGGCAGCGCTCTGTCAGGGAGAAAGTGATAGAGAGTCAGTGCTCAGTGCTTTGTTTGCAGGAAACTAAGTTATCCTCTTTCTCGCGCTCTATCATGAAAATAATTTGTCCTCAAGGGTTTGATCAATTTATTGAGTCTCCCTCTAGCGGAGCATCTGGGGGCCTCTTAACAGCGTGGCGATCTGATATGTTCCGTGGCACCCTTCTCACAGTTAAACCATATGCTATTGTTATGCATTTTACCTCGGTCCATAATAATGAACAATGGTTTCTGGTTAATGTGTATGGTCCATGCCAGGGTGAGTTGCGAGATGAGTTTGTCTCCTGGACTTACAATTTGGACATTGATCCGAATGAGATGTGGATGTTAATGGGGGACTTAAACTTCATCCGTTCCATTGATAATAGAAATCTCCCCGGGGGTGATATTAATGATATGTTCATTTTCAATGAAATAATTGGCCATTTGGGATTGTTAGAACTTCCTCTAAAAGGACGTAAATTCACATGGTCTAACATGCAAGACAGGCCACTCCTGGAACAGTTGGACTGGGTTTTTACTTCTTCCAGTTGGATTAACATATATCCCATGACCCAACTGACCCCTTTGGCAAAGACTGCGTCTGATCATATTCCTTGTCTGGTGGCCATCAGTACAGCAATTCCCAAAGCACATATCTTCAGGTTTGAAAACTTTTGGATTCATCAGGCAGGCTTTATGGAATGTGTGCAGGAGGTCTGGGCTCGCCCCAGTCATAAGACCCATATTTCGGCAATAATTGTGGACAAACTGAAATCTTTGAGGTTTGCTCTCAAGAAATGGCAGAAAGGTTTATCACACATCAAAAGGTTGATTGAGAAGTGTAACTGGGTAATTCTTTGGTTGGACAATCTTGAAGATAAGAGATCTTTATCCAGGCCTGAGTTTAATTTCAGGAAAATAATTAAAATGCACCATGAACACCTACTTCACATGCAATACTTGTACTGGAGGAAAAGATGTACAATTAGGTATATCAAAGTGGGAGAGGAAAACTCCAAATTCTTTCAGGCCATGGCAACTGAAAGATTTAGAAAAAACTCTGTGGCAAGCTTGTTGCTGTCAGATGGAACAGTAACATCTAACCATGAGGAAATGGCCAGAGAATTCCTGACAACCTTCAAAAGCAGAATGGGGACAGTTAAGTCAATTTCTTTGGATGCAACCATATTGTCTCTAATACCCAGGGTCCAGGGTTTGGAGGTGCTCACAAAACCTTTTGAATTAAAAGAAATTGAGCAGGTTATCAAGGACTTGCCTATTGATAAGGCCCCTGGACCTGATGGCTTTAACGGGCTCTTTTTAAAAAAGTGTTGGCATATAATTTCTGCTGATTTTATACAGCTGGTTACGGAGTTTCATGCTGGAACAGTGCAATTAGAAAATTTGAATGATGCATTCATTACCCTGGTCCCAAAGAAGGAGACACCTGAGGGTGTGGGAGATTTTCGACCAATCTCTCTAACCTCTGTTGGCCTAAAGTTTCTTACAAAGCTTGCTGCTAACAGATTCCAACTGGAGATCACCAAATGTGTGCATAAAAATCAATATGGTTTCATCAAATCAAGAACAATCCAGGATTGTCTTGCTTGGACATTTGAGTATATCCATCAGTGCAATCAGTATAAAAGGCCCATCCTTTTGCTTAAGTTGGACTTTGAAAAGGCTTTTGACTCTATCCAGCATGAGGCAATCATAAAGATCTTAATTGCAAAAGGTTTTGATGAAAGGTGGATTGTTTGGATTAAGCAGTTGCTGTCTTCTGGTACTTCTTCTGTACTACTGAATGGAGTCCCTGGTAATCATTTCAAATGCAAATGTGGAGTCAAGCAAGGGGACCCAATTTCTCCCTTACTATTTGTTATTGCGGCTGATCTTTTACAGACTTTAGTGAACAATCTTCTCCAACAAGGTTTAATAAGCAGGCCCCTGCTTACCCATGATCCAGATTTCCCAGTGGTCCAATATGCAGATGACACACTGCTATTCCTAAATGCTGATCTAAGTCAATTGAGGGCTCTGAAATCAGTTTTGCATTCCTTCTCACAGGCAACTGGACTGCAGATCAATTTCCATAAATCCTCCATGTATCCTATCAATGTAGATGAGCAGGATGCTTCTGACCTGGCTGCCTTTTTTGATTGCAAATTAGGCACTATGCCTTTTACATATCTGGGGCTGCCAGTGGGGACCACCAGGCCTAAAATAGTCGACCTCCTTCCTCTTGTGGATTGTATGGAGAGAAGATTGACAGCAAGTTCATGGTTCTTGCCACAAGGGAGCACACTGCAATTAGTCAATTCTGTGGTCTCTTCCTTGCCTATCTTTTTCCTTTGTAGCTTGTCCATTCCTCAGTGTATTTTAAAACAATTGGAAAGAATCCAAAGGCAGTGTTTATGGAGGAAATATGGTCAGGAAAAGGGTCACTCACTGGCGGCTTGGCCACTTGTTTGTAGACCTAAGTCAAAGGGGGGGCTTGGGATTTTAAACCTTGGACTGCAGAATGATGCTCTCTTATTGAAACACCTCAGCAAATTTTATAATAAGATGGATGTGCCCTGGGTGCAATTAGTTCGGGATTCTTACTACTTTGAAAGGATTCCACATGATACTGTTCTCTCTGTGGCTCCTTTTGGTGGAAAGATGTATGCAAGTTGATGGATAATTTCAGAGCCGTTACGTCGGTTGATGTTCATAGTGGAGATACAGTGCAGTTCTGGTCAGACTACTGGCAAATTGGGAACAGTTCGGTTCCTCTGCAAGAGCGATTTCCTAGGCTATTTTCTTTTTGTCTCCTCAAAAACCTCTCAGTCAAGGAAGTTTTTCAGGCTAGTTCTTTTCAGGAGCTTTTCTACTTGCCTATGACTGAACAAACCTTCCAAGAAATGCAACAGCTCTCCTCATTAATGGGGTCTTTCCATTTGGATAATCAATCTAATGACCACTGGGGATGGAGGCATGGCAAGAAATCAGAGTATACAGCAAAAAAGTTTTATGATTTTGTCTATCAGCCAATGGTCTCAAACCCCATCCTGGGATGGATATGGAAAAGTTGTTGCACTATGTCGATCAAGATGTTTGCTTGGCTTGTCATCATGGACAGGATTAACACCAAGGACTTGATTCACAGGAGACATTGGAGAATTAATGAAGGGCCTGAATGTGTTCTTTGTCTGACTGGAGCTCTGGAGGACAGAAATCACCTGTTCTTCCAGTGCAATTTTAGTGCTCGAGTCTGGAACTACCTACAAATTGAATGGAAAAATGGTGACGATATGGTGGAAATTGCTCATCATGCAAGGAAGGATTTCAACAAACCTTTTTTTGAGGAGGTGGTTTTCTTGGCCTGGTGGAATATTTGGAAGATCAGGAATGATAGAACTTTCAGGAACATTCAACCCTCTTTCAGGGCATGGAGGAATAGCTTCATTCATGATACCACTCTGCTCTCCCACCGAATAAAACGGAAATTTAGAGACGCCCTTCTTAAGTGGATTGATTTTCTTCCTCCTTGAGGAGAGTTCCTGTTTGTCTCCTTTGTTTATTTGTAATTTATAGGTATAGTGCTCCCCTACCCTGTATAGTTTTTCTTCCTCTTTCTTTCTTTTTTCTTTGTTATTTTTTCTTTCTTTCCTCGCCTTGAGGAAACCCTTTATGTGTTTGCTTTATTTTTAATAAAATGTTGTGGCGTGTAAGCCCTGCAGTCTTCATGGTCAAAAAAAGATCTCTTGGCCGATAATATTGATGGGCATGTGATTTACTTCTGCAATGAAGTTGCTAGAATTGCTAGACCTGATGCTAAAAATAAACATAGACCTGTTATAGGCATGCCTATTATTTCTGTTAAAATAGGGGATCATTGCTATCATGGCTTATGTGATATGGGTTCTAGTACAAGTGCAATACCTCATTCCTTATACAAAGAAAATATGCATGATATTGCACCTGCTGAGATAGAAGAGATAGATGTTAGAATTAAACTTGCCAATAGAGATACTATTTCGCCGGTTGGGATTGTTAGAGATGTTGAAGTCTTGTGTGGGAAGGTTAAATATCCTGCTGATTTTCTTGTTCTTGGTTCCCCACAAGATAGCTTTTGTCCCATTATATTTGGTAGACCCTTTTTGAATACTGTTAATGCTAAGATAGACTGCAGTAAGTATATTGTTTATGTTGGTTTAGGGGATATGTCTCATGAGCTTAATTTTGCTAAGTTTCGTAGACAACCCCATGATAAAGAATTGCCTAGTAAAGATGAAATTATTGGTCTTGCTTCTATTGCCGTGCCTCCTAGTGATCCTTTAGAACAATATTTGCTAGAGCATGAAAATGATATGTTTATTAATGAAAGAAGGGAAATAGATGAAGTATTCTTTAAACAGGGACCTATTCTGAAACACAACTTGCCTGTTGAAATCCTAGGGGATCCTCCTCCACCCAAGGGTGATCCCATGTTTGAGCTTAAACCATTGCCTGATACTCTTAAATATGCTTATCTTGATGAAAAGAAGATATATCCTATTATTATTAGTGCTAACCTTTCAGAGCATGAAGAAGAGAAATTATTGAAAACTCTGAAGAAGCACCGGTGCTGCTATTAGATATACTCTTGATGATCTTAAGGGCATTAGTCCCACTCTATGTCAACACAAAATAAATTTGGAGAAAGATGCCAAACCAGTTATTGATCACCAACGACGGCTAAATCCTAAGATGAAAGAAGTGGTAAGAAAGGAAATATTAAAGCTCCTTGAAGCAGGTATAATTTATCCCGTTGCTGATAGTCAATGGGTAAGTCCCATCCATTGTGTCCCTAAGAAGGGAGGTATTACTGTCGTTCCTAATGATAAAGATGAATTGATTCCGCAAATAATTATTACAGGTTATAGGATGGTGATTGATTTCCGCAAATTAAACAAAGCTACTAAAAAAGATCATTACCCTTTGCCTTTCATTGATCAAATGATAGAAAGATTATCCAAACGTACACATTTTTGCTTTCTATATGGTTACTCTGGTTTCTCTCAAATACCTGTGTCAGCTGATGATCAAGAAAAGACTACTTTTACTTGCCCTTTCGATACCTTTGCTTATAGACGTATGCCTTTTGGTTTATGTAATGCACTTCCTACCTTCCAAAGATGCATGATGGCTATATTCTCTGACTTCTGTGAAAAGATTTGTGAAGTTTTCATGGATGATTTCTCTGTTTATGGATCCTCTTTTGATGATTGCTTGAGCAACCTTGATCGAGTTTTGCAGAGATGTGAAGAAACTAACCTTGACTTGAATTGGGAGAAGTGCCGCTTTATGGTTAATGAAGGTATTGTCTTGGGGCATAAAATTTCTGAAAGTGGTATTGAAGTTGACAAAGCTAAAGTTGATGCTATTGAAAAGATGTCGTGTCCCAAGGACATCAAAGGTATAAGAAGTTTCCTTGGTCATGCCGGTTTTTATAGGAGGTTCATTAAGGACTTCTCAAAAATTTCCCGGCCTCTGACTAATCTATTACAAAAAGATATTCCTTTTGTCTTTGATGATGATTGTGTAGAAGCATTTGAAATACTTAAGAAAGCCTTGATTTCTGCACCTATTGTTCAGCCGCCTGATTGGAATTTACCATTTGAAATCATGTGTGATGCTAGTGACTATGTTGTAGGTGTTGTTCTAGGACAAAGAGTTGATAAAAAAATGTTATTCAATATGCTAGTAAAACTCTAGACAATGCCCAGAGAAATTATGCTACTACTGAAAAGGAATTTTTAGCAGTTGTATTTGCTTGTGATAAGTTCAGACCTTATATTGTTTATTCTAAACTAACTATTCACACTGATCATGTTGCTATTAAATATCTTATGGAAAAGAAAGATGCTAAACCTAGACTTATTAGATGGGTTCTCCTGCTACAAGAATTTGATTTGCATATTATTGATAGAAAGGGAGCTGAGAACCCCGTTGCAGATAACTTGTCTAGGTTAGAAAATGTTCTTGATGACCCATTACCTATTGATGATAGCTTTCCTGATGAACAATTAGCTATCATAAATGCTTCTCGCATTACTCCATGGTATGCTGATTATGCTAATTACATTGTTGCTAAATTTATACCACCTAGTTTCACATACCAGCAAAAGAAAAAGTTCTTCTATGATTTAAGACATTAATTCTGGGATGACCCACATCTTTATAAAGAAGGAGTAGATGGTGTTATTAGACGTTGTGTACCTGATCATGAACAGGAACAGATCCTACACAAGTGTCACTGCGAAGCTTATGGAGGACGCCATGCTGGAGACAGAACTGCACATAAGCTACTGCAATTCGGTTTTATTGGCCTACTCTCTTCAAGGATGCCCGTAAATTTTGTCTTATCTTGTGATGAATGTCAAAGAATTGGTAATATTAGTAGACGTCAAGAAATGCCTATGAATTATTCACTCGTTATTGAACCATTTGATGTTTGGGGCTTCGATTATATGGGACCGTTTCCTTCCTCTAATGGGTATACACATATTTTAGTTGATGTTGATTACATTACTAAGTGGGTAGAAGCTATTCCAACTAGCAGTGCTGATCATAACACCTCTATTAAGATGCTTAAAGAAGTTATTTTTCCGAGTTTTGGAGTCCCTAGATATTTAATGACTAATGGCGGTTCACATTTTATTCATGGTGCCTTTCGTCAAATGCTTGCTAAGTATGATGTTAATCATAGAATTGCATCTCCATATCACCCGCAGTCTAGTGGTCAAGTAGAATTGAGTAACAAAGAGCTCAAATTAATTTTGGAAAAGACTATTAATAGATCTAGAAAGAATTGGTCCAAGAAACTTGATGATGCATTATGGGCTTATAGAACTGCATATAAAAATCCTATGGGTATGTCTCCGTATAAAATAGTTTATGGTAAAGCATGTCACTTACCTCTCGAATTAGAACATAAGGCATATTGGGCCATCAAAGAGCTCAATTATGATTTCAAACTTGCCGGTGAGAAGAGGTTATTTGACATTAGCTCACTTGATGAATGGAGAACCCAGGCCTATGAAAATGTCAAGCTATTTAAAGAAAAAGTTAAAGGATGGCATGAAAAAGGATACAAAAGCGTGAGTTTAATGTAGGTGATTATGTATTACTGTACAACTCTCGTTTAAGATTTTTTGTAGGCAAACTTCTCTCTAAATGGGAAGGTCCTTACGTCATTGAGGAGGTCTATCATTCCGGTGGCATAAAAATCAATAACTTTCGAAGGCACAAATCCGAAGGTGGTGAACGGTCAAAGAATCAAACATTATATCTCATGTAATCCTATAAATGTTGAAACTAATGTTATTGAAACCGTAACCCCAGAGGAATACATAAGAGGAACTTTCTGGAACATTTCAGACTACGAAAAGGAATAGGTACGTGGTACGGTAAGTAAACCGACTCCAAAACAATTCTAATGGCAATTTTTCTCCGTTTTGGAATATTTAAGAAAATAGGAAAATAAGAAATAGTCCAGGAAGGACACGAGGCTTCCACGAGGGTGGAGGGCGCGCCCTACCACCCTGGGCACGCCCCTTGCCTCGTGGGCACCTCGTGCGCTTTTCGGACTCCGTTTTCTTGCACGATACTTCTTTTGGTCGGTAAAAATTAAATATATGATCTCCAGAAGGTTTTGACCATCGTATCATGTGAATATCCTCTGTTTTTTTTCGAGTTGTTTCTGATGCAGGTTAGAGCAATATGTCATCCTAAGATTCGGAGGGAGAAAGCTATGTGGCCGATTACCTTGCAGACCATAAGGTCTATGGGGACTTGGAGCTTTGTGGTTGGACCACGGAGGAAGAAGAAGACTTTGAGCCTAAAGGAAAGGAGGAGATGAGCTCGGATGAAGATAAAGTCCCATTACCTCAACCTAGGGACATGCATGTGGAGTTCAAAAAGTCAAGCCTCCCCAATAGAGCAAAGAAACCTAAGATCGAGTTTATCCCTTTTCGTCTCTTGTAGGAGAACAAACAAGAACTATGCAAAAGGTACTAAGCCTTGAGCGGGAGATCGAGGACCTAAAGAAGCAGAATTCTGTCCTCAAGCGCAAATTAGGAAGAAGCGCACATCATCAACAACTCCTTCATCACCACCTCTGAGGAAGGAAATATAAACACATGGGTATGGGCACTCCCCTTGGCAAGTGCCAAGCTTGGGGGAGTGCCCCGGTATCATATCACCATCTCCTTTATCTTTACCTTTTTCTTAGTTCGATCCTTTTGATAATATCTTGATCTAGGAGAATAAAGTTTTAGTATAATCTAGTTGTGAGTTTTGCTTTATGATCTTCCTATGTAATTGAGTCCGTGCGCTATATTATAATAAAGATTAGTTTTGAGTCAAGGGCTTGGTTATTTTGCTATGATCTTGAGGGAATAAAATAAAAGAGAAGAAATAAAAAGAAATAAATAGATCATATGGATCTTATGGAGAGTAATGAGCTCACATATAAAGAGTATGATCAATAAAAGTTGTTGAGAGTTGACAAACATAGTTTTGGTCATCATTGCAATTAATAGGAAGTAATAAAGAAAGATAGGTTCACATATAAATATACTATCTTGGACATCTTTTATAATTGTGAGCACTCATTAAAGTATGATATGCTAAAGAGTTGACATTGGACAAGGAAGACAACGTAATGGGTTATGTTTTCTTACATCTGAGATAAATTATATTGTCATGGATCATCCAACATGTTGAGCTTGCCTTTCCCTCTCATGCTAGCCAATTTCTTTGAACCAAGTAGAGATACTACTTGTGCTTCCAAATATCCCTAAACCCGTTTTTGCCATGAGAGTCCACCATACCTACCTATGGATTGAGTAAGATCCTTCAAGTAAGTTGTCATCGGTGCACGCAATAAAAATTGCTCTCTAAATATGTATGACTTATTAGTGCGGATAAAATAAGCTTTATACGATCTTGTGATGTGGAAGAAATAAAAGCGATGGACTGCATAATAAAGGTCCATATCACAAGTGGCAATATAAAGTGACGTTCTTTTGCATTAAGATTTCATGCATCCAACCATAAAAGCACATGGCAACCTCTGCTTCCCTCTGAGAAGGGCCTATCTTTTATTCTTGTCTTATACTTCATGCAAAGAGTCATGGTGATATTCACCTTTCCTTTTTACATTTTATCCTTTGGTAAGCACAATGTGTTGGAAGGATCCTGATATATATGACTAATCGGATTTGGGTTTTCATGAACTATTATTGTTGACATTACCCTTGAGGTAAAACGTTGGGAGGCAGAACTATAAGCCCCTATCTTTCTCTATGTCCAATTAAAACTTAATAACCATAAATATCGCGTGAGTGTTAGCAATTATGAAAGACTAAGAGATGGTTGAGTATGTAGACTTGCTAAGAAGCTCTTATATTGACTCTTTCCTATGTTATGATAAATTGCAATTGCTTCAATGACTGAGATTATAGTTTGTTAGTTTTCACTGAAGTTTCTGATTCATACTTGAGTATGTGAATGAATTGTTACTTTAGCATAAGGGATCATATGACAATATATATATATATTGATGTTCTAAGAATGGTAATGATGCCTTCATGTCCGTATTTTATTTTATCGACACCTCTATCTCTAAACATGAGGACATATTTTTTTATTTCTGCTTTCTCTTGAGGACAAGCGAGGTCTAAGCTTGGGGGAGTTGATACGTCCATTTTGCATCATGCTTTTATATCGATATTCATTGCATTATGGGTTGTTATTACACATCATGTCACAATACTTATGCCTATTCTCTCTTATTTTACAAGGTTTACATGAAGAGGGGGAATGCCGGCAGCTGGAATTCTAGGCTGGAAAAGGAGCAAATATTAGAGACCTATTCTGCACAGCTCCAAAAGTCCTGAAACTTCACGGAAGTTATTTTTGGAATTAATAAAAAATACTGGAGAAAGAATCCACTAGAGGGGGCCCACACACTGTCCACGAGGGTGGGGGCGCGCCCCTGCCTCGTGGGCCCCCTGGTGGCCCTCCGATGCCCATCTTCTACTATATGAACTCTTTCGTCGAGGAAAAAATCATAAGCAAGCTCACGGGCCGAAACTCCGCTGCCACGAGGCGGAACCTTGGCGGAACCAATCTAGGGCTCCGGCGGAGCTGTTCTGTCGGGGAAACTTCCCTCCGGGAGGGGGAAATCATCACCATCGTCATCACCAACGATCCTCTCGTCGGGAGGGGGTCAATCTCCATCAACATCTTCACCAGCACCATCTCATCTCAAAGACTACTTCATCTCTTGTAGCCAACCTTTGTATCCAAACCTCAGATTGGTATCTGTGGGTTGCTAGTAGTGTTGATTACTCATTGTAGTTGATGCTAGTTGGTTTACTTGGTGGAAGATCATATGTTCAGATCCATTATGCATATTAATACCCCTCTGATTATGAACATGAATATGCTTTGTGAGTAGTTACGTTTGTTCCTGAGGACAAGGGAGAAGTCTTGCTATAAGTAGTCATGTGAATTTGGTATTCGTTCGATATTTTGATGAGATGTATGTTGTCATCCCTCTAGTGGTGTCATGTGAACGTCGACTACATGACACTTCACCATTGTTTGGGCCTAGAGGGAGGCATTGGGAAGTAATAAGTAGATGATGGGTTGCTAGAGTGACAAAAGCTTAAACCCTAGTTTATGCATTGCTTCGTAAGGGGCTGATTTGGATCCATATGTTTCATGCTATGGTTAGGTACCTTAATACTTCTATTGTAGTTGTGGATGCTTGCAATGGGGGTTAATCATAAGTGGGAGGCTTGTCCAAGTAAGGACAGTACCCAAGCACCGGTCCACCCACATATCAAATTATCAAAGTACCGAACGCGAATCATATGAACGTGATGAAAACTAGCTTGACGATAATTCCCATGTGTCCTCGGGAGCACTTTCCTTCATATAAGAGTTTGTCCAGGCTTGTCCTTGGCTACAAAAAGGATTGGTCCATCTTGCTGCACCTTATTTACTTTTATTGCTTGCTACTCGTTACAAATTACCTTATCACAAAACTATCTGTTACCGACAATTTTAGTGCTTGCAGAGAATACCTTACTGAAAACTGCTTATCATTTCCTTCTACTCCTCGTTGGGTTCGACACTCTTACTTACCGAAAAGGCTACGATAGATCCCCTACACTTGTGGGTCATCAATCGCCATCCCTACACACAGCAGAAACAACACCGCCCCTGTCCTGGCATACTGCGGCATCAACATGGATTTTGTGGTACCCCGCCGGTGGCGCACTTGGGCGCTGAGCTTGGCCCTGCATGGTAGAAGCTATGGGTCTGGTAGCAGGCTTCTGTTGGGGAACGCAGTAACTTCAAAAAAATTCCTACGTACACTCAAGATCTATCATGGTGATGCATAGCAACGAGAGGGGAAGAGTATTGTCCACGTACCCTCGTAGACCGTAAGCGGAAGCGTTATGACAACGCGGTTGATGTAGTCGTACGTCTTCATGACCTGACCGATCCTAGTACCAAAAGTATGACACCTTTGCGATCTGCACACGTTCGGCTTGGTGACATCCCACGAACTCTCGGTCCAGCTGAGTGTCGAGGGAGAGCTTTGTCAGCACGACGGCGTGATAATAGTGATGATGAAGCTACCGGCGTAGGGCTTCGCCTAAGCACTACGACGATATTACCGAGGTGGATTATGGTGGAGGGGGGCACCACACACGGCTAAGGGATCAATGATCAACTTGTGTGTCTATGGGGTGCCCCCTCCCCCGTATATAAAGGAGTGGAGGAGGGGGGAGGGGAGGGCCGGCCCTCTATGGCGCACCTTGGAGGAGTCCTACTCCCACCGGGAGTAGGATTCCCCCTTTCCCTAGTTGGACTAGGAGAGAATGAAGGGGAAGAGAGGGAGGAAGGAAAGGGGGCGTCGCCCCCCCCCTTCCTGGTCCAATTTGGACCAGAGGGGGAGGGGCGTGCGGCCTACCCTGGCTGCCTCTCTCTCTCCACTAAAGCCCATTAGGGACCATATACTCCCCGGGGGGTTCCGGTAACCCCCCGGAACTCCGGTATATGCCCGAACTCACTCGGAACCATTCCGATGTCCAAACATAGGCTTCCCATATATCGATCTTTACGTCTCAACCATTTCGAGACTCCTCGTCATGTTCGTGATCATATCCGAGACTCCGAACTACCTTCGGTACATCAAAACACATAAACTCATAATACCGATCGTCACAGAATGTTAAGCGTGCGGACCCTACGGGTTCGAGAACTATGTAGACATGACCGAGACACGTCTCTGGTCAATAACCAATAGCGGAACCTGGATGTTCATATTGGCACCCACATATTCTACGAAGATCTTTATTGGTCAAACCGCATAATGATATACGTTGTTCCCTTTGTCATCGGTATGTTACTTGCCCGAGATTCGATCGTTGGTATCTCAATACCTAGTTCAATCTCGTTACCGGCAAGTCTCTTTACTTGTTCCGTAATGCATCATCCCTTAACTAACTCATTAGTCACATTGCTTTCAAGGCTTATAGTGATGTGCATTACCGAGAGGGCCCAGAGATACCTCTCCGATACTCGGAGTGACAAATCCTAATCTCGATCTATCCAACTCAACAAACACCATCGGAGACACCTGTAGAGCATCTTTATAGTCACCAGTTATGTTGTGACGTTTTTAGCACACTAAGTGTTCCTCCGGTATTCGGGAGTTGCATGATCTCATAGTCATAGGAACATGTATTAAGTTATGGAGAAAGCAATAGCAACAAACTAAACGATCATCGTGCTAAGCTAATCAATGGGTCAAGTCAATCACATCATTCTCTAATGATGTGATCCCGTTAATCAAATGACTACTCATGTCTATGGTTAGGAAACATAACCATCATTGGTTCAACAAGCTAGTCAAGTAGAGGCATACTAGTGACACTCTATTTGTCTATGTATTCACACATGTACTAAGTTTTTGGTTAATACAATTCTAGCATGAATAATAAACATTTATCATGATATAAGGAAATATAAATAACAACTTTATTATTGCCTCTAGGGCATATTTCCTTCAGTCTCCCACTTGCACTAGAGTCAATAATCTAGATTACATTGTAATGATTCTAACACCCATGGAGTCTTGGTGTTGATCATGTTTTGCTCGTGAGAGAGGCTTAGTCAACGGGTCTGCAACATTCAGAATTGTATTTATCTTGCAAATCTCTATGTCTCCCTCCTTGACTTGATCGCGGATGGAATTGAAGCATCTCTTGATGTGCTTGGTTCTCTTGTGAAATCTGGATTCCTTTGCCAAGGCAATTGCACCAGTATTGTCACAAAAGATTTTCATTGGACCCGATGCACTAGGTATGACACCTAGATTGGATATGAACTCCTTCATCTAGACTCCTTCATTTGTTGCTTCCGAAGCAGCTATGTATCCTACTTCCTCTGCTTGGAACTGCACCAACTGACAGCTCCACCATTTAATAAAAACACGTATCCGGTTTGTGACTTAGAGTCATCCGTATCAATGTCAAAGCTTGCATCAACGTAACCATTTATGACGAGCTCTTTGTCACATCCATATACGAGAAATATATCCTTAGTCCTTTTCAGGTATTTTAGGATGTTCTGGACCGCTGTCCGCTGATCCACTCCTGGATTACTTTGGTACCTCCCTGCTAACCTAATAGCAAGGCACACATCAGGTCTGGTACACAGCATTGCATACATGATAGAACCTATGGCTGAAGCATAGGGAATGACTTTCATTCTCTCTCTATCTTCTGCAGTGGTCGGGCATTGAGTCTGACTCAACTTCACACCTTGTAACACAGGCAAGAACCCTTTCTTTGCCTGATCCATTTTGAACTTCTTCAAAACATTATCAAGGTATGTGCTTTGTGAAAGTCCAATTAAGCGTCTTGATCTATCTCTATAGATCTTGATGCCTAATATATAAGTAGCTTCACCGAGGTCTTTCATTGAAAAATTCTTATTCAAGTATCCTTTTATGCTATTCAGAAATTCAGTATCATTTCCGATCAACAATATGTCATCTACATATAATATCAGAAATGCTACAGAGCTCCCACTCACTTTCTTATAAATACAAGCTTCTCCAAAAGTCTATATAAAACCATATGCTTTGATCACACTATCAAAGCATATAGTCTAACTCTAAGAGGCTTGCACCAGTCCATAAATGGATCGCTAGAGCATGCACGCTTTGTTAGCACCTTTTGGATTGACAAAACCTTCTGGTTGTGTCATATACAACTCTTCTTTAAGATATCCATTAAGGAATACATTTTTGACATCCATTTGCCAAATTTCATAATCATAAAATGCGGCAATTGCTAACATGATTCAGATGGACTTAAGCATCTCTACGGGTGAGAAAGTCTCATCGTAGTCAACTCCTTGAACTTGTCAAAAAACTTTTGCAACAAGTCGAGCTTTGTAGATAGTAACATTACCGTCAGCATCAGTCTTCTTCTTGAAGATCCATTTATTCTCTATGGCTTGCCGATCATCGGGCAAGTCAACCAAAGTCCACTGTTTGTTCTCATACATGGATCCCATCTCAGATTTCATGGCCTCAAGCCATTTTGCGGAATCTGGGCTCATCATTTCTTCCTCATAGTTCGTAGGTTCGTCATGGTCAAGTAACATGACCTCCAGAACAGGATTACCGTACCACTCTGGTGTGGATCTTACTCTGCTTGACCTACGAGGTTTGGTAGTAACTTGATCAGAAGTTTCATGATCATCATCATTAGCTTCCTCACTTACTGGTGTAGGAATCACTGGAACTGATTTTGGTGATGAACTACTTTCCAATAAGGGAGCAGGTACAATTATCTGATCACGTTCTACTTTCCTCCCACTCACTTCTTTTGAGAGAAACTCCTTCTCTAGAAAGGATCCATTCTTAGCAACGAATATGTTGCCTTCGAATCTGTGATAGAAGGTGTACCCAACAGTCTCCTTTGGGTATCCTATGAAGACACATTTCTCCGATTTGGGTTCGAGCTTATCAGGTTGAAGCTTCTTCACATAAGCATCGCAGCCCCAAACTTTAAGAAACGACAACTTGGGTTTTGTTGCCAAACCACAGTTCATAAGGCGTCGTCTCAACGGATTTAGATGGCGCCCTATTGTGACAGCCTGATTTTTGCCCTCTCTTATTTGCCTGATTTTCATTTGGCTTTAGTTTGAGATTTGGAGTTTTTGAATGTTTTCATATGGACTTAAACACTTGGGTACCTTGGCTTTCACCCAAGTGCATCATTCCCCTCTCTAATCATCATTCCCTTTCTGATCCACCTCAAAATAATCTTGGGAATATTTTTCTTGAATGAAAAATATTCATTTTTCCTCTCTAAAACCCTAGCTAGTTCAATGAGCTCCAAAGCAACCCTAATTTTTCTTGCCCAGAAAAATCTGAGAAAATTCACAAATATACTTTAAACCATAGGGCACCTTCCTGAGCAAAAATATTTCATCACTTTTTGGAATATTTTTGCTACAGAAAATATTTTCTGTTCTGGACAAAAATGGTGGTTTCTACAGCAACTACCATTTTACTTGCTCCATTGTGACTGAATTTTCTTGTGCATCATCACTTTAGTAGATGATGGCTAGCCCCCAAAGCACAGCCCCCAACTCCTAAGCATTTGCCCTTAGTAACATCTCAAAGTTACTGATCAGAAACTTACCTGGCTTGTAAAATCTTCTCTACTGCATCTGGAGCCAAACCAAAGCATGGTAATCTTCAAAACTACCACGAACAACAAGCCAGACATGATCTTTGGACGTTGGTCGACCTGAGGGAAGAGATCACGCGGTGACCACGCGTGTCCACGATGCCAGCATGCTTATCGACGCGCTCTGAGTGCCGCCGAGTGCTTTGTTCGCGCGTGCTCGCTTCCCCCGTCTGCCCAAGCGTGCCAAACTTCGCCACCATACTCGTCTCAACGCCATTAACTCCCCCTGGTGCTCGCCGACGCCGGAGCTCGCCGCAGCGAGCACGGGCGCGGTCCGGCCAATGCCACAATGCCCTCTACACTGTGCTCGTCGCCTTCCTCTTGATCCTGTGCTCGTCCCCATTCGCCCACAGTCCCTGTGTGAGCTGTGTCGCCTTCTCCCCCTCTCACTGACGCCGCTCGTCACCGGGCGCAGCGTCCAGGTGTCGCCGGCGGAGCCCCGATCCACCCCCGATGCTCTCCTATAAAAGGAGCCACCCCCGGCCTCCTCGAGCACCATCCTCCACTCCCACACACTCCACAAATGTGTAGATAGCCATAGCCCGGCCGGGCAGGCCGCGGGCCGCCGTCCCCGAGCTCGACCTCGCCGGCGATCCCCTCGGATCGTCACGGTAGCTCCAGCCCCTCCTAGGCCCGGGCGATCCTTCCAGGGCCTTCGCCTCTCTCCGGTGAAGCCGTTCCATCCCCCATGGAGCCCCTGAAGTTGCCTCTGTTCGCCGTCTTCCTCATCTCCGGCGATCACCGCTCTCTGCCTCCGCTTGCGAGGTCGATTCCGACGCCGTCCGACCACCCCTAGCTACGCTATGGGTACGGCCAGGTGCGCCTCCACCCCGCTAGTTAGCCACTCTGTACGCGCGCGAAGCGGTACGAGTGGTGGTGCCCTGAGGCTTTACGCCTTCGACGTCACCCCCCTAGTCTGTTTTATTTGAATTCAAATTCAACTAATTTCCAGAGAGCTTCAAATAGCTATAACTCTTCAACCATAAGTCCAAATGAATCGATTCTTTTTGCATTATGTTCTTTGCAAAGAAATCTAGCAGCTCACCAAAAATGAGATTTATCCGAGCTTTCTAGAATTTCTGGTGATTTTCAGAAGTGTTCTTGATATTTTCTTCTTGTGCTTAAAATTATTTTCAGAGGGTGAGGCTTGTCTTGAGGATCACCAGAAGGCTTGTGAACCTCATCTGCACTAAGGCAAGCCACAGCAACATTTTCATGGTGTCACTTCAATATTTATGATTTTCTTACTTGAATGAAACGATTAATCCATGCATTTAAATAACTATTATGTTATTTATATTCTGTTAAGTGTTTGTTAGTTATTATGCTTGATTTAAAAAATGTTTGAAACTAGTTTAGTTCATAACAAAAGCTAAGATCTACTTGTGGTAATGATAAAATGATTTGTTACGCATATGAGTAATTACTTAAAATTATTTTCTTGCACAAATAAAATAGTAAAATTTGCTAGAAAATATGTTGTTAAGTGCTTGTTTAGCCATTTTGCTTGATTTACGGAATGTTTGAACCTAACTTGGCGACCAGACCTCAAACAGTCCAATCTCTGTGCTCCGGTGTCATCCCTGGATCAGTAATGCTGACACCACACAGTACTTGAAGGATTTATAACAGAGTAGCAATCACACACTTATTACATCGAGTGTCTCAAAAGAGAACTTATTACAATAAATATGGCTTAAGGCCATCTAAAAACGATAACAGTGGAAGGCTTGGAAGATAAGTGAGTCCATCAACTCCAATGGCATCACTGAGTATAGAACCACGACCTAAAGGCACCTTAATCGTCGTCTAAAGAGTTTGCAACATTAACGTTGCAGCCCGAAACGAGTCAGCACATGGAATATGCTGGCAATGTAACACATAGAGAGTGATGGAATAAAATAGGCTATTCTATATGCATATATGGCTGGTGGAAAGCTCTATGGTTACAGTTTTGTGTAAAGCCAATTTTTCCCTACTACAAAGGAATAAATTTTATTTAACTATCATGGTAGTTGTTAAATATTGAGAATGGTTGACAGCATTCTCAATCCCAATTAAGCATCATCATTAAAACCCAACAATTAACTTTAGAATAACATGATGAGATTCACATGATAATCCTGGTACTAGATACTCAAGATGTCCATAACCGGGGACACGGCTAACCATGATTAGTTTATAAACTCTGTAGAGGTTTGCGCACTTTTCCCCACAAGACTCGATCTCCTCCGTTGGTTTTCTCGCACTACATGGTGTTTGAGAAATGGATGACCGAGACATAGTCTTTCGGAAGCGCTAGCACCTTACGAATGGGTAGACCGTACCAACCTACATCCCCTACATCTGCTAGTATACAACTGTAAGAGTTCGCACGACTTAGTCAACTATGCTAGAGCCCATAGTAGCTTGTGGCTGCACACGGAAGTTTCTAGTATGAATAATCTCATGATCCCTTTGAGTCTGGGTGGCGGTCCAAAAGAAAACAGGCAATCGCTGGAATACCTAGGTGCCTCAATCCACCCAGATGTGTGTTTAGGTTGCCACCTTAAATAAACCATTAATTAATAAAGCTCACATCTATCATGGATACACTCACCCAATCCACGTCTACTAGCATAGCATAGCAATAATAAGCAAACGTAGAGTAACTACCAAAGGTTTGATAATAAATAGGTAATAGGTTCTACCTCAACTACTCCCCAAACCCACAATTTAATTAGATCCTAATGATGCAATGCGTGAGGATTGATCTAATGCAATAAAACTGGGTAGTAGGAGGTATGATCAAAGTGCTACTTGCCTTGCTGATGATCCGGGAAACCTAGCGATTCGAAGTAGCAAGCGGTGCACTCTGGGTACTCTATCACAAACAAACAAACATACAGTAAGTACTCAACTAATGCACAGGTAAAACTTGAACAAGAGAACTAACCAGAAAGTTCAACTTAAGAACTCCGGTTGGCAAAAAGAATCAGAACGAACGAAGCAACGAAAGACAAACGACAAGAGAAACAAGCTTCGTTTACTATTCTGGGTCTAAGGTAATTTTTACAGTGGTAAAAACTTGTTTGAGTTGGTTAAATGGAAAGAGGGTTTCGAGACGAAACTCCAGGCGCTTGAATCGCCTGATTCCAATAAACGAGCGAAAAGTTAAACTAGAACGAACATCAGATCAGAGATCGCGATCAGAAAAACCGCGGATTTAATCCGAGAAAAAGAAAAACGACGAACAGTTAACGAACGAACGTTCGTTAACAGAAACTAAACGAAAAACGCGTTCGTTAAAACGAACGGACGAATGGGCGCTCGCAAAATAAATAAACCAGAAAAAAACCGATTAATTTTTTTAACGGAACTAGGGTTTTCAAAAAAACCAAATCGGTTTTTTCCAAAAACCGGCCGGCGACTACCTCGGCGGCGGCGGCTCTCCGGCGGGGCTCCAGCAGGGCGGCGGGGTGGCGGCAAGCGGGAGCGGCGACGGCGGCGTGCGGCAGCGGCGGTGGAGGCGTGCGGCGGCGGCGCAGGCGGCGGCGGCGCAGGCGGCGGCGACACAGGCGGCGGCGGGCTGCGGTGCGGGGCGGCGGGGCGGCTATTTAAGAGGGGGAGGGGAGTTGACTTGGGGGAGGGGGCGACGGGCGGCGCGGCTCCGGCTCGGACTCCTCTCCGAGTCCGACGGGGAAGGCGACGGCGGCTTGGGCCGGCATGGCTCGGCTGGGCCCTTGGCCCAGTCGGGCGCAGGGGTTTTTTTTAAACAATTTCACTGCGCCTAAAAAAAATTCTGGAAAAATAAATAAAAATCTAAAAATGCCAAAGCAAATTTTCTCCGTCTAAATAAAATATTTAGAACAGGATGAACATTTTTTTGGCTCTAAATGCAATTTTTGAAAACGTGCAATTTTTCCTAAATTCAAATAAAATAGCAAATAAAACCAAAATAAAATCTTATTTGATTTTTTGTTAAATCCTCAATATTTTTTTATTTTGGGAATGTCATTTTATTCCCTCTCTCATATTTTTAATATAGAAATAATTGAAGATAAAATAAATAAAATCAAATGATCCTATCTTCAAAATTTGAGAAAAACTCAAATACGAAAATAAAGAAATCCCCAACTCTCTCCGAGGGTCCTTGAGTTGCGTAGAATTTTCTAGGATCAACCAGAAAAGCAATAAAATATGATATGAAATGATGATCTAATGTATAACATTCCAAATTGAAATTTTGGGATGTTACAAACCTACCCCCCTTAAGATGAATTTCGCGCTCGAGATTCGGGTTGGTTAGAAAATAGGTGAGGGTGGTCCTTCAGCAATTCTTCCTCTCGCTCCCAGGTGGCTTCATCCTCCGTGTGGTGGCTCCACTGAACTTTACAAAACTTGATAACCTTGCTGCGGGTGACTCGACTGGCATACTCTAGAATCTTAACTGGTTTCTCCTCATAGGTCAAATCACTGTCCAACTGAATTGCTTCCAGTGGCACTTTATCTCTTAGCGGTATATCAGCCATCTCTGCGTGGCACGTCTTTAACTGGGAAATGTGGAACACGTCGTGAACTCCTGACAATCCTTCGGACAATTCCAACTTATAGGCTACTTCTCCCATACGCTCCAAAACTTTGTATCGGCCTACAAAACGTGGCACTAACTTTCCTTGAACTCCAAAGCGCTTAACTTCTCGAAGTGGTGATACTCGAAGATAAACTCGGTCTCCGACTTCGTAAACTTTCTCCTTGCGTTTAGAATCTGCGTAGCTCTTCTGCCTGGACTGGGATACCTTGAGCCTGTCGCGAATCAATTTCACTTTCTGTTCAGACTCCTTAATTAGATCCGGTCCAAACAACTGACGGTCTCCAACTTCATCCAAGACGATGGGGTCCTGCACCTCCTTCCGTACAAGTCTTCGAAAGGGGCCATCTTCAAACTGGATTGATAACTGTTGTTGTAAGAGAACTCTGCATATGGCAAATTCTCGTCCCAACTAGATCCGTAATCTAGCGCACAAGCTCTCAGCATATCCTCCAAAATCTGATTGACTCTCTCGGTCTGTCCATCTGTCTGTGGATAGAAGGTTGTACTAAACTCTAGTCTGGTACCCAAAGTTTCATGCAATTGATTCCAGAACTTTGAGGTAAATTGGGTTCCTCTATATGATACAATGCTCTTTGGAACTCCATGCAGACATATGATTCTGGTCATGTATATCTTTGCCATATTTGCACTGGTATAGGTAGTCTTCACTGGAATGAAATGGGCTACCTTTGTCAAACGATCGACTACAACCCATATTGAGTCATAGCCTGAACGAGTTCTGGGTAAACCTGTAATAAAATCCATGCCTAACTTATCACACTTCCATTTGGGTATCAGCAATGGCTGTAGCAATCCTGCTGGCTTCTGATGCTCTGCCTTTACTCTCTGACATACATCACAAACTGCTACATACTCCGCAATATCCTTCTTCATTCCGGTCCACTAGAAAGTATCCTTCAAATCCAAATACATCTTGGTATTTCCTGGGTGAATCGAATATGGTGAATCATGTGCCTCTTGCAGAATTAACTTCCCGATCTCCGAATCATTAGGCACATAAACACGGTCTTCAAACCATAGGGTATCATGCTCATCCTCACGAAATCCCTTAGCTTTTCCTTTTCTCATTTTCTCCTTAATAGAGGCAATCTCCTTGTCAGTCCTTTGAGCTTATCTGATCTTATCCATCAAGGTAGACTGAATCTCCAATGCTGCTACATAGCCTCTCGGAACTATCTCCAAACATAGCTCACAAAGGTTTTCAGCTAACTCCCTTGGTAAATCTCCCATCATTAGGGTGTTGACATGGTTTTTACGGCTCAACACGTTAGCTACTATGTTAGCCTTTCCAGGGTGATAATGTAATCTCATATCGTAATCCTTGATGAGCTCCAACCATCTTCTTTGCCTGAGATTTAACTCTTTCTGCGTGAAAATGAGAAAATGTCTCCAAGTTTTCAATGCATGCACTACGGCTGCTAACTCCAAATCATGCGTGGCATAATTCAACTCATGAGGCTTAAGCTGTCACGAGGCATAGGAAACAACTCTTCCTTCCTGCATAAGCACTGCTCCAAGTCCTCGACGTGAAGCGTCGCAATACACCTCATAATCCTTGGTCTGATCTGGAAAAATTAGCACAGGTGATGTAACCAAACGTTTCTTCAATTCCTGGAAACTGGCCTCACATTCCTCAGTCCATATGAACTTGGTATCCTTTTTCAACAACTCCGTCATAGGCTTCGCAATCTTTGAGAAATTCTCAATGAATCTCCGGTAGTATCCCGCGAGTCCAAGAAAACTCCGGATCTCTCCAACTGTTGTTGGCGCTTCCCAATTGGTCATGGTATCAACTTTAGTTGGATCTACTGCTATACCTTCTCCCGATATAACGTGTCTGAGAAATCCAACTTCCTTCAACCAAAACTCACATTTGCTAAACATGGCATATAATTGATGTTCTCTGAGTTTACCAAGCACCAAACGCAAATGTTCCTTATGCTCCTCTTCATTCTTTGAGTAAACCAGGATATCATCAATGAACACTACCACGAATTTATCCAGAAACTCCATAAACACCTTGTTCATCATGTTCATGAAATATGTTGGTGCGTTAGTCAGACCAAATGACATAACGGTATACTCGTACAACCCATACCTGGTGGTAAAAGCCGTCTTAGGTATATCTTGTCCTCGAATCTTCAACTGGTGGTATCCTGATCGCAGATCGATCTTGGAAAATACCTTAGCTCCTTGCAATCGATCAAACAGATCATTCATCATTGGTAGTGGGTACTTGTTCTTGATGGTTACTTCATTCAAACCTCGATAATCAACAACCATCCTTAACGATCCATCCTTCTTTTCCACTAGAAGTACTGGCGATCCCCAAGGTGAGAACTTGGGCGAATATAACCCTTATCCAGTAACTCCTTAATCTGCTTCTTAATCTCCACCAAATCCTTTGCGGGCATCCTATATGGTATCTTTGATATTGGCCTTGTGCCTGGCAAAAGCTCAATCAAAAACTCAATATCTCTATCCGGTGACATGCCTGGCAATTCCTCGGGAAATACATCAGGGAAACCCTTCACTATTGGTACTTCCTCCTGCACAACTCCTGTTAGGCAATTTACTTGAGTCCTGTTTGGCACATGTCGTGATACATACTTGATCCTTCTTCCTTCTGGGGTGGTCAGCAAAATTGACTTACTGGCACATTCAATATTCCCTTCATACTTTGACAAACAATCCATGCCTAATATCACATCCAATCCTTGAGATTCCAACACTATTAGGTCTGAGGGAAATACGTAGTTACCAATCCTTAATGGTAACCGATCACACCATAGGCTAGCCATATACTCTGCTCCAGGCGAGGTTACTAACATGGGTGACCTAAGGGCTTGGGTTGGCAGTTTATACTTATCCACAAATCCCCTTGATATGTATGGATGCGATGCACTAGTATCAAAAAGAACGAGGGCAGTAATTGACTTAACCAAAAACTTACCGATTACTGCATCCGGCTGCTCTTCAACCTCCTCCACGTTAACGTGGTTAACCTGTCCCCTGTTGAAAGGGTTCTGCTTCTTCCCAGAGCTTCCATTGCCATTTCCATTCTGTGATTCAGGACATTCGTTTGCATAATGTCCGGTCTTCAGGCACTTAAAACAAGTGACTTGGCTCAGGTCTTTCTTGGCTGGGGTTGATGGGTTGGTGCGGTTCTGGCCGTTGCTTCCTCCATTCCCATTACCAGTCTTGGGGCCATTGTGATTGTGCGAGCTACCTCCTCCGGGTATGCTGGAAATGTCCTCCCGGTCTAGGGGTAAAATGTGGCTTCTGCTGAGCTCCAGAATTGTACTTCCCTTGTCCATACTTCCTCTTGCGGTTCTCGATCTACTGCTGCTTCCCTTCAATCACGAGAGCACGATCTACCAACTCCTGGTAGTTGTTGAAGGTTGCTACCATCAACTGCATGCTCAACTCATCATTCAGTCCTTCCAGAAACTTCTCCTATTTAGCTGCATCCATAGCAATGTCATCTGGGGCATAACGTGCTAACTTACTAAAGTCCTCCACATACTGGCCAACTGTCCGTCCTCCTTGGCGTAAGTTGTGAAACTCTCGCTTCTTCATGGCCATAGCTCCTGCTGAAACATGGGCAGTACGAAAAGCCTGCTGAAATTGGTCCCACGTGACAGTGTCGATAGGGAAAGTGGCTGTGAAATTCTCCCACCATGAGGCTGCGGGTCCTTCAAGCTGATGTGCGGCAAACTTCACCT
The DNA here is from genome assembly GCF_003073215.2 of Triticum urartu. Classification (NCBI taxonomy): domain Eukaryota; kingdom Viridiplantae; phylum Streptophyta; class Magnoliopsida; order Poales; family Poaceae; genus Triticum; species Triticum urartu. The sequence goes on from NC_053024.1 coordinate 582,032,998, forward strand.
TTTCCGCATCTGTGCATCCTGCTGTGGTCAACTCTCTAGCTGTCTTGCAGAGCCAATCATCTTCTACTATCGGCTCGATGCTACTGGAAAACACCGGCGGATTCAGCCTAAGAAAACGGGCTAAGTGGTCAACAGGTGGTGGTGGTGGTGGGTTGTTGTTGTTGTTGTTCCCCTGATTCTGATTCTGGACTAGTAACTACATCAATGTGCTCTGCTGCTGGATCTACTAAGTGAGCTCCGATGGGAAGGTAAATCTGGGGTCACGTCTCGGAGGCATCTGAGGGTTTAGAAAAGATGAGATTAAGAATAGAGGGGGTCTAAAGAGAAAACACTACCCATATGCACATGAGGCAAAAGCAAACAATTCACTTCATTCAATCAATCAAACAAGGGCATACAATCGATCTAACTATCGCAAAAGTGCTCGGACTACTATATTTACATGGTGGACTACTACTACTGTTGGGGTGGTCTACTAGAAATATTCTTCGGTTGCAGACTCCATGATATCTGCTCCAGCTTCATCAACATAGTCATCATCGCTATCATCTGGATCCGAGTCGGTGTCGTCGATGATGATGTAGTCTTCCGGGCGAATCTCCTTGGGTTCTTCGTCTTCTTCTACTGGTGTAGGGTCTCCCATGAATATTCCAATCTTCTTGATCAGATCGTCATTCTTCTCCACTAATACTTTGATTTCCTCTTCATAATCTTCACGTGTAGCCTTGAGTTCTTCCTCCAGTTCCTTGATTCTTGTCCTTGCTTTCTTTAGATCTATCATGTCTGCGCACATCTGGTTCTCCTGACGTCGAATGTGCTGGTTTAACTCCTGGATAAAAGCTCCAATTGATCTATCCTTCCTGGTGCTGATCATCTCCCAGTGCTCATCTCGGCGCCCACAAATCTGGTAGATAGTATCCTTGAGATCATTGCGGTAAACTTCTCCAATGCGTCCCATGGCAATGTGAGCTGCCATGCTCTTTCCTAGACTCCAAGTTGGTGCATCAAAAGAAAACTCTATGGGCTCAGTGCTTGGCATGAACATCCTTCCTGGAACTTGAACTTGAATGATCCAGCGCTCTTCTTCAGGTAATGTGGCTTTGTAGGTCCGGTGAAGCTTGGTACTCCTATGTTTAGATATCTAGTGACTTCCTTCAAGTGACGCCCAAAGGGTGTATCTTCATCCGGTTGTATGAACTTGTTCCTTGCATCCGCCATCCTAAAAGAGTAGAAAAGATGAGAGGTCAGAAGGAGCAGAGTAAATTGTGATCTAGGGCTTTAGCTTAGTGGTCGTGTCCTACAGTCAGCGTGTGCTCTGATACCATCTTGTAGCGACCAGACCTCAAACGGTCCAATCTCTGTGCTCCGGTGTCATCCCTGGATCAGTAATGCTGACACCACACAGTACTTGAAGGATTTATAACAGAGTAGCAATCACACACTTATTACATCGAGTGTCTCAAAAGAGAACTTATTACAATAAATATGGCTTAAGGCCATCTAAAAACGATAACAACGGAAGGCTTGGAAGATAAGTGAGTCCATCAACTCCAACGGCATCACTGAGTATAGAACCACAACCTAAAGGCACCTTAATCATCGTCTGAAGAGTCTGCAACATTAACATTGTAGCCCGAAACGGGTCAGATGTAACACATAGAGAGTGATGGAATAAAATAGGCTATTCTATATGCATATATGGCTGGTGGAAAGCTCTATGGTTACAGTTTTGCGTAAAGCCAATTTTTCCCTACTTCAAAGGAATACATTTTATTTAACTATCATGGTAGTTGTTAAATATTGAGAATGGTTGACAGCATTCTCAATCCCAATTAAGCATCATCATTAAAACCCAACAATTAACTTTAGAGTAACATGATGAGATTCACATGATAATCCAGGTACTAGATACTCAAGATGTCCATAACCAGGGACACGGCTAACCATGATTAGTTTATACACTCTGCAGAGCTTTGCGCACTTTTCCCCACAAGACTCGATCTCCTCTGTTGGTTTTCTCGCACTACATGGTGTTTGAGAAACGGATGACCGAGACATAGTCTTTCGGAAGCGCTAGCACCTTACGAACGGGTAGACCGTACCAACCTACATCCCCTACATCTGCTTGTCTACCACTGTAAGAGTTCACACGACTTAGTCAACTATGCTAGAGCCCATAGTAGCTTGTGGCTGCACACGGAAGTTTCTAGTATGAATAATCTCATGATCCCTTTGAGCCTAGGTGGCGGTCCAAAAGAAAACAGGCAATCGCTGGAATACCCAGGTGCCTCAATCCACCCAGATGTGTGTTTAGGTTGCCACCTTAAATAAACCATTAATTAATAAAGCTCACATATGTCATGGATACACTCACCCAATCCACGTCTCCTAGCATAGCATAGCAATAATAAGCAAACGTAGAGTAACTCCCAAAGGTTTGATAGTAAACAGGTAATAGGTTCTACCTCAACTACTCCCGAAACCCACAATTTAATTAGATCCTAATGATGCAATGTATGAGGATTGATCTAATGCAATAAAACTGGGTAGTAGGAGGTATGATCAAAGTGTTACTTGCCTTGCTGATGATCCGGGAAACCTAGCGATTCGAAGTAGAAAGCGGCGCACTCCGGGTACTCTATCGCAAACAAACAAACATACGATAAGTACTCAACTAATGCATAGGTAAAACTCGAACAAGAGAACTAACCAGAAAGTTCAACTTAAGAACTCCGGTTGGCCAAAAGAATCAAAACGAACGAAGCAACGAAAGACAAACGGCAAGAGAAACAAGCTTCGTTTACTATTCTGGGTCTAAGGCAATTTTTACAGTGGCAAAAACTTGTTTGAGTTGGTTAAACGGAAAGAGGGTTTCAAGACGAACTCCAGGCGCTTGAATCGCCTGATTCTGATAAACGAGCAAAAAGTTAAACTAGAACGAACATCGGATCAGAGATCGGGATCAGAAAAACCATGGATTTAATCCGAGAAAAAGAAAAACGACGAACAGTTAACGAATGAGCGTTCGTTAACAGAAACTAGACGAAAAACGCATTCGTTAAAACGAACGGACGAACGGGCGCTCGCAAAATAAATAAACCGGAAAAAACCGATCTATTTTTTAAAACGGAACTAGGGTTTTCAAAAAAACAAATCGGATTTTTTTCCAAAAACCGGCCAGCGACTACCTCGGCGGCGGCGGCTCTCCTGCGGGGCTCCGGCAGGGTGGCGGGGCAGCGGCAAGCGGCAGCGGCGGCGGCGTGCGGCAGCGCGGCGCAGGCGGCGGCGGCGTGCTGTGGCGGCGCAGGCGGCGACGGGCGGCGGGGTGAGGAGAGGGCGGCCGCGGGGCGGCTATTTAAGAGGGGGAGGGGGAGTTGACTTGGGGGAGGGGGCGACGGCCAAGGAGTTTGTAAGGGCAAGGAGATCGCCTACTTCGTGAAGATCTACCGCTAGTGAGGCAAGTCCTTCGTGGGCGACGACCGTGATGGAATAGACAAGGTTGCTTCTTCGTGGACCTTTCATGGGTGGAGCCCTCCGTGGACTCGCGCAACCGTTACCCTCCGTTGGTTGAAGTCTCCATCAACGTGGATGTACGATAGCACCACCTATCGGAACCATGACAAAAACATCCGTGTCCCCAATTGCGTTTGAATCCTCCAAACCCTTCCCGTTAAATTCTTGCAAGTTGCATGCTTTACTTTCCGCTGCTCATATACTCTTTTGCATGCTTGCTTGAATTGTGTGGAGATTGCTTAACTTGTACTAAGATAGCTAAAATCTGCCAAGAACTAAAATTGGGAAAAGGCTAGACTTTTATTTGGTCAAGTAGTCTAATCACCCCCCTCTAGACATACTTTCGATCCTACAAGTGGTATCAGAGCTTTTGTCTCCATTTGCTTTGATTTCCATAGCTTTTGGCGGTCATTGCCTTGGTTTCACAACCTAGGAGAGTATGGCGTCTAGCAAGGGAAATTATCACCGTAGAGGTCCTTACTTTGATGGCACTAATTTTGCTAGTTGGAAGCATAAGATGAAAATGCATATTCTTGGACATAACCCTGCCGTTTGGGCTATTGTGTGTATTTGCTTGCAAGGTGAATTCTTTGACAGGAAAGAACCGAACCGTGAAGCCACCGCGGAAGAGTTGAAAATGCTGCAATACAACGCTCAAGCTTGTGATATCCTCTTCAACGGATTGTGCCCCAAAGAATTCAACAAAATCAGCCGTCTTGAGAATGCAAAGGAAATTTGGGATACTTTGATTGATATGCATGAAGGTACCGACTCCGTCAAGGAATCCAAATTGGATGTGCTTCAAAGTCAACTTGACAGGTTCAAAATGAAGGATGGTGAAGGTGTTGCTGAAATGTACTCTAGGCTTGGTCTTATCACAAATGAGATTGCCGGCTTAGGGAGTGAAGAGATGACCGATAGATTCATCATCAAGAAGATCCTAAGAGCCTTGGATGGAAAATATGATACCGTGTGCACATTGATCCAAATGATGCCCAATTACAAAGATCTCAAGCCAACGGAAGTCATCGGAAGAATTGTTGCTCATGAGATGTCACTCAAGGATAAAGAGGAGCTTCACAACAAATCAAGTGGTGCTTACAAAGCCTCATGTGAAGCCCCCACATCATCGAGTGAGAAACAAACCTTCAATGAAGAATTGAACTTAATGGTGAAGAACTTCAACAAGTTCTACAAGAGTAGAAGCAAAGAGAGAAGCTCCAAGTCAAGGTCCTACAATGACAAAAGATCTTCTAGTCGAGAGCGAAACTGCTACAATTGTGGAAGGCCCGGACACTATTCCAATGAGTGTACGGCCCCCTACAAGAGAAGAGAAGATTCTCCCAAGAGGAGAAGTAGAAGAGAAGAATCACCATCTAGAGAAAGAAGGAGTAGAGATGATCATTATGAACGAATACCCTCACGGAGAAGCAAGGATTCGGAAAGAAAGGACAAGTCATCAAGGAGCTACACAAAACGAAGACATCAAGCTCATGTTGGTGAATGGGTATCCGGCTCCGACTCCGACAACCACTCCGAGAGAAGCTATCACTCCGACTCCGAATATACTCAAGATGAAGGTGTTGCCGGTCTAGCACTTTTGACAACCAACTCCTACGACATATTTCACTCACCAAATGAAGGAGTTGGAACATGCTTCATGGCTAAAGGCCCAAAGGTATCACACCCCGAGTATGTTGATTTCAATAGTGATGAAGATGACTTGTTAGGTGATGATGATTTACTTGTTGACAACTCTAGTGATGAATACTATGATGAAACGTCAATTAATCATGCTAATCAAGATAAAACGAATGACAATGATAAGGAGAAGATTGAGTCTCTAACTAAAGAACTAAACACTCTTAAGTTAGCTCATGAAACTATCTTAGGAGATCATCGAGAACTTTTAAGGACTCATGAGAAATTACGCTTTGAAAAGCTCAACCTTGAGCAAGAGCATGAGTTCTTAAAAGCAATCAATGATGATCTTCGCAAGAAAAGTTCTTCCTACATTGCCAAGCGTTTACTCTTATCCACTTACATGCCTCAAGTCAAGTCTAGTAACAAGAACAAGAAAGATTCTTCCTCTAAATATTGTTGCTTCTAGTAGTTCTCTTGATTCCACTAATGATTCTCTTAGCCAAGTTACACTTGAGCAAGAAAATAGCTTATTGAAGGGAATTATAGAGAAAGGTGTTTACAAGAGCCTTGCCGGAAGTAAGCAATTCGAGGAAATTGTACGCAAGCAAGGAAGGCACCGGAAGAATCAAGGTGTTGGTTTTGAACAAAAGTTCAATGCCAATGGAGTTGAGTGGGAAGAAGATCTATACCCCAAGACGAAGTTTGTTCCTCAACAAGAGAAGTATGATCCTACTTCTTTCAAAGGGACACAAGCTCAAGATGATCTTCCACCACAAGACCACAAGCAAAAAGGCA